>NC_087069.1:36109763-36489684 GCF_963678635.1 Symsagittifera roscoffensis | reverse complement strand
TGTTATAAGAACCAAAGACTGCGGGTGAGTTATCCCAAATTGGCCAAAGTGGCAGATTTTTAATCCCCTTAACTTTGAGAAAAATGATTACAATTGAAGTAATATTTTAAATTTGAGCTCATGAAAACACATTTTTTTTTAGCTGTAAAGATCTTTTTTTTGTCATATACCTACAATTTGCAAAAATTCGAAAATTGAATCAACAAAAAAAACTGACCCAAGTATAATATTCCCAGCTTTTCAGTCAAAAATCCGACAAAAAAACTGTATTTTAGTTTCATTTTGTCCAGTTGTATAAATTTTTATCAAGCTAAAATTGAAACAAATTTCTTAAAAAATATCATATGTTTTTAAAAAATTCCTGTTGATGACGAATGTCATACTGCGTAAACAGTATGCTTGATAGTGATATTATGATGACACTCCTTGCTATGATTTGGTGTTTCAACCGCCTTTTTTACAAGATGACCCTCATGCTATGTTATTCATTAAAATGGATGTTCAATTTTGAAGTGTGATTACTACAATTTACAAACAACAAGAAAGGTACGAAAAGAGCTCAATTGAAAAGTGTGTTATTTTCTAACTAAACGCAATTGCAGTGGGACCTAACAAAAAAAACCACGGAGCTTTTATATTCAATCTTTGCTTCCAACACGTCTGAGTAAGTGTATGCAAGTTCTGACAATCCTAAGCAGAATTAAAAAAACCAGGCATCTACTTAGCAATTGATATACCCCTATGGTATCTATTAAAATATTGCCACCCCTATAAATAAAATCAGTAAATCTTCAAATATTGAAACCAAATATTGAAATTTCAATATGGAAACCATTGAAACAGTCTACGGTATCTGCTCAAAAATATTGAAACCACTGAAACAGTCTACGGTATCTGCTCAAAAAATTGTGCAAATCTTAAATTTGTTCATTTGAATTTTCAAAGTATTATTAGAAAACGGATGCAATTGAAAAAATTTCTTGATGATATGGGCGAAAATACAATTATAGGAATTTCCGAAACGTGGCATAAAAAAGAAGATAGTGACAATTTATGGAATTTCCAACCTAGAACGCATGCGATGTTCAGATATGATAGGCAATCAGCGGTAAAAAAGAAAGGCGGTGGCTTTTTGTTATATATACCAGTCAAATTGGCTCCAAAATTGAGGCCTGATTTAAATTTATTTGATAAAGAAAAATATGAGTCAGTGTATGTTGAGTGCAAATCTACATTTAACATTTCCAGTAAAGAAAAAATGTTAGTTAATTTAAGTTATAACCCAAGCAGATCAAACTTTATTGATTTTTTGGAACAATTAACGCTTAACATAGATAATGCATTTTCAGTTTCTAATAAAATTACGCTTCTGGGTGATTATAACATAAATTATCTGGATAGCAAAGAAAAAGAAAATTTAGATTCTATAATTATTCCATATGGATTGAAGGTTTTTTGTCCATACGATGAGACCAGAATTAGTTCCTCAACAAAAACTTATATCGACTACATAATCAGTGACTATGAAACAAACAGCATTGAATTTTGTTTTGATACACCCTATAAAACCGACCATTTTGCTTCATTTATTTTGACGGATATAAAATGCGGCAAAATTTTACCGAGAATAATTTCGACTTTCAATAAGAAAAATTATCAGAAAAATGAATTTTGCAATTCACTCTCCGCTCTTCCTTGGTATCTCTTATATCAATGTACAGACGCACAAAACATGTTCTCGACGATGATTAATTTAATTTCTTGTGCTCTACAGCAACATGCTCTTATCGAAAAAAAGTTTGTTCGTAATTTTAAACCAAAAAACGTGTTGAAAACGGAATGGTTCGATTCAGAATGTCAGCAATTGTTGACTAAGAAACAGAATTTACTCAGATCATATCGCAGTCAAAGCACAAGCAATAATTGGTCAAAGTACCAGTTTTTACGTAATCAAATGAGCCAATTGATTAGAAGTAAACAACTCGATCATTCAAAAAATTGTTTTTCACTTCTCAGCACTATCCAACAAAAATGGAAATATAATAACCAAGTTATAGGTACATGTTCTGGCAACAATCGAATTACAGTTTTACGAAATTCCTTCAGTGAAATGATAACCCAAGACAAAAAAATTGCCAATCATTTAAATTATATTTTTTCAAACTTAGGCGAGTTTTTCGGCGCTAAAAAGCCTCCGAATTACAACAAATCTGCCTCTGAATCTGCACCTTTCCATTTTCAACACATTACAGTGAAGCAATGCTTTGATATAGTTCGAAAAATCAATGTTAGAAAACCTCTCGGACCTTGTACCGTACCTGCTTGGGCAATCATGACGGTCAATCAGTTATAGTTCCACATTTAACTTTTGTCATAAATACTTGCTTAGATGAGAACATTTTCCCGATCGAACTGAAAAAAGCAAACGTAACCCTTTTGTTTAAAAAAGATGACCCAATGGATGCAAAAAATTATCGGCCAATATCAATAACTTGTGCTTTTTCTAAAATTTTTGAAAAAATTTTACATGCCCAAATAACAGAACATCTTGACAAATTTCAAATAATGACACCATTTCAATTCAGATTTCGCAAAAACATTTCAACACAAGATGCTCTTGTTTATGTGACAGAAAGTATTCGAAATCAAATAGATTCAAAAAAAATCGTACATGCAGCTTTATTAGATCTGTCCAAGGCTTTTGTTTCTATTTGGCATGAAGTTTTAATTGAAAAAATGCTTTCTCTCGGTTTTTCAAATGGAGCAAATGCTTTAATTGCTAGCTTCCTAAACAAACGTATTCAAAGAGTAAACGTCAATGGAATTTTTTCAGACTGGATTGAAATAAAACGAGGTGTCCCACAAGGAACGGTACTTGGTCCGTTGTTGTTCAATTTATATGTTAATGACATACAAGAGCGATTATATGAAGGTTGTACTTTAGTTCAATATGCTGACGACTGTATGGTTTTTTCCTCTTCTATAATTTCTGAGGATGCTTTGAATCGATTGCAAAAATCATTCAATAATCTAACGGAATTTTTTGCAGAGAACCAATTGAATCTGAATGCATCTAAATCGGAATTTATAACATTTTGTCAAAAAAATGATAGCAAAAATGTGGATACTGATAAACTAGTAATTAGTGGGCATTATGTAGCCAAAAAATCAGAATGCAAATATTTAGGCATAATTCTTGATTCAAGTTTATCTTTTCATGCTCAAATCAAAACAATTCTCCAAAAAATGGCCCAAGGGATTAAAACTATTGATACAATTGGACAACAACTGCCGACATTATCATTAGTTGCCTTGCTTCATTGTCTTGTTTTATCACATTTAGATTATTCAGCAATTTTTTACAACAAATTAATGCTACTTTGATGCTATCTTTAGAGAAACAGTTGAACTGGGCGCTAAAAAGAACATATTTCAGATCGAAATTTAAATCTTGTTCCCTTCTTCGCATTAGCAAATTGTTCATTGGAATCGAGAAAAGAATTGAGTTAAAGTGCATAACATACTTATACCAATATCTTACAAACAAAAAGAAGGCTTTTGAAAATACACTGAGACTACCGACTGCCAATTATAGGCTCAACGAAAGAACGAAACAAATTATTTTTGACAAACATTGTTCGACTGCTTCTCTACAAAAATCATTTTTTCATTTGACTTCTAAAAAATGGAATTCACTGACCATAATTTTGCGCAATTTAGAAAAATCGAAAACAGAATTCAAGAAAAAATTGAAAGAATTTTACGTGAGTGAATTGAGAAACAATCCTATATGTACTAATACAAATACGTGGCGTGATTTCCGTTTTTGCTAGTTCTATATGTTTTAATTCAGTTTAATTTTTCACACATTGCTTGAAAGAGAAACTGAATATACTCTGTATATACGCTGTATAATTGGACTATCTGTAAAATTGTTTGTAAAGTTTTATTACCAGCTTGTTCCTAATTCTTAAATCTTTATTTTTCTATAGTATCCGAAACTTCATATACTTTAATCAACCAATTTCCGAACTGTAACCGATTTTGTTTTTTTGTTTTGTTTATTGCTTGTTTTCTGATGTTTTGTTTTTGTTTGATGTAACCAATGAATTTATAACCAATTTTATTATTTACACTTTGCTACACTGATGCCTCGGCTCTTTATTGTATAGTAATTCAAGTGTTCTTTCTTCTTCTTCTTCTTCTGAAAGGGGCGTAACTGATAAAAAGATCCGAAATCAGTACCTGTATGAGTGGATCCTTGGTTATTATATCGCACCATTCCTTGTGGTTCTCGATCGTCAAAATCCGAGTGGCGTACTGCAGAGAAACAAACGTGCTTCCCCCGCTTCCCCACTCTACGTATGACATACACTTCTGAGATTCCTTCTTCTGCTTCAAATAACGGCGAAACACTTCGATGTCGTCTTTTTTCATCATAGGACTTTTTCTTTTTGAATTTTTCATTATTTCCGGGCAAGTGCTGGAATTGACAATGCCGTTGCGTTCGATGACTGTTTTGTCCGTGATTTCTAGTTTCGGGTTGACCGGTTGCCTTATGAGTTCGTGTAAAGGTCTGCATTCGTCGTTTTCGGGTTCCGAATTATTAGAAAACAAAGAATTGTAATTCAGACGCTGAAGATTTTTGTGCATCTCGGGAAGAAGCACAAGCTGTGAACTGTTAGAAAAAAAGTAACCGAAAATGGCTGATAAGACGAGGACTAATAAAACTCCTTGGATCCAGCTAAATTTTGTGGGTAGATTCGGCATTCTTACATTCAACTTATAATAACAATAAATTCTGATGCTACGTCTAATTGCAAAACTGAAACTTACGGCGCACAATTTTTGCTAAAACCAATATGATTAATAATTCAGGTAGATGAAAAATTTAAATGAACAATGAACAACTGAATTGCTCAAACAAAGAACAAATGTAATTTCACCAGACTAGAAAATCGACCATATATAACATCAGCCTTTAAATGCGTGAATACCATGAGACTTTGCGAGAGCTTAAGTGATCATGATCATTTGGAACATTGTAAAATAATTAAAAAAACACAGTTGTTAATCCCACGAATTGTTTTTAGAATCATATAACGTTTTACCATGACTTTTTCCGACTAAACTTAAAACAATCAAATACTTCACAAAATCAAATCAGTGACTTTACGAATTGAGTTAGGACTGCGGTGTAACTCATAGAGTAATTTCGGATAGGGTACACCGTCTGCTCGTCACGCTATCTTATTTTCGGCCGGATAGATTCGTGCAACTTCTTAGTCTAATACCGATCCTAATCTTACTCTTATACTATCTAGTCTCAGGTTGTTTAACTAGTCTCTGCTAGGCTCAATAGATCTAGGGTATACTGGTTTATTGCGGCTGCTGAAGTGCTCGGGAGAGTCCAACTAATTTCTAAGTTAAATTCAAATCTCTCTGGTGCTGAAATTACAAGTAACTTCAGCACTTACAAATAAGTGGGTTGTTAGTTAGATGGATCATGATTGGTTAATATTAAATACTTTACATTGGTAAAACATTTAATTTATCCAATCATAAAATATAGTTTAGATCAGGTTCCACCCATCCGGGTTTTACAGAGTTTTTTAGAACAGTTCTTTTGTAGTTCAAGGATGGATGATGGACGTTGGTATTTGGCGAACATCATTTTTCTTTTGTTTCCTTTTTGTTAAGGAAGTTCCAGGGATCTGGAATTGAGGACACAAGACGTTGTGTTCTTCTTGTGACAACGACTGAGTCTCTGCAACAGCATCAATTCTGGTTTCAGAATGGTTGGCTATGTCAGGTTTTTCTGTTCTTCGGAGAGAACTTCTTTTGTGTTTGATCTAGCTCGGGAATGGCGTGGAGATTGTGCGTGGAGGGGATGCCTGGTTACTCGGATCTGTACGTATACTTGAACATCGAGGTGGTCATTGGTCTAGTTCAATGAAGTCCTTTTCTGCGAGGTCAAGTCGTACTCTAAATCCTTTGAGTTGTGATTGTGAGCGGCATATCGATTATAGTTGGTCATTCTCTCTCGAGTGTAGTGAGGTCGTCTTGTCTTTTGATGTTCGTCCTTGGTGTTGTATTCTGATCTATATATTGCATCATGTGATTTTACATTTTATAAAACTTTTATTAATTTAATATTTTTTAATTATGATTTTAGTTAGTTGTTTTCACAAAAGCTTTTTGTTTTAGTTCGGTTATTTTGAAGAGTTACTCACCCTTGAGTAGCTCTTATTAAAAATAAAGGTGTGGTCACAAAGCGTGGATGTAGCACGGTGGGTTAGGCCGGCTATAGAGCATGCTCAGGACGTCCTTTCCTGGTGGGTTAGGCCAGGTGTGGGAGTATGATTTCATGCGGTTTTTATGAGGGGTCCTGTTATGTGACAACATTTTATGTTGGGTTTGTTGTGGTTTTACTTATGTTTTGTTGGTTATGTACTTTTTCCAAAAAGCAAATTGTTTGTGGTATGGGTTTGTCTTTTGACTTTTTTGTGTTTTATTATTTCTTTCTAAGACTTTGTAATAGTCTTCAAAAGAATAAATTATCCAGTTTTAAACTGGGTTAATCCGGTTTGGGTACCGTTGGTTTCCTTTTCTTAGTCATGCTGTTATTTTATGATTTGTGGTATTTAGTAAGCTGCGTTGGTTAGTTTTGTTTAGTATATGATTCCTTTCCAACCGGGTTAAAGGAAAGTTTGAAACTTGTTATTATTTGTTAGAGTTGTTGAGTGTGAAAACTTGAAACTGAAATTCATTATTTTAAACAATTCTTCGTGGGCGAGCTGTGCGAGTGTGGATAGAATTTCTGTGCGAATGAATGGAAATATCAAAAGGTTAGTACTGCAATTGCATTTTATTAATTTACTGCATAGAATTTGGAAATTTATTGCTAGTAATGGGGGAATTTTAAGATACAAATTTTCATCATATGTAGATTTACTGCTTTTAGGGAAAATTTTATAAATTAATGTACTGCATTGGTATTATATTTATTTAATTGTTGGTGCAAAAGTTAAATAGGGTTTTAAATAGTTTTGAAGAAGTTTGCTATTTTTTATTTTTCTTTTGTGAATTTTTCAGATGATTGAAGATGAAGGCTAAAAATCTAAAGAAAACATGAATAAGGAATGGTGAGTTTTTCAATATTTTAATTAGTTAGTAATATTCATTTAGTTCATACTTACCTGTTAGTCGTCGGGGAAAAAACCGTGGGGGAAGATATCGTGAATTAGTTCTGAAGTTGTTAGTAGTTTAGCTAAGATGCGGATGATATTTTTAGTTTGAAGTAGTGGCCAAAGCAATTGAAGTGCCTTAATAGTGGTTAGTTCTTCAGTGCCTACTGCAAACTCATAAGGTGTGTTTTGGATTAAGTTATATAACTTGTGGTTAAATTTAGTGTTGTGGATGAATTCTAAAATGGGGATTTCTATAGGCTGTACAAACTCGTGCGGGATAAGGAAGGGTCGGGATTCTTCTGCGTTGAAGGTCTTGGTGATGGGGCAGAAAATATACATTTGGGTTATGGGGTCATAATTACGAAGAATACCATGAAGGTTAGTATTTTTAATACAATATGTGAAATTTAGGAAATACGGTGAAGTGTATTTTGAATTGATGAATTGAAAGCGATGGTGTGGTTGTCTAGAGGGTGTGTGGAGGTCAAAGTGATTTTGGATGAAACGATAGTAACTGTATGTATGTGTTTGTTTAGTTCGCAACATAATATCGTGTGAGCAGTGTAAATCTCTTTCGTGTGGTGCAAGGAAATGAAAGGTTAGTGAAAAGATTTGGAAGCGTTCTTTAAAACTTTCGTACGCTTGTGTGCTTGTTAGTGCTTCTGAAATAATGTGATCAAACTTTCGGTCGAAGATGTTTAGTGTAAATACATATGGTGTCTTGATGAAAAATTTCTCGGTGATTTGTGGGTTAGCGAAGCGATCGTCGTCTAAGAATTGATCTTGGTTAGCTCTGATGATGTTGTGATCATAGTATTCTAGTGTGTATTCGTTAGCTCTAGGTGCAGTGTGTATTTTTAGTGATTTTTTATATCCAACGTAAGTAAATTGTCTAGCGGTGAGTGGTGTAGTTAGTCGATATAGCATGTCTTTGTTTCGGTCTATATCAATGGATGTGTTAGTTAAAGGTAAGCAAAGAGGGTTAGTGAAATGATAGTATGAGGTCCAAGAGAGAGTGGGCATTAAAACGTATTCGTCTACAAAGTTGCGTGTTTCGTTAGCGTCATGAGGGGTGTTTAAGGTGTATTGTGGAAATGAGGGTAAAGTGATGGCTAAAAATTCTCTAGTGTTAGTATGTTGGGGGTGGTTGATGTATTCTCGGGCTGTTCCTGGTTTTGCTGGGAAAGGATGGTTGGGGAACTTTCTTTTAAAAGTGCGATAAGCTCTATTAGTGTTGAGTGAGGATTCAGTTGATGTGGATGATGGTGCTAATGATTCGGTATAATTTGAAGAGGGTGTAGGGGGATTGGATGAATTTGTAGTGGAGGAGATTTGGTTTATGGTCGGGGTGTTAAGGTGGTAGGGTTGTTGTTGGAGGGTAATAAAATTGTCTAGCTCTGGGGAGATTCGGGGGGTGTCTGGAGATGATTGGTCAGAATGGTATGAGGAGTAGGTTGGGGTAACTTGGGAAGCATAAGAGGGTGTAGGAGTGATTGGGTCAGGGTTATTTGATAATATGGGTTGAAAAGGAGGTTGAGAAAAATGAGAAGGGTTATGAAAATTATTGGATGGAGATGGTTCTGAGTCGGCAAATTCGTCGGGGGTTTCAATATTCGGGTTATTTAGCTGTGAAATGGAGTATAAAACTGAAATTTGTGAGTTAGTGTCGGAATTCATGCCTGATGTTACATTGCTAGATGGAAAATCGGGTGGCGGAAAAGCAAAAAGTGGTATTATTGGGATTGAAGAGGTAAGGTTGGTTGGATGGGAATTTGATCGATGGAGTGATCCAAGTTGGCGGCTCATCGTGGGCTAAAAAAATTATTATTTTGAGATTGAAAAGCGGTGGTATGGGGCTGTTCAATAATTTGTTCATAAGTATTATCATCTTGTGATGGATGTGTCATTATATGTTGGACGGGACTTTGTGATGTGGTGAGTCGAAAATTTGGATTATGTGTGATTGCTAAATTTCTAAAATTTCGCGGGGCTAGGGATAGTGGATGGTTATTTGGTAGGGGTGGTAATTGTGGTGCCGTTGGCTGTGTGTCGACATTGTTATGTTCTTCGTCGTATGTATTTTGTCGTGTTGTTATTTTTGTGTTATATTCTTTTATTTGTGCGTCTAAAAGAATTTTGTTTATAGATGTGGAAAAAATTCCAAAAAATCCTGCAAAGAGTATGCGTGCTACGCTTGCTTGTCTGTTTACTTGTGTGTGTATAGCACATGTATTGTAGATTCCTTTTAAGAGTGAGAAAAGAAATCCAATAAAGTTAAACATTGCGTATAAAATAGTCAATTTTTCTAAGATGTAGTAGGGCCATCCTAGAAAATCTAGGATCTCATTTTTGAGTGTAACAAAGCTAAAAATGTTAATTGGTGATATATCTTGGGGACGGTATTTTTCGCCGTTTAGATATATATAATCTTTTATGTCTTTAAAATATCCGCTATAGTCTTGCGTGTAGATATCGGCAAATCCTGCGGTTTCTGCAAGTTTGCGTAAGTTTTGGTCTATTGATTGTCTTTGTATAGTGTCCATTTGTGTTAATAATTCTTGGAATTGTTGTGTTCTAATGTGATGTTGAATATCTGATTTTGAATAGATTCCTATTGATTGTAAGTCTATATTTGGGTTTCGAGCAATAGCGCGAATGCTTTCTGGTGAAAATTTTTTGAGTGATTGCATTAATGTGGGATATGGAGTGAGAAGATAATATTTGTTTTCATCAGGGTTTAGTTGTACTACATTGTGGCTATTTTCTGATCCACATGGGACTGCGGTATCCCAGAAATATGTTCTTCGTGAAAGTGTATCCACGAAATGTACTTTATTCTTATAAAAGATAGGAATTCTTTTATAACATCGTTTATCTTCAAAAACGTATAGTGGTGATACTTTTTTAGTACAAGTATAAAACCATAAGATGTTTCCTTCGTAGTCTAAAAAATTTGATCTATTTCCTGATAATAAGTATCCTGCGTAGGGTATTTTTAATACTGCTAGTGCAAGTGATTGTAGTATTTGTGTTCGTTCTAATTCGCATAGTTGATGTAGTGTTTCTAATTCAGAGAGTGACATTTCTTGAAAAATGCGGCTAATTGTATAGTCTAGTTTCATATCCAAATGAATATCATAGTGGATATTACCAAAATATGTAGTATTCATTAGTGATAATTCTTGTAAGCGTGTGCTTCTGGTGTCATAAGGTTTTAGATGTCCACCAGGTTGTCCGTTGCTTTTTTCAAAATTAACTGGTATATAGGATGTTCCTTCGTTTAGAGGATGACCTGTGGCGTATGGGTCGATTTTTACTTTACCAGTGGTCATGTCGAATCCTTTTTCATATTCAACTAATATTTCAGAGTATTGTGTTCTGTGAAGTGGATTCCTGTATTTACATGCAAGTTCTGTTTCTTGATATATTTGAAAACGTGTCAATTTATTTTCTATATTGTCTATGTTTCGAAAATCGGAACTTAGTTTGCGTGATGGATGGACTTGTTCATATGGAATTGATTGTATGAAATATTTTTCGTGAAATTTTATCATACGAGCGTGTATTTTTGCTACTTGAAATGTTGTACATGTGTCTTCGGGGAACCAAACAATTGTTGCTTGTGTTCTCGTTGTAGGGTCGCAATATCCTTGATCATTTTTACAAGGTAGTCGGATTCCTTGATAGATCATTGTATTATCAGATAAATCTCGTGTGAGTTGTATTTTTTCGAGTTGTATTTTCCAATCGAAAAACATTATTTCTTGGTATCCTTTATTTTTTGTGTCTGCTTTGCAGTTTGATGGGTTATTTATACCAATGTGTGGTATCCAGTGTTTATCATGTAGGTCATAGGTTAATCGTCCGTGTGCGCCGTTATACGGGTATTTTTCGTCTAGTCTTATATGTCCTTGGTGTCTTTCAAGTTGTGATTGATGTACAGAGTCTGAAAAAACTTGAAAATTAACTAATTTTCTTTGGGAGTTTTTATTTTTTGTGATGTTTAGTCTAAGTAATTCATTTTTACAATCGTCGGGATTGAGATGTAAAAGACGTTCTATATTACTTTGGTAGAATGATTCATGGTCAAGTCGGTTTTTGTTTCCGTTCGAGACTTGTGAACAATGTACTTTCTTTTCGGAAAATGTTGCTGTGAATTTATAACCTGTAACTGTTGTTGCTCGGGCTTTTGAATAGAGTGTTGCTATTATATCTGTGGTTTCTATAGCTTGTGGTTCTGTTTCACATTGTGATACCTGATTGATTGCATATTTATGTAGTGTTTTTTGTTCATTTTCTTCGCAATCGTAATGTGTTACTAATAAATCTTGTGGTCCTGTACGAGGGGAAGGGTTTATATTTTGATTTGAGGTTATTAGAAAAAGGGTTTGGAGAAAAATTAATAATTTTAGAATATACATGTGTATGATAATCCTGAGTATGGATTATAAAATGTAATGTAACCAATTGTGTTTTTAGTGTATCTGTCGTATTTGTATATTACTTCAGTAGTTATAAACGGTGGTGGTAGTGATTGAGCTGTTATGTTAGGTGGATTTAATGGGTAGGGATGTTGGGTAATATTATTTAACTTAACTGTGATTTCAAATTTTAATTGTAAACTGTTTTGTTGGAGTATTTGAATATTGTGATCACGGATATCGTTGTGAATATCTTGGCGATATTGTAATCTATTAAGTGCCCAGTTATGAAGGCGGTTACTTTCTTGATGTTGTCCAAATAGTGGTGGAGGTGCTGTGAATGTATTCCAATCTAATCTTAAAGGAATATTTATTGATGATTGTTCTCGATATCTGGCGTCGAGATTATTTGGAAAATTTAAGTTAAAGGGTAGTGGTGAAAATTGACTTATTGATGGTGTTGATGGTAGTGATAATGTTTCTGGTAGTGATGAGGATGTTGTTGTATCCGTAGAAATATCTATGGGGTCATTGACTAAATTTGGTTCACCTTGTGTGAATGAATTTGTAGTCCAATATGGCAGTCGTGATGTTAGGTTTGGGGGGTTAAAGGGATTTTCACGTATCTGTTCAGATGTTGGTGTTGAACCTAAGTAGTCTGAAGGTAGACTTGAAGTGCTTCGTTGTGAAAAAAGTGTAGGAGTTTCTGGTGTGATACCAGTGGTGTTTTCTGGAGTGGTTTGTGTTGGGGATTGAGGTATATCAAAATGAACTCGGGGAGTTTGAAAATTTCTATTTCGTCGAGGATGTATAATTTGTCTATTTATTTCTGCTGTGTTTTGGTTTTGACTAAGGTTTCGTATTCTACTTAGTTCTTGTGGTAGTGTTGGGTAAAGATTATATGTTGGTTCACTTAGGGATGCTTGTCGTTGAACTGGTTCTAGTGGTTCAGATAAACGAGCGTGCCTTTCTTCAAAGGTGTATGGATTGTCTTGAAAAGAAATTCGTGTAGATGTTTGAGGGTTTTGAGTAGTTGAAGGTGGTGTTTGATTATCTTGGGATGATGTCGGTGAAGACTGATTCTGTGACTGTTGGGTAGCAATTTTTGATGGATTTTTAAATTGTTACTTTAGTGAGAGGGTTTATGTTTATTATAATATTCTTCTAAAAAAAGAATTAGAAAAATTGTTGCTAGGGCAAATGTAATGATTGCTTTCTTTATACATTTACATATTGTCAAAATGAGGGATGATAGAAATGTTATGAAAATTACAAACAATAAAAAAATATCAGTTCTACTGAAAATTGTTCGTATCATTTAGACAAGTTGTTAAAATCGTACCTGTGGATATATTCAAGGGTTTTGGAAAGTTGGAGGAATAGTTCAATTATTGTGTAGAAAATTAAAAAAATGTTACAAAAAATTATTATGATTATTAGAAAAGATTCGATGATATCAAAAAGAAAGATTATAAAGACTTGAAGTATTGAAAAAAAATGTTTAAAATTGATAAATATTTGAGCGACTGTTTGAGAGAAAAGCATTTAAGAAATGATCTCTTTGTCGAATATTTTTTGCTGTTTGAGGCGATTTTCTAGTGTGGTCGAATTATTTATTAGTTTTTTGACAAGTGGGTTGAGTTTCGTAAAAAATTGTTGGGGGCAATTTTCATGGTGACTGGGAGGTCGTCTTTTTCTTTATTTTTGTTTGTCAAATGATCCGGGGTATGGTGAGATTTTTTATACTTTAGGCTAATTAAAATCTTCATTTTGTGACTTTAGGCTAAGTTATCAAATTTGTTTTGGGGGTATTCGTGGTCTGAGTTGGGGAAATATTGTTGATCTTTGGGTTATTAGATAAGGGAGGGGTACGGTATTATGGTGATATTTATTTTAGCTGTCAAGTTGGAGTGGTTTGCTTATTTTTGACCTGGAGGTTGTAAAGTTATAGTTAGAGATGTGCCTGGAGTTCTAGATTATTCGTCTAATTGATCTTAGTTTGAGTTAGAGAAAGTGGCGGATTGGATGAATCCTATTGGTCTATTTTGAACTAGAATTATTGCGTACTTGTGAGCATGTTATTTTGAAAAATGGAAATGAAAAATGTTACGGAGGTTTCAAGATTGTGAAGTATAAAATTTTAAAATTACTTTTTAAATTCTACTTTCTTTAATATTTTAGATTGGGGGATGAACATTTTGTAGTTTTTACGTGGGTGATTTCGGAGTCTTGTTGTCTTTCTATGTTCTGATTTGTCTATTTCTTCTTGGGGTATTATTTGTTCTGTCATTTTTCTATTTTTTCTTTGTTTTGGAGATTCTTTATGGTTTTGTGTATTGTTTTTGGTAGCGATTGGTTTTGTGTTTTGATTTTCGGTGGGGTTATCATTTTGTTCTGTGTTTTTCAGATGTGGTTCGTTTTGAATAATTTTTAATCCTGTGAAAGAATATAATTGGGTTAATTCGCGGAGTGCGTATTCTTTTGGGTAATAAGGTAATAGGTTGTTTCGATGCTGAACGATTTCTTTTTTGTTTGAGTCGATAATTTTATATGTGACATCTGTGGGTTTTGCAATTATTTGATAGGGTCCTTTTCGGAGGGGTTGTAATTTTTTAGAAATTCCTTTTTGAGTATTAAAATTAGGTATTAAAACAAATGTTCCAATTTTTAAATCGGAAGCTGGTGTAAAACGTGAATTGATTTGTTCATTTATGTTTTGTCTTTGTAATAACTTTTTCGTTATTTTTTGGTAAATTTCATTGTGTTTCTTATCTCTATTTAAAATCCATTCGGTGTGTGTACCGGAGGCTAATTTAAGGATTTGTGGGTGATGAAAATGATCTTCATCGTGCGTATGTAATGGTAGGTTATAACAAATTGAGTCTTTATTTGGTTGACAATAACCTTGTGCGTTTTTATGGGAATTTGCTGTAAACATTATTGGTTTGCGTGGCTTTTGGTTGAAAACCATTTCGTATGGTGACATTCCTAAAGTTGTCGTGATTTGTGAATTATATGCTAATGGAAATAATTTTACATCTGCTGACCATTCGGTATATTTGGTATCATTTCCGTTGATGATACATCTAAGATATTCTTGTAGTGAACGGTTCATACCTTCGACTAAGCCGTTTGTCCAAGGTGCATGAGATGTACGTGGTTTGTGTTTAATGTTGTATAAATGACATAGTGTTATTATTTCATTATTTATGAATTCTGTACCATTGTCTGTGACTAAAATTTCTGGTAGTCCAAATTTTGCTATCCAGTGTTCATAAAGTGTTGTGTATGCGTAATAAGCGTTACAATGTGGTACTGGGTTAAGTGCTACATAATGTGTAAATGCGTCAACAATTACCATAATGTAGGAGTTTCCTTCTGATGAGGGTGAAATTGGTCCTTTAGTATCAAATGAGATACGATGATTAAAGTATAAACTTTGTCCTTTAAAATCTTGTTTTTGTGCTATTTGTTTTTGATTTGGGTAAGGTTTATTTAATTGACATACTATACAATCATTGCATAGTACTTTTATCCAAATTGGTGCATTTGGGAAGTAAAAATTTTGTATAAAATTTGAATATGTTTTCTCTGATCCAGAGTGTCCTTTAATGTTTTGTGTATGTGAAATATTAAAAGCTATAAGAATCATACTTATAGGGAGACAGGGAACTGTAGATTCATTAAGGTTGTACTCTAAAAGGTCTGTATTTTCGTTAATTGTTGTATTGTTAAACTTGCGAAAGTATCGGAGGAGTGTTTTGTTTCCTAGAATGGTTGAATCTGCTTTGATAGGTTTAGTTTTATATTTGTGCCATGATTTTAGTTGTCGAATTACTGGGTCAAGGTTTTGATATTGTTTCAGTGTTGAAATTGTAATTGTTTCTGTTGGGGGGAGAAAAATGTTTTCGATTTCTAATTTAGATAATGGTATTGTATCAAGTGGGTCGTGAAGGTCAAAAACTTGATTTATTGTGTATTTTGAATAATTTGTTTGTGGTCCTGATAAATTTATTTTATCAGTTAAATCTTCTTTTTCAATTAGTGGAAAATGGTCTTTTTTAGGTAGGTGTTGTTTTGTTCGTTTTTGTTGGGTGTTATTTTTTATCCATTGAGAATATGGAATTGGTTTAAAAGTTGATGTTCCAAGTAGGTCAACTTCATAATGATTATTTTGACAATCTAAATAAAGTGGGAAATGTTGTAAATTATTTATTTGTGATTGTTCAATATCAGTTTTTACTGCATATTTGCATTCTAATCGAGGTGATGTTTCGTTTTCTGCAAGGTAGAATTTTATATTTTTGGGTATTTCAACTGTTGTTTTTCGTGTAAGTAATTCAGGTGGTGTATTTCGACTTAAGGTGTCTGGTAATGCAAGATTTTTTCCTGCAGTCCAAACTATATGTAAGTTTGGAAATTTCATTAGAATTAGTTGAAATCTGTAAACTCGGTGGTTTGGGTTAGATTTCTGTGTAAAAAGAAAGATGATTGGTTTGTGGTCTGTGAACAAAACTGTGGGATGTTTTGATCCAAGTATCAGAAATTCATATTCTGTAAGTGTATATATTATGGCTGTACATTCTCTCATTAGAGTTGAGAGTCGTAGCTCTGCTTGAGTGAATAATCGAGAATTTGCTGATATGAGGTTCATTTTATTTGTACCATTATGTGATTGTAATAATGCTGCGCCGATGCCAAAGTTCGAAGCATCGCACATTGCATAAAATGGTTGATCAGGGTCTGGAATTGTGTTTGAAATTTGTTCAGTTAAAAGTTTCTTTATTTCTTCGAATCGTGTTTGATGTTCTGTATTCCATTCAAAGTTGTTTTGTTGTCTAAGGATGTTATAAAATGGTCGTAGGTATAATTGCATTTTATAAACATATTTACTTAAAAAGTTTAACATTCCAAGGAACTCTTGGATTTTCTTTTTATTTGTTGGTGGTTGAAGTTTTTGAATAGCGTCAATGCGTGATTTCAGTGGAGTGATTGTTTTTCTTTCTATATTATGTCCTAAGAATTTAACTCTAGTCAAAAAGAAGTGTGATTTATCGGGGGCGGCCTTCAGATTTTCGTTCTGAAGTATTTGGTGATATGTTTCTAAAACTTTGAACATTTCGTCTTTTGTTTGTGATTGCATAAAAACATCGTCTAAATAGGTGATTGCGTTTTTCTTGAGTATTAGTGGTCTAAAAATTTTGCTCATAAAGGCTGAAAATGCTGCTGGTCCTATGGATATTCCATAGAATAAGCGGTTGAATTCATATTGTTGGTTTCCGATAACAAATTGTGTTAAACGTCGTGATTGTTCATCTAGTGGCATTTGATTGTATGCACTATTCATGTCGGCGGTTGTGAAGTATTTGCCGTTTATTTTTGTTAAAATAACTTGTATTGGTTCAATGGGCCAATTACATTTTGATTCATCTATGAGTGAATTGAGGTATCTAGCATCGAGAACGATTTTTAACGATTCTCCTTTAGCTAGAATGATAACGGGGTTGATGAATGTGTTGCCTTTTGGTTGTTCTTCTTTATTAACCGGTGATATAATGTTGTATTGCTCTAAAATATCGAGTAATCTGTTTACTTTATCATGTAAGTGAATTGGTACTTTACTTGCTCTTTGTTTTTTGAAAACTGCGTCTGGTTTTAATGGGAGATGTAGTGATGAACTGATTTTGCCAACATCGAATTTTGATGTTGCATAGACTGATGAATATTGAATTAGCTGTTTGGCTAACTTTTCAAATTCGTCTTGTGTTATTTGTGAATGTTGGAAATTAAACATTGTTAAAAATTTCTGTTGGTCCTCTGTGTAGTTACTGATGTTGAATGTAGGTTTGAAATATGGAGTTTTTGTGAAATAATCCGTATTTCTGTTTTCGTTACTTATTATATTATTTATAGATAATTCTTCATTAAGAATTGTAGATTGGCAAATATCTAGTAATTGGAGTATATTATTTACGCGATAGGCTTTTTCGTGTATTGGTGATATTGTTGCGTTGGTTTCACAATATCCTAAAAGTCCTAATGTTAATGTTACTTGGTAAGGTGTGTTGTTATAGACATGTAAGGAGATGATATCTGAATTCGAATTTTTCAAATATTTTATTGAAGAGATTGTGATTTTGAAAAATTTATGAATCGGTTTGAATTCAAAATCTGACATATAAAATTTTTGTTTGTTTTGTGCTTTATCATATTGGTGAACTTGTTTGATTGAAAAATTATAGATGTTTCCTGATAGTGGTTTCAGGTGTTTTCTTTGTTGGTTAAATATCGGATAAAATTTTGAAAAGAATGGTGGTTGTTTATTCAATCTTTGAAAAAATGTTAAGGATGTTTCTTTTGTTTTTGTATATTTATCTTTGATTAATATTTTACTATTTAGTATGTTAATTGTTGGTATATACTTTGAAATAAATGGTATTCCAATGATATTATATTTAATATCGGTGATATGGAATATTTGTTTAAATGGCTTATTTAAAATTTTACTTTGTTCCATTGTTCTGGTAGGGAGGAGAAATAATTGGATTTTTCCGTAGTTTATCAATGTTGATCCTTGTGCTGTCGCTAGTTTGCTGGAGGTTTCAAGAGGTGTTAGCTTTGGGTGTAAGATTTTTATTTCATTCCATGTGGGAATGTTTATTATGTTTGATTCTGCTCCTGAATCAATTAAAAAATCTATTTCAAGGTCTGGTGGTTGAAATTCTTTATTTCTTGGGCTTTCTAAGAGAAATGGTATTGTCCAAATTTTTTCTTTGGGTTGTTCTTTTTGTATATTTTGATAAATGTGGTTTGTATTCAAGCATTTTGTTTTGGTATTTTTATTGGTTTGATTTGTAGTGTTTATCTCATTTGTTTCTTGCGTCGTTGGTGTGGAATTTATGGGTGTAGTGTAATGATTTTGAAGAATTTGTGATTGATTTTCATATATATGTGATGGAAAGGGTTGTTCATATATGACAGATTCATAGTCATTTTCGACTTTTATCATATTGATATCAAGAGTGTTTTCAGTATCACTTTCTGAATCTGATGATGTACAGTTTATTTGATTGAGTTGTAACGTATCAGTTACTGTGTCATCAATACCTGGAGGGTCTGATGTTGTTTCTGGGTTAGCTTGTACTTGATTGATTTGTCTTTGATGTTTAGGTGTACTGCTTCTGTGACGATTATTAGAGTTATTGTAGTGATTATTATTTCGGTGTGGTGATTGGGAATAATTTCGATAGCGATTATTATAACTTGGGTGTCGGTTTTGTGAATTATTTCGCGATCTGTTTTGGTAATTATTGTTTGGTCTGTTATAGTTCGATCTATTATATGAGTTATTCCTTGATCGGTTGTTCGGGTAATTCTGGTTTCGGTTGTTTGAATAACTTCTGTTTCGATTATAGGAGTAGTTTCTATTCCTATTGTATGATGAATTTCGTGATTGGTTGTTTGGATAATAGTTATTTCTTGATTGAGAATTAGATCTAGAAACAAATCGTTGTGTATTTGAATTT
This sequence comes from Symsagittifera roscoffensis, assembly GCF_963678635.1. Lineage (NCBI taxonomy): Eukaryota > Metazoa > Xenacoelomorpha > Acoela > Convolutidae > Symsagittifera > Symsagittifera roscoffensis. Next base: position 36,470,547 of record NC_087069.1, on the reverse strand, counting down.
GATCTGGAGTAGTTATTTCGACTATTCGGTCTATTGTAGTGATTTTGTGATGAATTATACGTGTTTCTTCGTTCTGGTGATCTTCCTCTATAACTTGAGTTATATGGAGATTGATTTCTTGTATAGCTTGTATTGTTTGGGAGTGGTTTTCCTGAACTGTTGTTGCTGTATACATTTTTGTTTGGTAGGTTTTGATCTTTTTTCATGTATTGATAAAATGATTTATTTGGTTCTTTGTATTTTTGAGGTTTATTTTGACTATCTTGTTGTTTTTGTCTACATTCGGAAATACTATGTCCGTATCGTCGGCAATAATTACACCATTTTTTGAAAGATGGTTTGCCTTTAAAGTTCGGGTTCTTTTCGTAAATATTGAGTATTTCAGTGATTTTTTCAACGAGATCTGTTTCTGATTCTTGTATATTATTAATATTAGTGGGAGTCGTTTCAATTTTGTTAACGTATTGTAATTTCAGATTTTCCGTTTCTTCTAATTTCATTGTGATTTCTGCTTGTTCTAGTTTGTCTACTAGTTTTCTAAAATCTAAATCGGGTTCTCGAATTGAAGAAGGATGTGATGCTCTCTTTTTTATTGCTATTTTCCTTAATTGTGGTGTTAAGGTCATCATTAAGATTTCTGTCATCTTAGTGTTTTTATAGTCATGTGTATTTAGTGAATATGCTTTTCGAACTAGTGTTTCGATTCTTACTGCTATTTGCTTGATGGTTTCGTTTGGTAATCTGCGAATTTCATTACATAAAACTCTTTGTTGTTGTTTGTTTCTTTCGGAGTCAAACATTTTTGAAAATTCTTGTGTAAATCTTTTCCAGTTTGATTTTATTTCTTGAGGTAGTACTGAAAACCATTTTTGGGCTGCGCCATCTAAGGTTGTTTGTATCAACGCTGTGCGTCGATGTATCCAGTTTTGATGTAGTGGCGTGTTAATTGGTTCAGGTCCAATATTTAAAATTAAATTTGCTGTTACTGCATTTAAGTAATCTTCTACAGAGTATTCAGGGTCTGTTCCTGTGAAAACCATTAAGGGTTTATTTGATGTTATTGATTATCCACCCATAAGGTATGGATTCATTGTCATTTGTAATGATTCAGCTGCATTTGGCATTTGAGAAAAATTTGAAAGTTGGTTTCTTGTTATTTCATGTTGTTGAAGATAATACGGGAGTGGTATTTCATTTTGCATTTGTGATGGTTGATACGAGTGTGTAGTCATTGGATTTTGTTGTTGAATTGGTTGAAAAGATTGTATATTAATTGGATTTGGTTGTTGAATTGGTTGTTGATATTGTGCATCTATTGATTGTGGAGAAAAATTTCTATGGTTTGTACGTGTTTTCTGTATTCCTTGTCTACGATATTCTTGAGTATTTGGTGCAAATATATCTGGTTGTAAGAAATCTTCATCTGAGGATAAATAATCCATTTGATAAGATGTTTGTTTTTTATTTTTATTTTGTTGAAAAAATGGGTAATTTTCACTGCGATCCTGTGGAGGATTTGGTTGAAAATTTGTGGAATTATATTGGGCCGTTGGGTTATCCCAGTTTCGAGGTTTTGTATATTGATTAAAATTTCTTTGTGGTTTATAATTTGTTTTTGATGGATGTGTATAATTATAATTATGGTCTGCAAAGTTGTTTCTAGTGAATGTTTTGCGTGTTTTTGATGGTATTGTCATGGGTTTGTATGTTTGGTAATCCATATGTGAATATTTAGGGGCAACCGAAGGTTTAACGGTTGATTGTAAGGTTACCTGTGTTTGTGAAGGATTTGTATTTCTTGGTGTTGTTAAATTTGGGCGTATTGGTGAAATACTTTGTTGTGTAGTTGTTGTGTGTACAATTTCTTCATTTATGAAGTGTGATGGTGTCTGTATATCTTGTTGAGTAAGATTCCTAGTTCCATTGAGGTTTTCATTGTGTATGACTGTAGAGTTTAAACTATTATTTTGTGTATCGGGTAAAAATGTATTATAGTTTAATGGTGTTGCATCAATTGTTAATGGTATTACTCTTACATAATCTCTTATGTAAGATATTGTACCTATTGCTTGACTTGAGATTGATTGTGGAAAGTTTATAAATACGGGATGAGACCATTCGGGGTCCCAAACATAATCTGATTGTTCTGTGATAGCTGTATCATCGTTCGAGTTTTGGGGTCTAAAATTTTTTCTTGCTTGTGCAATTAAATCAATATTGTGTGTAAAATAATCTATTATGAACCATGCTAAAATTTTTTGTAAATCGTGTTTGGTATGTTGTGAAACGTCGTCTTTCGTGAAATTTTCTTTAATGATGTTTAAATAACTAGAGAGTAGTGTGATTTCATGTCGTACTCTTAAATGTTTAGATGTTTCTGTCGGTGAGACATTTGTTAATGGGAGTTCATTTTCTAATATCGAAATATAACTATATATTAGTGCGAAAACTTCATTGGTGAAAATGGAGTTTGCTCTTTGTGAGTTATGGTATTGTATTCTTTTTATATATTCTGAAAAAACTTTTGAAAATTCTAAATCAAGGTCGTCTGTTTGAATAGTGTATGTTCTATTATTATGGTTTGGGGAAGTGAATTCTATAGAGTAGATTCCATATTGTTGTGTTATGTTGCATATATCTTTTAGATAGTGATCTATGATTTGTCTTTTGATTTTTACATCGGGGAACTCTGTTTTACATGGACTGATTCCGGGTTCAAATAAATTTACGAGTAAATTTTGACAAAATATGTGTTGTCCTCTATCAGTATCTGCATCTACTATAAAAGGAAAGATTTCATCATCATCTGGAGTTTCGTCACCTGGGGTGTGCGTTGAACTCATTTTTTCGTTCGATGACTGTTAATATGTAATTATTAATGTGTCGAATTGGTTGATTCCAGTTGTATAGATGTACTGGTTTGTGTTTATACTGCTTTTTTATTCTTCTTTTTCCTCTTTGTGATGAATTTGAAGTTGTTTCTGAGTCAGAAAAATATAATTGATCGTGTTGTGGGTAATTTTTATCTATTGATTCTTTTAGTTTGTAGAGTTCGTCTAAACTGTTGGTTTCTGATTCTGAAAATGCGTTTCGATTTTTTGAAAATCTTTTTCGTGTTATTTGTCTTTGTTTAGTGATTATTTTTCTCTTTAGTGTTTGTCGTTTTGTTCGAATGTATCCAACTGTTTGTGTATGAGGTGTGATTACAAGGTCGTATTTTTTGTTATCTATTTCACAATTGTGTAAAACGATTGTTTGTTTATTCCCTAGGTTTTTAAATGACATAAGGTTTAGGATGACGGGTGCAAAAGGTTGTTAAATGATTTCTATTTTCCTAAACTGTTAGTTCTTACGATTTTTTGGTTAGCTTAACCTGGGTCTATTTGTTTAGGGTTGGAGAGAAAAGTATATCGATTCCGAAGAATGATTTTTACTTTCTCGTGACTAGTATAAGCTAAGGTGTTAACTTACTTAATCTTACTTAGGGGTAGTGATTGTGTTCAAGGGTTGGAGAATAGTAAATCGATCCACAAGGTTCAGGTATAATTAGAACGCGAGTAGTTCGTTAGATACTATTTTAAACTTACTAAGTCTAAGATTTATCCTGGGTCTGGTAAGAGGGGGGATCAAGTGAAGGATGAATAACCGAAGTTCTTCACTGTTTATCCTAATTTGAATGATTAGTTTTGTTTAAAAATTTCTATTAGTCTTGGGTCTTTAGAAAGGGTTGGGTAGTGAATCGACGTTTGAGGTCGTTAGACACTAATTAAGTGGGTGGGGGAGAACAAAGTTGTTCTGTTTGATCCAAGGATAAGCCTTGATGATCAAATTTAAAATGTAATGAAGTAGAAAATGATTTAAGATCCAAGGATAAGCCTTGATGATCTGGTTTTAAAATTAAGTGACTTTAAGTTTTAATGAGGTTTTAAATTTGTGTAAAGGAAAGATTTAGTATTTTATGATATTAGTGAGTTGATGATTGCTGTTATGTTTTAGGTGATGAAGCTGGAACAACAGGATGATTTATGATTACTAACCATTTATTGTCATGCTACTAATTTTTATTTTTATTTTCCAATAAATATTTTTCAAACATGTTTTGTATAATACTGCAGAATTTTAGGAAAACGATCTTAGATCTTTTTATCAATCGTTATTGTATAATATTAATTTTGTTTAGCGCCTGAAATGATTTTGAAGATTTACTTCAAGGTTTTATGTTTGCAAATGGAAATCTAAATTCATTGCAAGTAGTATTCGAAATATAAAAGTTTGTTCTGGCTTTTGCCGAACTATCATGTAACTATACGGCAAGTTTCTACTTTGTCGTATGTCGTCTTTGGTTCGATGTCTTCTTCCAATTCCGGGTAGTTCTATTATGGTTCGGAATATTGGCTCGGATCTATTGAGTCGGAGAGACATTTCAATTAAATTATTGTCGTATAACATTTTGTAAATGTTTTTGTCTAATTTCTAATCTAATTTTGGTTAATTCTAATCTAATAAGGTCTTGTTCGAGACTTATGGTCGCACCAGATGAGTTAGGACTGCGGTGTAACTCATAGAGTAATTTCGGATAGGGTACACCGTCTGCTCGTCACGCTATCTTATTTTCGGCCGGATAGATTCGTGCAACTTCTTAGTCTAATACCGATCCTAATCTTACTCTTATACTATCTAGTCTCAGGTTGTTTAACTAGTCTCTGCTAGGCTCAATAGATCTAGGGTATACTGGTTTATTGCGGCTGCTGAAGTGCTCGGGAGAGTCCAACTAATTTCTAAGTTAAATTCAAATCTCTCTGGTGCTGAAATTACAAGTAACTTCAGCACTTACAAATAAGTGGGTTGTTAGTTAGATGGATCATGATTGGTTAATATTAAATACTTTACATTGGTAAAACATTTAATTTATCCAATCATAAAATATAGTTTAGATCAGGTTCCAGAATGATTCAAAGCTTCAAATATTGGAACTTACTGCTTTATCATTCGATTTCAAACTTTCAAATCCAATGTTTTTTTTCAAATGAATTTTCACTGGAATTTAAGCTACATTGTTCTTGGGTTTATGCATTGTTTGAACAATAACCCCCTTATTCCCCCTCTTTTGTATATCTTATAAAATAATTAGATAAATTTTAACCAATTTTAAACCCTGTTTCCGGTAATACGTTTACGAGATTCTACTGACGATAAACGTTGGCAAAAATAATTTTTCCGATGGTTGAGTCCATCACATTTTAGAAATTCTTACGCACGCAACCCGTAAAAAGGTTATTGTCGGTTAGAATTCCAGTAACTATGTTAACAACGCATTGTTTGCTCGAAAAATTGTCTAGTTTTGATTAACTGTAAGTTTTTTTGAAATCCAATTTTTAAGTTCAACTTCCTTTCTCGATATTTAGATTATACGAAAGTTTGGCTTGCGGTATTTGTTCTCGAAATCCTGTTTGATCATAAATTTTCAACCCAAAGCTGAAAGAAATGCTTTCTTTTTTTCCTGCAACTAATAACGCTCGGGCTTTTGAACCTGTCTTCATTTTGAGCTCTCCAATTATTTAAGTTGAATTTCGGAAATCATACTATATTATTCTTGGTTTACTGGGGGTAAAAGATGTGCAAGTACCTTCTGCCCGTCAATGGAAAAGGTTTTAACGGTTGATGAAAATGTGGGATCTCTATTTGGTTACTGAATTTTCTGATTGTATAAAAAAGCGAATTGAAATTTGTAGTCTATGTCTTGAATAACACTAGTGAAATTAGAATTGACACATGTTCTCAGATGATTTTGAAGAAAAGGGTCTTTGAGAGACTTCAATGACTTCAGCTTGTCTTCAACGAGGCATTTGCGCTCATGACGTCTGCTGTAATGAGGAATGATGCGTTGTCAAAAAGCCATCCATTGGATCTGACTGGGCCGAAGACTTGTCTTAGTCTTTTCATCGCGTCATCTGTGAATACATAGTGGAGCTACTAATTCATCGTTGTGTTTAAACAAAGACCGAACATTTAGGTGAAAACATAAGCATTTTCAGAGATCTGGCAAGCAAATTGTTTTAATGTTGGTTCAAAACCTTTTTCCTTAACATCAGAAGGATACTGCAGCTTATTGGAACCTGATCTAAACTACATTTTATGATTGGATAAATTAGATATTTTACCACTGTAAAGTATTTAATATTAACCAATCATGATCCATCTAACTAACAACCCACTTATTTGTAAGTGCTGGAATTACTTGTAATTTCAGCACCAGAGAGATTTGAATTTAACTTAGAAATTAGTTGACTCTCCAAGAAGACTTCAGCAGCCGCAAGAAACCAGTATACCCTAGATCTATTGAGCCTAGCAGAGACTAGTTAAACACCCTGAGACTAGATAGTGTAAGAGTAAGATTAGGATCGGTATTAGACTAAGAAGTTGCACGAATCTATCCGGCCGAAAATAAGATAGCGTGACGAGCAGACGGTGTACCCTATCCGAAATTACTCTATGAGTTAACCACCTCGGTTCCAACTCATCTGGTGCGACCATAAGTCTCGAACAAGACCTTAATAGCTTAGAATTAACCAAAAATAGATTAGAAATTAGACAAAACATTTTTAAAATGTTACACGACGATAATTTAATCGAAATGTCTCTACGACTCAATAGATCAAAGCCAATATTCCGAACGATAAGAGAACTACCCGGAATTGGAAGAAGACCTCGAACCAGAGACGATATACGACAAAATAGAAACTTACCAGATAGTTATATGATAGTACGGCAAAAGCCAACACAAACTTTTATATTTAGAATCTTATTAGCAATGAATTTAGATTTTCATTTGCAAACTTAAATCTTGAAGTCAATCTTCATGATCATTTCAGGCGCTAAACAAATTATTAATATACAATAACGATTGATAAAAAGATCTCAGATCGTTTCCCTCAAAATTCTGCAGTATTATATAAAACATTTTTGGAAAATATTTATTGAAAGACAAAACAAAAATTAGTAGCATGACAATAAATTGTTAGTAATCATAAAATCATCAGTTGTCTCAGCTTCATCACCTAAAACATAACAGCAATCTTAAGCTCACTAATATCACTAAAACACTAAATCTTTTCTTAAACAAATTTAAACCATTTTAAACTTAAATTCATTCAATTTTTAAAACCAGATCATCAAGGCTTATCCTTGGATCTAAATTCATTTTCTATTCAATTAAAATTTAAACTTGATCATCAAGGCCCATCCTTGGATCAAAAAGAACAATTTTGTTCTCCCCCACCCACTTAGCTAGTGTCTAACGACCTCAAACGTCGATTCACTCTCCAACCCTTTCGAAAAACCCAAGACTAATAGAAATTTTTCAACAAAACTAACCATTTAAATTAGGATAAACAGTGAAAAACTTCGGTTATTCATCCTTCACTTGAACCCTCCTCTTATCAAGACCCAGGATAAATCTTAGACTTAGTAAGTTAAAAATAGTATCTAACGAACTACTCGCGTTCTAATTATACCTGAACCTTGTGGATCGATTTACTATTCTCCAACCCTTGAACACAATCACTACCCTTAAGTAAGATTAAGTAAGTTAACACCTTAGCTTATACTAGCCACGAGAAAGTAAAAAATCATTCTTCGGAATCGATATACTTTTCTCTCCAACCCTGAACAAATAGACCCAGGTTAAGCTAACCAAAAAATCGTAAGGACTAACAATTTAAGAAAATAGAAATCATCTAACAACTTTTTGCATCCGTCATCCTAAACCTTATGTCATTTAAAAATCTAGGAAACAAACAAACAATCGTTTTGCACAACTGTGAAATAGAAAACAAAAAATACGACCTTGTAATCACACCTCACACACAAACAGTTGGATATATTAGAACAAAACGACAAACACTAAAAAAAAAAATAATAACTAAACAAAGACAAATAACACGAAAAAGATTTTCCAAAAATAGAAACGCGTTTTCAGAATCAGAAGCCAGCAATTTAGACGAACTCTATAAATTAAAAGAATCTATAGATAAAAATTGCCCCATACACGATCAATTATATTTTTCCGACTCAGAAACAACTTCAAATTCATCAAAAAGAGGAAAAAGACGAATAAAAAAGCAATATAAACACAAACCAGTACATTTATACAACTGGAATCAACCAATTAGACACATCGATAATTACCTATTAACAGTCATTAAACGAAAAAATGAGCCAAACACACACTCCAAGTGAAGATAGTCCAGATGATGACGATATCTTCCCCTTCCTCGTAGATGCACCCACTGATAGAGGACAGCATATACTTTGCAAGAATTTACTACTAAATTTATTTGAACCCGGAATCAGCCCATGTAAAGCAGAGTTCCCCGATGTAAAGATCAAAAGACAAATTATTGATCACTATCTGAAAGATATATCTAATTTGACACAACACTACGGAATCTACACCATAGAATTCACCTCACCAAACCCGAATCACCGCAAATATGTAATTCAAACAGACGACCTTGATTTAGAATTTTCAAAAGTATTCTCAGAATATATAAAAAGCATACAATATCATAACTCACAAAGAGCAAACTCCATATTCACTAATGAAGTTTTTGCCATAATATATAGTTATATCTCAATATTAGAAAACGAAATCCCAATCTCAAATGTCTCACCGACAGAGACATCTAAACATATAAGGGTACGACATGAAATCACACTACTTTCATCTTTTCTAAATATAATTAAAGAAAATTTCACCAAAGATGATGTTTCACAACATACAAAACATGACTTACAAAAAATTTTGGCATGGTTTATAATAGATTATTTCACACATAATCTAGATTTAAATTCGCAAGCAAGAAAAAATTTTAGACCTCAAAATTCAAACGATGATACCGCCATCACAGAACAGTCAGACTACGTTTGGGACCCCGAATGGTCTCATTATGCATTTATAAATATCTCACAATCAATTGCAAGCCAAGCAATAAGTACAATATCTTATATAAGAGATTATGTAAGAGTAGTGCCATTAACCATTGACGCAACACCATTAAACTACAATACATTTTTACCTGATACTCGAAATAACAGTTTAAATTCGACAGTCATACACAATGAAAACCTTAATGGAACTAGAAATCTCACTCAACAAGATATTCAGACACCATCACACTTCATAAATGAAGAAATTGTCCAAACAACAACAACTACACAACAAAGTATTTCACCGATACGTCCAAATTTAACAACACCAAGAAATACAAACACTTCACTAACACAGGTAACCTTACAATCAACTGTTAAACCTTCCGTTGCTCCAAAATATTCACAAATGGATTACCAAACATATAGACCCATGACAATACCGTCAAAAACACGCAGAACGTTCACAAGAAACAATTTTGCGGAACATAATTATAATTATACACACCCATCAAAAACGAACTATCCTCCACGCAATAATAATGATAATCAAATCAGATCTCGATATTGGAACAATCCAATGGCAACAACCAATTCAGTAAATTTTCAAGCTAATCCACATCCTCCACAGGATTATAGCGAAAATTACCCATTCTTTCAACAGAATAAAAATAAAAAACAAGCATCTCATCAATTGGATTATCTATCCTCTGATGATGATCATTTACAACCAGATATATTTGCACCATATACCCAAGAATATCACGGACAAGGAATGCAGAAACCATATACACATCATAGAAATTTTTCTCCACATCAGATAGATACACAAAATCAACAACCAATACAAATGCAAAACCCAACTAATACACAATCTTTTCAACCAATTCAGCCACAAAACCCAATGATTACACACTCATATCAACCAACACAAATGCAAAATGAAATACCACTTCCATATTATCTTCAACAACACGAAATAACAAAAAATCAACTTTCTAATTTTTCACAAATGCCAAATGCAGCAGAATCATTACAAATGACAATGAATCCATACCTTATGGTTGGATCATCAATAACATCAAACAAACCATTAATGGTATTCACAGGAACAGACCCTGAATATTCTGTAGAAGATTATTTAAATGCAGTAACAGCAAATTTAATTTTAAATATAGGACCTGAACCAATTAATACGCCACTACATCAAAACTGGATACATCGACGCACAGCGTTGATACAGACAACCTTAGACGGCGCAGCCCAAAAATGGTTTTCAGTATTGCCTATAGAAATAAAATCATATTGGAAGAGATTTACACAAGAATTTTCAAAAATGTTTGACTCCGAAAGAAATAAACAACAACAAAGAGTTTTATGTAATGAAATTCGCAGATTACCAAATGAAACCATCAAACAATTAGCAGTACGTATCGAAACACTAGTTCGAAAAGCATATTCATTAAATACACACGATTATAAAAACACAAAAATGACAGAAACCGTAATTAGACCAAATAGTCGAAATAACTACTCCAGATCAAATTCAAATACAACACAATTTGTTTCTAGATCTAATTCCCAATCAAGAAATAATTACTATCCAAACAATCAATCACGAAACTCATCATACAATAGAAATAGAAACTACTCCAACAATCGGAATAGAAGTTATTCAAACAACCGAAACCAGAATTACCCGAACAATCGATCAAGGAATAACTCATATAATAGATCAAACTATAACAGACCAAACAATAATTATCAAAACAGATCACAAAATAATTCACAAAATCGACATTCAAGTTATAATAATCGTTATAGAAATTATTCCCAATCACCACACAGGAATAATAACCATTATAATAATTCTAACAATCGCCACAGAAGTAGTACACCTAAACATCAAAGAAATATTAACCAAGTACAATCAAACCCAGAAACTACATCAGACCCCCCAGGTATTGATGACACAGGAAATAACGAACTACAAATAAATCAAAAAACTGTGAATCATCAGATTCAGAAAGTGATACAGAAAACACTACCTCCATAAATATGATAGCAATCGAAAATGACTACGAACCTATTATATATAAACAACCTTTTTCATCACATATATACGAAAATCAATTAGAACTCCTTCACAATTATTATATTGAACCCATCCATTCTACACAAACGGCACAAGAAACTAACGAAATAAACACTACAAACCAATCCAATGAAAATGACAAAACAAAATGCTTGAATACAAATCACATCTATCAAAATATACAAAAAGAACAACCTAAAGAAAAAATTTGGACAATACCATTTCTTTTAGAAAGTCCAAGAAGCAAAGAATTTCAACCACCAGATCTTGAAATTGATTTTTTAATTGATTCAGGAGCAGAATCAAACATAATAAACATTCCCACATGGAATGAGATAAAAACATTACACCCAAAACTAACGCCTCTTGAAACCTCCAGTAAACTAGCAACAGCACAAGGATCAACATTGGTAAACTATGGAAAAATCCAATTATTCCTCCTCCCCACAAGAACAATGGAGCAAAATAAAATTCTAAACAAACCATTTAAACAAATATTTCATATTACTGATATTAAGCACAATATCATTGGCATACCATTTATATCAAAATATATACCAACAATAAACATCTTAAATAGGAAAATACTAATCAAAGATAAATACACAAAAACAAAAAATACAGCTCTAACATTTTTTCAAAGATTAAACAAACAACCACCATTCTTCTCAAAATTTTATCCAATTTATAACCAACAACGGAAACACCTGAAACCACTATCAGGAAACATATATAATTTTTCAATAAAACAAGTTCACCAATATGATAAAAAACAAAACAAACAACAACTCTATATGTCAGATTTTGAATTCAAACCTATCCATAAGTTTTTCAAAATCACAATTTCATCCATAAAATATTTGAAAAACTCGAATTCAGATATTATTTCTCTACATGTATACAACAATACACCCTATCAAGTAACATTACCTTTAGGACTTTTAGGCTATTGCGAAACCAACGCTACGATATCACCAATACATGAAAAAGCACACCGCGTAAATAATATACTCCAATTATTAGATATTTGTCAATCTACAATTCTTAATGAAGAATTATCCATAAATAATATAATAAGTAATGAAAAAAGAAATACAGATTATTTCACAAAAATTCCATATTTCAAACCTACATTCAACATAAGTAACTACACAGAGACTCAACAGAAGTTTTTAACAATGTTTAACTTCCAACATTCACAAATAACACAAGACGAATTTGATAAATTAGCCAAACAGCTAATAAAATATTCATCAGTCTATGCAACATCTAAATTTGATGTTGGCAAAATCAGTTCATCACTACATCTCCCATTAAAACCTGACGCAGTTTTCAAAAAACAAAGAGCAAGTAAAGTACCAATTCATTTACACGATAAAGTGAACAGATTACTTGATATTTTAGAACAATACAATATAATCTCACCGGTAAACAAAGAAGAACAACCAAAAGGTAACACATTTATCAACCCTGTTATCATCCTAGCAAAAGGAGAATCATTAAAAATAGTTCTAGACGCTAGACACCTTAATTCACTAATAGACGAATCAAAATGCAATTGGCCTATTGAACCAATACAAGTTATTTTAACAAAAATAAACGGAAAATACTTTACAACCGCAGATATGAATAGTGCATATAATCAAATGCCACTAGATGAACAATCACGACGCTTAACACAATTTGTTATTGGAAATCAGCAATATGAATTCAACCGCCTATTCTATGGAATATCCATAGGACCAGCAGCATTTTCAGCTTTTATGAGCAAAATTTTTAGACCACTAATACTCAAGAAAAACGCAATCATTTATCTAGACGATGTTTTTATGCAATCACAGACAAAAGAAGAAATGTTTAAAGTTTTAGAACATTATCACAAAATACTTCAGAACGAAAATCTGAATAAATCACACTTCTTTTTAACACGAGTTAAATTCTTAGGACATAATATAGAAAGAAAAACAATCACCCCTTTAAAATCACGCATTGATGCTATTCAAAAACTCCAACCACCAACAAACAAAAAGAAAATCCAAGAATTCCTTGGAATGTTAAATTTTTTAAGTAAATATGTCTATAAAATGCAATTATACCTAAGACCATTTTATAATATAATTAGACAACAAAATAATTTTGAATGGAACACAGAACATCAAGCACGATTTGAAGAAATTAAAAAACTCCTAACTGTACAAATTTCGAATACAATTTCAGACCCAAATCAACCATTCTATGCAATGTGCGATGCTTCGAATTTTGGCATCGGCGCAGCATTATTACAATCACACAATGGCACAAACAAAATGAATCTTATATCAGCAAATTCTCGATTATTCACTCAAGCAGAGCTACGACTCACAACTCTAATGAGAGAGTGTACAGCTATAATATATACACTAACAGAATATGAATTTCTGATACTTGGATCAAAACATCCAACAGTTCTTTTCACAGATCACAAACCAATCATTTTTCTCTTTACACAAAAGTCTAATCCAAATCACCGAGTTTATAGATTTCAACTAATTCTAATGAAATTTCCAAACTTACATATAGTTTGGACAGCAGGAAAAAATCTTGCATTACCAGACACATTAAGTCGAAATACACCACCTGAATTACTCACACGTAAAACTACAGTTGAAATACCCAAAAATATAAAATTCTACCTTGCAGAAAACGAAACATCACCCCGACTAGAATGCAAATATGCAGTAAAAACTGACGTTGAACAATCACAGATAAACAATCTACAACACTTCCCACTCTATTTAGATTGCCAAAATAATCACTACGAAGTTGATCTACTTGGAACATCAACTTTCAAACCAATTCCATACTCACAATGGATAAAAAATAACACCCAACAAAAAACAGTAAAACAACACTCGCATAAAAAAGACCTTTTTCCATTAATTGAAAAAGAAAACCTAACTGATAAAATAAATTTATCAGGACCACAAACAAACGATTCAAAATACACAATGAATCAAGTTTTTGACCTCCATGACCCACTTGATACAATTCCTTTATCTAAATTAGAAATAGAAAACATTTTTCTCCCCCCAACAGATAAAATTACAATTAATACTTTGAAACAATATCAAAATCTTGACCCAGTAATTAGACAACTAAAATCATGGCACAAATATAAAACTAAACCCGTCAAGGCAGATACAACTATTTTAGGAAATAAAACACTCCTCCGATATTTTCGAAAATTCAATAATACAACAATTAACGAAAACACAGACCTTCTAGAATACAAATTAAATGAATCTACAGTTCCCTGTCTCCCTCTAAGTATGATTCTTATAGCATTTAATATTTCGCATACACAAAACATTAAAGGACACTCTGGATCAGAGAAAACATATTCAAATTTCATACAAAACTTTTATTTTCCAAATGCACCAATTTGGATAAAAGTACTATGCAATGATTGTATAGTATGTCAGCTAAATAAACCTTATCCAAATCAAAAACAAATAGCACAAAAACAAGATTTTAAAGGACAAAGTTTGTACTTTAACCACCGTATTTCATTTGATACAAAAGGACCAATTTCACCCTCATCCGAAGGAAACTCCTACATTATGGTAATTATTGACGCATTTACACATTATGTAGCACTTAACCCAGTACCACATTGTAACGCTTATTATGCTTACACAACACTCTATGAACACTGGATAGCCAAATTCGGACTACCAGAAATTCTAGTTAAAGACAACGGTACAGAATTCATAAATAACGAAATCATCACATTATGTCATTTATATAACATCAAACACAAACCACGTACATCTCATGCACCTTGGACAAACGGCTTAGTCGCAGGTATGAACCGTTCACTACAAGAATATCTTAGATGTATCATCAATGGAAATGATACAAGATATACCGAATGGTCAGCAGATGTAAAACTATTTCCCTTAGCATATAACTCACAAATCACGACAACTCTAGGAATGTCACCATATGAAATGGTTTTTAATCAAAAGCCACGCAAACCGATTATGTTTACAGCAAACTCTCATAAAAATGCACAAAGTTATTGTCAACCGAATAAAGAATCAATTTGTTACAACTTACCTTTACATACACACGATGAAGATCATTTTCATCACCCACAAATTCTTAAATTAGCCTCCGGTACACACACCGAATGGATTTTAAACAGAGATAAAAAACACAATGAAATTTACCAAAAAGTAACAAAAAAGTTGTTACAAAGACAAAACATTAATGAACAAATAAATTCACGCTTTACACCAGCCTCCGATTTAAAAATTGGAACATTTGTTTTAATACCCAATTTTAACACTCAAAAAGGAATCTCTAAAAAACTACAACCCCTTCGTAAAGGACCATACCAAATAATTGCCAAACCCACTGATGTCACATATAAAATTACCGACTCAGACAAAAAAGAAATTGTTCAACACCGAAACAACCTATTACCTTATTACCCAAAAGAGTACGCACTACGCGAACTAACTCAATTATATTCTTTCACAGGTTTAAAAGTTGATCAAAATTAACCACATACGGAAAATAAAACAAAGGAACAACATGACATTCACCTCGAAAACCAAAATAAAAAATCAACTACAACAAAAAAAAATACCAAAAAGCTAGATCAAAATACACCACAAAAAGAAAGAAAAAATAGAAAAATGATAGAAAAAATAATACCTCAAGAACAAATCGACAAATCAGAACATAGAGAGTCATCACGACTTAGAAATCAACCACGTAAAAACTATAAAACATTCATTCCACAATCTAAAATCTTAAAGAAAGTCGAATTTCAAAAACAGCTTTAAATTTATATTTAATAATTTTTGCACCTCTGAAATATTTTGAACTTTCATTTTTCAAAATAACATGCTGACAAACACGCAACGATTCTAGTTCATAATTAGCCAATAGGATTCATCCAATCCGTCACCTTCTCTAACTCTAACACAGATCAACTAGACGAACAATATTAAACTCCAGGCATATCTATAACGATAACTTTGCGACCTCCAGGTCAAAAATAAGCAAACCATTCCAACTTGACAACTAAAATAAATATCACCATAATATCATAACCCTCCCTAATCTAATAAACCAAAGATCAACAATATTTCCCCAACTCAGACTTCAAATACCCCCCAAACAAATATGTTAAATTAGCCTAAAGTAAAAGAACGACCATTTTAATTAGCCTAAAGTATAAAAATCTCAAAAATACCCCAGATTACTTGACAAATAAAAATAAAGACAAAGAAGACCTCCCGATCACCATAAAATTCGCCCCCAACAATTTTTTACAAAACTCAGCCCACTTGTCAAAAAACCAATAAATAATCCGACCACACTTGAAAATTGCCTCAAACAACAAAAAATATTCGATCGAGAAGCCATTTCTTAAATGCTCTTCTCTCGACCAGTTACCATAATTCT
Source organism: Symsagittifera roscoffensis (assembly GCF_963678635.1). Taxonomy (NCBI): domain Eukaryota; kingdom Metazoa; phylum Xenacoelomorpha; order Acoela; family Convolutidae; genus Symsagittifera; species Symsagittifera roscoffensis. The sequence continues at coordinate 36,454,067 of NC_087069.1, read as the reverse complement.
AAACATTCTCGCAAACTTTTTCACAATATTTAAACCTTTCATCATATTTCTTTTTGATACCTTTGAATCTTTTCTAATAATCTTAATCATTTTTTGCAATATTTTTTAAATTTTCTATTCCATATTTGAACTACACCTCCAGCTTTCAAAAGCTATTGACTATATCCACAGGTACGATTCACAAAATTTATCTAAATGATACGAACCATTTTTAGTAGAACAGATATTTTTTTACTGTTTGTAATTTTTATAACATTTCTATCATCCCTCATCTTGACAATATGCAAATGTATAAAGAAAGCAATTATCACATTCGCCCTAGCAACAATCCTCCTAATACTTTTTCTAGAAGAATACTACAATAAACATAAATTTTTTCACTAAAAGAATAGATCAAAAACTATCAAAAATTGCTAACCAACAATCACACAGTCAGTCTTCACCGACATCATCCCAGGAAAACCCGACACCACCTTCAACTACCCAAAACCCCCAAACATCTACACGAATTTCTTTTCAAGATAAACCATATACCTTTGAAGAACGACACGCTCGCTTATCAGAACCACTAGAACCAGTTCAACGACAAGCACCTCTAAGCGAACCAACATATAACTTATACCCAACACTACCACAAGAATTAAGTAGAATACGAAATCCTAGTCAAAACCAAAATACAGTCGAAATAAATAGACAAATTATACATCCTCGACGAAACAGAAATTTTCAAACTCCCCGAGTTCATTTTGATATACCTCAATCCCCATCACAAAGTACACCAGAAAACCCCATTGGTATATTACCAGAAACCCCTACGCTTCTTTCACAACGTAGCACCTCAAGCCTACCATCAGATTACTTAGGTTCAACACCAACATCTGAACAAATACGTGAAAATCCCTTTAACCCTACAAACCAAACATCACGACTACCATACTGGACAACACATTCATTCACACAAGGTGAACCAAATTTAATCAATGATCCAATAGATATTTCTACGGATACGACAACATCCTCATCACTACCAGAAACATTATCACTACCATCAACACCATCAATCAGTCAGATTTCACCACCACCTTTTAACTTAAATTTCCCAAATAACCTCGACGCTAGATATCGAGAACAATCATCAACAAATATTCCTTTAAGACTAGACTGGAATACATTCACAGCACCTCCACCATTATTTGGACAACACCCTGAAAGTAACCGACTCCACAACTGGGCACTAAATAGACCACAATATAGACAAGACATTCACGAAGACATTCGTGCTCATAACATCCAAATACTCCAACAGAATAGTCTACAATTAAAATTTGAAATCACGGTTAAATTAAACAACATTACTCAAGATCCCTATCCATTAAATCCACCAAATATAACGGCTCAATCCCTACCACCACCATTTATAACAACTGAAGTAATATACAAATACGACAGATATACCAAAAAGACAATTGGTTACATCACATTTTATAACCCATACTCAGGATTGTCATACACATGTATATTCTAAAAATTTTAATTTTTCTCCCTCCAACTCCTTTTTCTAATAACCTCAAATGAAAACATAAACCCTTCCCCCCGCACAGGACCCCAAGATTTATTAGTAACACATTACGTATGTGACGAAAACGAACAAAAAACATTACACAAATATGCAATAAATCAAGTATCACAATGCGAAACAGAACCACAAGCTATAGAAACAACAAATGTAATAGCGACACTTTATTCAAAAGCCCGAGCAACAACAGTTAAAGGATATAAATTCACAGCGACATTTTCCGAAAAGAAAGTACATTGTTCACAAGTCTCAAATGGAAATAAAAACCGACTTGACCACGAATCATTCTACCAAAGTAATATCGAACGACTTCTACATCTCAATCCCGAAGATTGTAAAAACGAGTTACTAAGACTCAATATCACAAAAAATAAAAACACTGATAGAAAATTAGTATATTTCCAAGTTTTTGCAGATTCTGTACATCAAGCAGAACTTGAAAGATATCAAGTACATATAAAATTAGATGAAAAATACCCATACAACAGCGCACACGGAAGATTAACTTATGATATACACGATAAACACTGGATACCACACATTGGTATAAATGACCCATCAAACTGCAAAGCAGACACAAAAAATAAAGGATATCAAGAAATCATGTTTTTTGATTGGAAAATACAACTCGAAAAAATACAACTGACACGCGATTTATCAGACAACACAATGATCTATCAAGGAATTAGATTACCTTGTAAAAACGACCAAGGCTATTGTGACCCTACAACACGAACACAAGGAACAATTGTTTGGTTCCCTGAAGACACATGTACAACATTTCAAGTAGCAAAAATACACGCTCGTATGATAAAATTTCACGAAAAATATTTCATACAATCAATTCCATATGAACAAGTCCATCCATCACGAAGACAAAGTTCTAATTTTAGAAACATACACAATATAGAAAATAAATTGACACGTTTTCAAATATATCAAGAAACAGAACTTGCATGTAAATACAGAAATCCACTTCACAAAACACAATACTCCGAGATATTAGTTGAATACGAAAAAGGATTCGACATGACCACTGGAAAAGTAAAAATCGACCCATACGCCACAAGTCACCCCCTATAAACGAAGGAACATCATATATACCAGTTGATTTTCAGAAAAGTAAAAATCAACCTGGTGGACATCTAAAGCCCCAAGACACTAGAAGCACACGTTTACAAGAATTATCACTAATGAATACTACATATTTCGGTAACATTCACTATGATATTCACCTAGATATGAAATTAGACTACACAATTAGCCGAATTTTTCAAGAAATGTCACTATCTGAATTAGAAACACTTCACCAGCTATGCGAATTAGAAAGGATACAAATCCTACAATCACTTGCACTAGCAGTATTAAAAATACCCTACGCAGGATATTTACTATCAGGAAATAGATCAAATTTTTTAGATTATGAAGGAAACATTTCATGGTTTTATACCTGTACCAAAAAAGTATCACCACTATATGTTTTTGAAGATAAACGATGCTATAAAAGAATCCCTATCTTTTATAAGAATAAAGTACACTTCGTTGACACACTTTCAAGACGAACCTATTTCTGGGATACCGCAGTCCCATGTGGATCAGAAAATAGCCACAATGTAGTTCAACTGAACCCTGATGAAGATAAATATTATCTTCTTACTCCATATCCCACATTAATGCAATCACTCAAAAAATTTTCACCTGAAAGCATTAGAGCTATTGTTCGAAACCCAAATATTGACTTACAATCAATTGGAATATATTCAAAATCCGATATACAACATCACATTAGAACACAACAATTCCAAGAATTATTAACACAAATGGACACGATACAAAGACAATCAATTGACCAAAACTTACGCAAACTTGCCGAAACAGCAGGATTTGCAGATATTTATACACAAGACTATAGCGGATATTTTAAAGACATTAAAAACTATATATATCTAAATGGTGAAAAATACCGACCACAAGATATTTCACCTCAAAATATTTTTAGCTCTGTTACACTAAAAAATGAAATTCTCGATTTTCTAGGATGGCCCTACTACATCTTAGAAAAATTGACTATTTTATACGCAATGTTTAACTTTATAGGATTTCTTTTTTCGCTTTTAAAAGGAATCTATAATACATGCGCTATACACACACAAGTAAATAGACAAGCAAGTGTAGCACGCATACTATTTGCAGGATTTTTTGGAATTTTTTCATCATCAATAAACAAAATTCTTTTAGACGCACAAATAAAAGAATACAACACAAAAATAGCAACAAGACAGAACACATACGACGAAGATCATAACAATGTAGACATTACGCCTACAGCACCACAGTTAACACCACTACCACATAACCATCCATTATCACTAGTCCCACGAAATTTTCGAAATTTAGCAATAACAAATAATCCAAATTTTAGACCAACCATATCACAAAGTCCCATTCAACATATAATGACACACCATTCACTAGATGAAAATACATATGAACAAATCATAGAACAACCCCATACCACCGCTTTTCAGTCTCAAGATAATAATTTTTTTAGCCCACGATGAGCCGACAACTTGGATCCCTACACCGCTCAAATTCCCACCCAACCAATCTCAACACTCCAATTACAATAATTCCACTTTTTGCTTTCCCGCCACCCGATTTCCCAACCAATAATATAACATCAGGCATGAATTCAGACACTAATTCACACATCTCAGTTTTATACTCCATCTCACAACTCAATAACCCAGATATTGAAACCCCTGACGAATTTGCAGACTCTGAACCATCTCCATCCAATAATTTTCAAACCAATCCCTCAGTTTTTTCAAAACCCCCTTTTCAACCAATCCCACCATATAACCCACTCCCATCCATTTCTACACCCTCCTATGCTTCACAAGTTACCCCAACCTACTCTTCACTTCATTCAGATCGATCATCCAATTCTCCAGACACCCCCCAAATCTCCCAAGAACTAGATCATTTTATCACCTTACAACAACAACCCTTCCACCTTGAAAACCCCACTATAAATCAGATTTCATCCACAATAGAATCATCAAACCCACCTACCCCTACACCCTCTTCAGCTTATACCGCATCATTAGCACCATCATCCACATCCACCGAATCATCAATTAGCACTAATAGAGCTTACCGCACTTTCAAAAGAAAATTCCCAAACCATCCATTTCCAACAAAACCAGGAACAGCCCGTGAATATATCAATCATCCAAATCACACTAACACGAAAGAATTTTTAGCAATCACTTTACCTTCATTTCCACGGTATACTTTGAACACCCCTACAGATACTAACGATACACGTAGCTTTGTAGACGAACAAGTTTTAATGCCTACACTCCACTGGACATCATATTATCATTTTACTAATCCCCTTTGCCTACCTTTATCTAATACTCACATCGATAAAGAAAGAAATCAAAATATGCTATATCGACTCACTACACCACTAACACATAGACAATTTACTTACATCGGATATAACAAATCACTAAAAACATACACTGCACCCCGAGCTAACGAATATACGCTAGAATATTACGATCATAACATCATCCGAACTAACCAAGACCAGTTTTTAGATGATGATCGCTTCGCTAACCCACAAATCACAGAAAAATTTTTCATCAAAACACCATATGTTTTTACACTCAATATATTTGATCGCAAATTCGACCACATCATTTCTGAAGCACTAACCGACACACAAGCTTACGAAAGTTTTAAAGAAAGATTTCAATTATTTTCACTAACCTTTCATTTCCTTGCACCACATGAATGAGATTTGCACTGCTCACATGACATTATGTTACGCACTAAACAAACCCACACATATACATATTACCGCTTTATACAAAATCACTTTGACCTACACACTCCATCAAGACAACCACACCATCGTTTTCAATTTATTAACTCTAAATACACATCACCATTTTTTCTAAACTTCACTTATTGCATCAAAGATACTAACCTTCACGGTATTCTTCGCAATTATGATCCCATAACCCAAATGTATATTTTTTGTCTCATCACAAAGACCTTCAACACAGAAGAATCCAGACCCTTCCTTATCCCACATGAATTTGTTCAACCTATAGAAATCCCCATATTAGAATTCATCCACAACACTAAATATAACCACAAATTATATAATCTCATCCAAAACCCACCTTATGATTTTGCAGTTGGCACTGAAGAACTAAAAACCATTAAAGCACTTCAATTGCTTTGGCCACTGCTTCAAACTAAAAACATCATTCGCATACTAGCAAAGTTACTAACAAATTCCGACATAATCCACGACATCTTCCCCCACGGTTTTTTCCCCGACGATTAACAGGTAAGTATAATTTATACATATACTAATAAATTTAAAATAAAACACTAACCAATCATTATCCATGTTTTATTTAGATTTTTAGTCTTCATCTCACGATCATCTGCAAAATACACAAAAGAAAAATAAAAAATAGAAAACTTCTTCAAATTGTCCCAAACTCTAATAATCTTTTGCACCAGCTAAATTAAATAAAATTCATACAAATGTAATAAATTAATTTATAAATTATTTCCCTAAAAGCAGTAATTCTAATAATGATGAAAATTTGTAACTTAATTTTTCCCCAAAACAAGCAATAAAATTGAAATTCCATGTAGTAAATTAATAAAACGCAAATGCAGTACTAACTTTTTGATATTTTCATTCACTCGCACAAGAATTCTATCCAAACTCGCACAGCTCGCCCACAAAGAATTGTTTAAATAATGAATTTTAGTTTCAAGTTTTCACACTCAACAACTCTAACACACGATAACAAGTTTCAAACTTTCCTTTAACCCGGTTGGAAAGGAATTATATACTAAACAAAACTAACCAATGCAGCTTAGATTATATGAAAGTATGGCTTGCGGTATTTGTTCTCGAAATCCTGTTTGATCATAAATTTTCAACCCAAAGCTGAAAGAAATGCTTTCTTTTTTTCTTGCAACTAATAACGCTCGGGCTTTTGAACCTGTCTTCATTTTCAGCTCTCCAATTTTTTAAGTTGAATTTCGGAAATCATACTATATTATTCTTGGTTTACTGGGGGTAAAAGATGTAGAAGTACCTTCTGCCCGTCAATGGAAAAAACTTTAACGGTTGATGAAAATGTGGGATCTCTAATTGATTACTGAATTTTCTGATTGTATAAAAAAGCGAATTGAAATTTGTAGTCTATGTCTTGAATAACACTAGTGAAATTAGAATTGACACATGTTCTCAGATGATTTTGAAGAAAAGGGTCTTTGAGAGACTTCAATGACTTCAGCTTGTCTTCAACGAGGCATTTGCGCTCATGACGTCTGTAATGAGGAATGATGCGTTGTCAAAAAGCCATCCATTGGATCTGACTGGGCCGAAGACTTGTCTTAGTCTTTTCATCGCGTCATCTGTGAATACATAGTGGAGCTACTAATTCATCGTTGTGTTTAAACAAAGACCGAACATTTAGGTGAAAACATAAGCATTTTCAGAGATCTGGCAAGCAAATTGTTTTAATGTTGGTTCAAAACCTTTTTCCTTAACATCAGAAGGATACTGCAGCTTATTGGAACCTGATCTAAACTACATTTTATGATTGGATAAATTAGATATTTTACCACTGTAAAGTATTTAATATTAACCAATCATGATCCATCTAACTAACAACCCACTTATTTGTAAGTGCTGGAATTACTTGTAATTTCAGCACCAGAGAGATTTGAATTTAACTTAGAAATTAGTTGACTCTCCAAGAAGACTTCAGCAGCCGCAAGAAACCAGTATACCCTAGATCTATTGAGCCTAGCAGAGACTAGTTAAACACCCTGAGACTAGATAGTATAAGAGTAAGATTAGGATCGGTATTAGACTAAGAAGTTGCACGAATCTATCCGGCCGAAAATAAGATAGCGTGACGAGCAGACGGTGTACCCTATCCGAAATTACTCTATGAGTTAACCACCTCGGTTCCAACTCATTATGGCCACGTTCGTAGAGACCTCTAATATTTTGTGCGTTGGTTTTGATTTTTGAAATTGTAGAAAATGGTTCCTTCTCACATCCATAGTGTTTCCATTATTTCATCTTGTTTTCTGTGGTTAAAAATTTGTTGTCAAAAAACTGTCAAATCTTTGAAAATGTTGACCGAATTCAAGCTCTCGGACTCGTTTAGGCCTTTCTTTCTTTCGCAAAAGACTAAAATTAGCCACTTACCTAGAGAAGCCAACTATCATTGGGTGGCTGTTACCATTTCAATCTGGAAGATGGCGAGCTATTGAGATGTCTTAAGATACAACATGAACACTGACCTTGCTTGCCACACTTAGAACTATCAAGATTTTCACTGCGCTTCTCAAGTTTTGATCTTGCATTGTCCAGCTGATCATTCTCTTGAGGAATTCCAATGTTACAGATAATGTCACGTCTATTTTTTCTTTTTAACAGTTTTTCTTTCGACACAGATTTCAGATAGCAATTTCTGGTTTTTAGATTTTTATACTGCTTAGCTTCATCGAGTTCATTTTCTGCAGTTCAAGACTCGAGATCGCTTTCAAGGTGCTTTCAATCTTCTCCATTACTTTTGGAATTTCCTTGTCAAGGACTTTTTCAATACTACTCTAGATCATAGCTTCTAATTTTCTTTCGATACTGATTCGGCTGGAATCAAAGCAAGAGATGGTCTTTTCGTAGATTTAGGGAGAAGTGTTTGATCTCCGTATTTGAGAGGCGGAACATTTTCATCAACTTTTTCATGTGGTTTTTCGGGATGACTTTGTGTTGTTCACATAATTTGGGTACTAGTAGTGTTCATAGTCACGTATCTGAAGCTATTTTTTTCCATTTTATCCAGAAACTACGCTATGAATAAAATAAAAAAAAAACGTTTTTTTTTCTGAATATTGTCGGAATATTGCTCTCTCTTGTTTTTTGTTAATTTTCTTTGACGTGTTTTACTCAATACAAAGCCCAGACGATTGAAGCGGAAATTACAAACAGTATTTTGAAGATACCTTTTTGCGAACAATCTCAAATACAGACGGTATAATAGGAGGGGTGACCAGTCAATAAGCAGAATGGTCTAAGAGCAGAATGGGTCCAAGAGCAGAAAAACAGAAAAATATCAGCTTTTATTAGCTGATCTGTAAAATAATTATCAGAAATGTCAATAATACCAAAGCAATGAACATGTTATGCATAATGTGAGTAATTTAATCAAGAAATTTTTTTTTAAATGTAATCAAAAAACTTTTTTTTTTAAATGTAATCAAAAAATGTTTATTCGTTTTCTTGGTAGTTTTTAACGATTCTAATAATTGTTCTATCAGTTAGCCCGTATAAACCAATTTAAGTCAATATTTTTCTGTTTTTCTGCTCTTGGACCCATTCTGCAAATGGACCATTCTGCTTATTGCTCCGCCTCCAATAGGAGGATATTGTAAATGACCCTTACAACCGAACAATAAGGTCACGATTCTTTTCACCAGCAGATCTAATGCTAATTTTCTATCTTCCCCATTCAAAAACTCACTATAAGAGACTCAGACGCATATGAATTGACTCTCAGGAACGTTTAGTTAATCAGCTTAGTCTGCGAACGACTCAAGTACGACACACGCACTAGAATTTCATGGTAAATAGTCGTTTATAAAGGAGTCTATCGGCAAAAAAACTTTAAACCTTTTGATCGTAGGCTTCATGGCTCAAATAACCATGAGAATGGATTTTCAGTGACTTTAATCGATTAACTTCAAACTCAAAAAATGCATTTTGATCGATTATAATCCATTGTTGTTTTTACTATGATCGATTAACTCTGGCTTATAAAATCCATTAAAATCGATTAACTTCTGTAGATGTGAAATGTTTACTTTACTTTTTGCAGCGTTTTGCAAAACTGGAGCCCGAACTAACACGTTCATACACGTAAACAACACCACCCATGCTACCCCAAAAATCGGCATCCGCTCCTACGTACCCACCTCCCCCGCCCCACAGCCCCTACACGCAGCCCATCCCCACAACCCCCCACAACCTCCGCCTCCCGCCACCACACACCAAACACAACCCCCACTCACCCCACCTTCTAATTCTCAAACGACCCTAGCCCCTGATCAACTCCCACTGTTCGGTTACCCATGTTGGAGGGGTAAATAGGGGGCGGAGTCAAGTGTCGCGGTGGGGTTAGGTGGTTTGATGATCGCTTTTTATGCGGTACACACATATGTATACACAGGGGCGGAGATTCGACCCCCTGCCGACCAAAAGTACTTTTTAAGAATTCTATTTTTGGCACACCGACCCTAAAATTGCTTTCTTTAGGCGCTTTTCGCGCCAATTTATGCTAATTTTCAGGGAAAGCGCGCGCCCAAAAAACGCAATTTTTTTTGTCAAACTTTGTCAAACTTGTTCTTTCTTGTTTTCTAAAAATTTGCCTTTGGCTCAAAAAATTTCGTCCAAATGGGGTTTTCAAAGTGTACTGGGACCGCTCGTAAACTCAATTTGGACGACCTAAGAAAAAGGTCGACAAAATTTTAAACCTCCCCCCTCGAGAAAAACCTAGATCTGCCCCTGTGCATACATAGAAATTGTTAGGGAAACGTGCCTGGGTTAAGTAGAAGTGAACACGAGGGGGAGTTGAAAGGGGGGAGGGGAAGTGTGGGGGGATGAACTCGCATTGTCGCATTGGAGTTCCATGAATAAAAATCGATTATAATTGAGTTTTATTGTCAGTGTCCACAAAAGTGAAAATGAATCGATTTAAATTACGAGGCCAAAATGTGCACTGGATAGGAGCACAATTTTGTGTCTGTATGTTCCTGGAATCCAGAGACAAGTCTTAAAATATGTTCTAAAATGTAAGTGGACTCCACAAACAAAATTTCAGTGGATTCTGCATACATATACCTGTATCGTAATTTTTGTCGGCAGATTTGTTTTGTTGCGGATTCCGCAACAAGCAAATATAATTAGTTGTTCTGGATTCCGCAACTGTAAGTGGATTCCGCAAAATATAAGCGGAATCCGCAAATGTAAGTGGATTCCGCAAACTGTAAATGGATTCCGAATTTTATTCAATACTGAGCTTGCTTATGAACAATTAAAAGCTGAGCTGAAATTCTTATCTCTAGCAATGTGGAATTTAAAAGCAAAGACTTAACCATTGTCAGCGGAATCCACGAACAAGTCTCAAAACATTGGTTACCAAAATCGGTGGATGACATCTTTTAGTATTTTGGAAACACAACACCAAACAATTTCAATATTTGGAGTCAATGAGTTGAGAGTGTATGGAATACACAGCATATCCACAAATTAGGTCAGTATTTGGGATTGCGTCAATCCCAAATACTGATTTTGGAAGCATAACGTCGAATAAATGCAGTAATTGTAGTCATTGGATCGAGAGTGTATAAAAACACAGCACACAGCATATCGCCAAATTAGGTCAGTTTTTGGAATTACATCGATCCCAAATACTGGTCAGTATTTGGGATTGATGAAATCCCAAAAACTGGAATAAAGTGGATTAAATAAAGAATAAATCTTTTATTTGGAGTCATTAGGTTGAGAGTGATTAGAAACTCAAAGCATAGCAAATCGTCGAATTAGTTCAGTAATTGGGATTCCATTAATCCCGAACCCTGATCTACTCTAGTAAAATTTTATTCTAGTAAATTTCTGTTCTATTAAAATCAAATCATGTATTTAAAAGATATAATTTTAAAGGCTACTACACATATAAAAATGTGTAAAGGGAATCCGGAATCAAAATGCGGATTCCACTTACAATTTGCGGGTTCCACTTACAATTGCGGATTTGGCAACAGCTCAATTTAACGATACAATTGTTTTATCGTTTGTTTGTTGATTCCACAATCTGTTCTGGATTCCGCAAATACAGTTGCGGATTCCGCAAGTTCGCCTACTTTTCGAGCGATTTTGAGAGGTACAATGATTGAGGTATTTGTTTGTGGAATCCAAAACAGCATAGAAGATCAAAGAAAAGTAGCAATGTTGCGGATTCCGCGACAATTCTGATTTTGGCCTATTTTTCGAGGCAACAAAACTCTTTTTTCATTCATTACAAATGATTTTTTTAAATTTTGTGGACACTGACAATGATACTAAATTACAATCGATTTTTTTCCTCTTTACTGAGATGCGAATTTCAACGCACATAAAGTCTTTTCTATGTTTTGAGCTAAAGTTGGATACGTTGGTTACGTTGGTTACTTGTTGTTCAATTTAGTTTTTTTTCTGCCTAACTTTGATATTTTGTCACTTTTTTATTTTACTCAAAATTTGAATTTTGTTCCTTTCAAAAATTTTGTTAAATTGTTAGAAATTTCGAGGGGGGAGTAAAATTGGAGGTGGACTAATCCCCCTTCCATTACCCCTCCTAGTATTTGCCCGTTTACAAACCCCCCAATGTAGCGATTGTTTCACAGTTTGGGAGTGGGGGTTCAAATGGGGGTGGTTGGGTTCAGATGAGGGTGGTGGTGTTTCCGGTGAGGTGGGGGGGGGGGGGGGGGGAGGGTTGGGTTGGTGTTTCAGGTTGAGGGGATTTGGTTCAGGTGGGGGATGTCTCAGGTGATTAAGTGGGGTTGGGTGCAGGGGCACAAGGATGGGCCAGGTGCGGGAGGGGTAGGGTGGGTTCAGGTGGGGGAGGGGTGATAGGTTCATGTGGGGGGGGGGGTGTTCAGGTGGGGAGATCAGTGGAGGGGTTTTCAGTGGGGGGAGGGGAGCAAAGGGCAAACGTTAGGGGGGGGGAGAACTCAACGGAATCTTTTTGCATTTTGAGTTTAGTTTAAGAAATGGATTAGGCCGTACACTTGCTTTGCAAAGTTTCTGCATAAGTCATTTGATAAATGCAGAGACGCTTTCAAAATTTTGCACGACGCTCAAAACAAAACATAGTGAAAAAAATCCATTTCAAGGTGATTTCTTTTTTTCTTATAACCTTCATTACAATGAATTCAAATGAATTACAGGTCTGCTCATATCAGAGCGAAGCCCTGAATGTTCCGACTGCCGGCTCTTTTTTATTCCCCCCCCCCCCCCCCCACTTCAGGCGAGCTTCAATTTTTTAGTGTAACGAGTGCTTTTACGAGGTTGATTAGGAAGACCAAATTTGTTTGTCATGGCCTAATTAGTCTATATGTCATTTTTCATAACAATTGGACAATGTGGTCAACAAACTTACTTGTAAAAGTTTGCAGGTGAGGAGGAAAGGAAAAAGAGCGCGACTGCCTTTCAAGATTTATGGGGCAGTTGTAACATAAAAAAATTGAATGGAATGAAAAAATGATTTTTTTTAATTTGAGATTTTTTGTGAAAATCATCCCCCCACACGCCATTTATAGTAACAAAAAGTAACAAAACATTTATGGCAAAAAAGCTTCTTTCAACCAATTTGCAACGAGCTCTAAAACGGATTAATCTCCGCTTACGCGTTAATTGTGCGAATTATATCGCGCGTTAATTGTCCCAAATTGGCCAAAACGGCAATCTTTAAATCCCCATAACTTTAGGAAAAAAGTCACAGATGAAATATCTTTTCAAATTTAAGCTTAAGACGACAATGGCTTCCGAATGATGCAAAAAATTCCGTCAAAATGGCCTCTTAAAAAGACGAAATTTGTCTGAAGAAAAAAAAACACACCCCGAGCACAAATATTCCGTTACTTTCGTTGCGAAAGTCGGAACATTATGGCCTTTTGTTTTGGCAAGACAAAAAAGATTTAAATCTATTTTTAGTCCAATTTTGTTGTCTGAATGTAACATGGGAACCGATTGTATTTACAATGTTTTAGATCACAAAAATCCATTATAATCGATTTGTTTTCACTTTTCTTAAACGCGGGAACGTTATGGGCGGGGGGTTGGGACGGAGAGAGGCAAACGCGCATCATCTTGCAGAAAACTTGGCGGGATACGTGAGCAAAAACCATAGCACTAGTTAATCTCCCCGCGGAAGGAATGAAAATAGGGAAAGATCACATAAGGTTTTCAGTTTTTAATGCAAAAACTACTGATATTTGTAACAAACTAATGACAAATGAAGTCCACCAGAAGGGTCAGAAATATTGGATTTTTTGAAATGTTTGCATAAGAATGATTATAATTGATTGAAATTGATTTTGATGCTCAAAAAATATACTGATTGTTGTTCCGACTTTCGTAACAAAAGTAACGGAATATTTTTGCTCGGGTGGTTTTTTTTCTCCAGACAAAATTCGATTTTTAACTAGGCATTTTTGACAAAAGTGTTTCATATCATTAAAAAGGTAATGTTTCTTGAGCTTAAATATGAAAAGATATTTCACCTCGGATCATTTTTCGTAAAGTTACGGGGGTTTAAAGATGGTCATTTTGGCCAATTTGGGACAATTAATGCTCGATATACTTCGCACTATTAACGCGCGCGTAAGCAGAGATTCAATCCGTCTTAGAAATCGTTCCAAATTGGTTGAAGGAAGCTTATTTGCGATAATAGATTTGTTACTAGGAATCACTTTGAATTCTATACGGCGTGTGGTAGGATGATTTTCACAAAAAATCTCAAAAAAAATTCTTTTCTTATTACATGTAAATTTTTTCTTGTTATAACTGGTCCAAAATTCTTAAAAAGCAGTCGAAACATTCAAGGCTTCGCCCTGATACGAGCAGTCTTGTTATTCATTTTAACTGAGACACATCAATTTGATACCAAAACAAGGAAAAAAGTTCTCATCAAAGTAGTAAGTCCTAATTAGTCTATATGTCAATTTTTATAACAATCGGACAATATGGTCAACAAACTTACTTGTAAAAGTTTGCAGGTGAGGGGGAAAAGGAAAAAGAGCCCGACTGCCTTTCAAGATTTATGGAGCAGTTGTAACATAAAAAAATTGAATGGAATAAAAAAATGATTTTTTTTAATTTGAGATTTTTTGTGAAAATCATCCCCCCACACGCCATTTATAGTAACAAAAAGTAACAAAAACATTTATGGCAAAAAAGCTTCTTTCAACCAATTTGCAACGAGCTCTAAAACGGATTAATCTCCGCTTACGCGTTAATTGTGCGAATTATATCGCGCGTTAATTGTCCCAAATTGGCCAAAACGGCAATCTTTAAATCCCCATAACTTTAGGAAAAAAGTCACAGATGAAATATCTTTTCAAATTTAAGCTTAAGACGACAATGGTTTCCGAATGATGCAAAAAATTCCGTCAAAATGGCCTCTTAAAAAGACGAAATTTGTCTGAAGAAAAAAAAACACACCCCGAGCACAAATATTCCGTTACTTTCGTTGCGAAAGTCGGAACATTATGGCCTTTTGTTTTGGCAAGACAAAAAAGATTTAAATCTATTTTTAGTCCAATTTTGTTGTCTGAATGTAACATGGGAACCGATTGTATTTACAATGTTTTAGATCATAAAAATCCATTATAATCGATTTGTTTTCACTTTTCTTAAACGCGGGAACGTTATGGGCGGGGGGTTGGGACGGAGAGAGGCAAACGCGCATCATCTTGCAGAAAAGTGGGCGGGATACGTGAGCAAAAACCATAGCACTAGTTAATCTCCCCGCGGAAGGAATGAAAATAGGGAAAGATCACATAAGGTTTTCAGTTTTTAATGCAAAAACTACTGATATTTGTAACAAACTAATGACAAATGAAGTCCACCAGAAGGGTCAGAAATATTGGATTTTTTGAAATGTTTGCATAAGAATGATTATAATTGATTGAAATTGATTTTGATGCTCAAAAAATATAATGATTGTTGTTCCGACTTTCGTAACAAAAGTAACGGAATATTTTTGCTCGGGTGGTTTTTTTTCTCCAGACAAAATTCGATTTTTAACTAGGCATTTTTGACAAAAGTGTTTCATATCATTAAAAAAAAATGTTTCTTTTGCTTAAATCTGAAAAGATATTTCACCTCGGATCATTTTTCGTAAAGTTACGGGGGTTTAAAGATGGTCATTTTGGCCAATTTGGGACAATTAATGCTCGATATACTTCGCACTATTAACGCGCGCGAAAATCATCCCCCCACACGCCATTTATAGTAACAAAAAGTAACAAAAACATTTATGGCAAAAAAGCTTCTTTCAACCAATTTGCAACGAGCTCTAAAACGGATTAATCTCCGCTTACGCGTTAATTGTGCGAATTATATCGCGCGTTAATTGTCCCAAATTGGCCAAAACGGCAATCTTTAAATCCCCATAACTTTAGGAAAAAAGTCACAGATGAAATATCTTTTCAAATTTAAGCTTAAGACGACAATGGTTTCCGAATGATGCAAAAAATTCCGTCAAAATGGCCTCTTAAAAAGACGAAATTTGTCTGAAGAAAAAAAAACACACCCCGAGCACAAATATTCCGTTACTTTCGTTGCGAAAGTCGGAACATTATGGCCTTTTGTTTTGGCAAGACAAAAAAGATTTAAATCTATTTTTAGTCCAATTTTGTTGTCTGAATGTAACATGGGAACCGATTGTATTTACAATGTTTTAGATCACAAAAATCCATTATAATCGATTTGTTTTCACTTTTCTTAAACGCGGGAACGTTATGGGCGGGGGGTTGGGACGGAGAGAGGCAAACGCGCATCATCTTGCAGAAAAGTGGGCGGGATACGTGAGCAAAAACCATAGCACTAGTTAATCTCCCCGCGGAAGGAATGAAAATAGGGAAAGATCACATAAGGTTTTCAGTTTTTAATGCAAAAACTACTGATATTTGTAACAAACTAATGACAAATGAAGTCCACCAGAAGGGTCAGAAATATTGGATTTTTTGAAATGTTTGCATAAGAATGATTATAATTGATTGAAATTGATTTTGATGCTCAAAAAATATAATGATTGTTGTTCCGACTTTCGTAACAAAAGTAACGGAATATTTATGCACGGGTGGTTTTTTTTCTCCAGACAAAATTCGATTTTTAACTAGGCATTTTTGACAAAAGTGTTTCATATCATTAAAAAAAAATGTTTCTTTTGCTTAAATCTGAAAAGATATTTCACCTCGGATCATTTTTCGTAAAGTTACGGGGGTTTAAAGATGGTCATTTTGGCCAATTTGGGACAATTAATGCTCGATATACTTCGCACTATTAACGCGCGCGTAAGCAGAGATTCAATCCGTCTTAGAAATCGTTCCAAATTGGTTGAAGGAAGCTTATTTGCCATAATAGATTTGTTACTAGGAATCACTTTGAATTCTATACGGCGTGTGGTAGGATGATTTTCACAAAAAATCTCAAAAAAAATTCTTTTCTTATTACACGTAAATTTTTTCTTGTTATAACTGGTCCAAAATTCTTAAAAAGCAGTCGAAACATTCAAGGCTTCGCCCTGATACGAGCAGTCTTGTTATTCATTTTAACTGAGACACATCAATTTGATACCAAAACAAGGAAAAAGTTCTCATCAAAGTAGTAAGTCCTAATTAGTCTATATGTCAATTTTTATAACAATCGTACAATATGGTCAACAAACTTACTTGTAAAAGTTTGCAGGTGAGGGGGAAAAGGAAAAAGAGCCCGACTGCCTTTCAAGATTTATGGAGCAGTTGTAACATAAAAAAATTGAATGGAATAAAAAAATGATTTTTTTTAATTTGAGATTTTTTGTGAAAATCATCCCCCCACACGCCATTTATAGTAACAAAAAGTAACAAAACATTTATGGCAAAAAAGCTTCTTTCAACCAATTTGCAACGAGCTCTAAAACGGATTAATCTCCGCTTACGCGTTAATTGTGCGAATTATATCGCGCGTTAATTGTCCCAAATTGGCCAAAACGGCAATCTTTAAATCCCCATAACTTTAGGAAAAAAGTCACAGATGAAATATCTTTTCAAATTTAAGCTTAAGACGACAATGGTTTCCGAATGATGCAAAAAATTCCGTCAAAATGGCCTCTTAAAAAGACGAAATTTGTCTGAAGAAAAAAAAACACACCCCGAGCACAAATATTCCGTTACTTTCGTTGCGAAAGTCGGAACATTATGGCCTTTTGTTTTGGCGAGACAAAAAAGATTTAAATCTATTTTTAGTCCAATTTTGTTGTCTGAATGTAACATGGGAACCGATTGTATTTACAATGTTTTAGATCACAAAAATCCATTATAATCGATTTGTTTTCACTTTTCTTAAACGCGGGAACGTTATGGGCGGGGGGTTGGGACGGAGAGAGGCAAACGCGCATCATCTTGCAGAAAAGTGGGCGGGATACGTGAGCAAAAACCATAGCACTAGTTAATCTCCCCGCGGAAGGAATGAAAATAGGGAAAGATCACATAAGGTTTTCAGTTTTTAATGCAAAAACTACTGATATTTGTAACAAACTAATGACAAATGAAGTCCACCACAAGGGTCAGAAATATTGGATTTTTTGAAATGTTTATATAAGAATGATTATAATTGATTGAAATTGATTTTGATGCTCAAAAATATAATGATTGTTGTTCCGACTTTCGTAACAAAAGTAACGGAATATTTTTGCTCGGGTGGTTTTTTTTCTCCAGACAAAATTCGATTTTTAACTAGGCATTTTTGACAAAAGTGTTTCATATCATTAAAAAAGTAATGTTTCTTTTGCTTAAATCTGAAAAGATATTTCACCTCGGATCATTTTTCGTAAAGTTACGGGGGTTTAAAGATGGTCATTTTGGCCAATTTGGGAAAATTAATGCTCGATATACTTCGCACTAGTAACGCGCGCGTAAGCAGAGATTCAATCCGTCTTAGAAATCGTTCCAAATTGGTTGAAGGAAGCTTATTTGCCATAATAGATTTCATACTAGGAATCACTTTGAATTCTATACGGCGTGTGGTAGGATGATTTTCACAAAAAATCTCAAAAAAAATTCTTTTCTTATTACATGTAAATTTTTTCTTGTTATAACTGGTCCAAAATTCTTAAAAAGCAGTCGAAACATTCAAGGCTTCGCCCTGATACGAGCAGTCTTGTTATTCATTTTAACTGAGATACATCAATTTGATACCAAAACAAGGAAAAAGTTCTCATCAAAGTAGTAAGTCCTAATTAGTCTATACGTCAATTTTCATAACAATCGGACAATATGGTCAACAAACTTACTTGTAAAAATTTGCAGGTGAGGGGGAAAAGGAAAAAGAGCCCGACTGCCTTTCAAGATTTATGGAGCAGTTGTAACATAAAAAAATTGAATGGAATAAAAAAATGATTTTTTTTTAATTTGAGATTTTTTGTGAAAATCATCCCCCCACACGCCATTTATAGTAACAAAAAGTAACAAAACATTTATGGCAAAAAATATTCTTTCAACCAATTTGCAACGAGCTCTAAAACGGATTAATCTCCGCTTACGCGTTAATTGTGCGAATTATATCGCGCGTTA
Organism: Symsagittifera roscoffensis; assembly: GCF_963678635.1. Lineage (NCBI taxonomy): Eukaryota > Metazoa > Xenacoelomorpha > Acoela > Convolutidae > Symsagittifera > Symsagittifera roscoffensis. Next base: position 36,435,058 of record NC_087069.1, on the reverse strand, counting down.
ATTGTCCCAAATTGGCCAAAACGGCAATCTTTAAATCCCCATAACTTTAGGAAAAAAGTCACAGATGAAATATCTTTTCAAATTTAAGCTTAAGACGACAATGGCTTCCGAATGATGCAAAAAATTCCGTCAAAATGGCCTCTTAAAAAGACAAAATTTGTCTGAAGAAAAAAAAACACACCCCGAGCACAAATATTCCGTTACTTTCGTTGCGAAAGTCGGAACATTATGGCCTTTTGTTTTGGCAAGACAAAAAAGATTTAAATCTATTTTTAGTCCAATTTTGTTGTCTGAATGTAACATGGGAACCGATTGTATTTACAATGTTTTAGATCACAAAAATCCATTATAATCGATTTGTTTTCACTTTTCTTAAACGCGGGAACGTTATGGGCGGGGGGTTGGGACGGAGAGAGGCAAACGCGCATCATCTTGCAGAAAAGTTGGCGGGATACGTGAGCAAAAACCATAGCACTAGTTAATCTCCCCGCGGAAGGAATGAAAATAGGGAAAGATCACATAAGGTTTTCAGTTTTTAATGCAAAAACTACTGATATTTGTAACAAACTAATGACAAATGAAGTCCACCAGAAGGGTCAGAAATATTGGATTTTTTGAAATGTTTGCATAAGAATGATTATAATTGATTGAAATTGATTTTGATGCTCAAAAAATATAATGATTGTTGTTCCGACTTTCGTAACAAAAGTAACGGAATATTTTTGCTCGGGTGGTTTTTTTTCTCCAGACAAAATTCGATTTTTAACTAGGCATTTTTGACAAAAGTGTTTCATATCATTAAAAAAGTAATGTTTCTTGAGCTTAAATATGAAAATATATTTCACCTCGGATCATTTTTCGTAAAGTTACGGGGGTTTAAAGATGGTCATTTTGGCCAATTTGGGACAATTAATGCTCGATATACTTCGCACTATTAACGCGCGCGTAAGCAGAGATTCAATCCGTCTTAGAAATCGTTCCAAATTGGTTGAAGGAAGCTTATTTGCCATAATAGATTTGTTACTAGGAATCACTTTGAATTCTATACGGCGTGTGGTAGGATGATTTTCACAAAAAATCTCAAAAAAAATTCTTTTCTTATTACATGTAAATTTTTTCTTGTTATAACTGGTCCAAAATTCTTAAAAAGCAGTCGCAACATTCAAGGCTTCGCCCTGATACGAGCAGTCTTGTTATTCATTTTAACTGAGATACATCAATTTGATACCAAAACAAGGAAAAAGTTCTCATCAAAGTAGTAAGTCCTAATTAGTCTATACGTCAATTTTCATAACAATCGGACAATATGGTCAACAAACTCACTTATAAAAGTTTGCAGGTGAGGGGGAAAAGGAAAAAGAGCCCGACTGCCTTTCAAGATTTATGGAGCAGTTGTAACATAAAAAAATTGAATGGAATAAAAAAATGATTTTTTTATAATTTGAGATTTTTTGTGAAAATCATCCCCCCACACGCCATTTATAGTAACAAAAAGTAACAAAACATTTATGGCAAAAAAGCTTCTTTCAACCAATTTGCAACGAGCTCTAAAACGGATTAATCTCCGCTTACGCGTTAATTGTGCGAATTATATCGCGCGTTAATTGTCCCAAATTGGCCAAAACGGCAATCTTTAAATCCCCATAACTTTAGGAAAAAAGTCACAGATGAAATATCTTTTCAAATTTAAGCTTAAGACGACAATGGCTTCCGAATGATGCAAAAAATTCCGTCAAAATGGCCTCTTAAAAAGACGAAATTTGTCTGAAGAAAAAAAAACACACCCCGAGCACAAATATTCCGTTACTTTCGTTGCGAAAGTCGGAACATTATGGCCTTTTGTTTTGGCAAGACAAAAAAGATTTAAATCTATTTTTAGTCCAATTTTGTTGTCTGAATGTAACATGGGAACCGATTGTATTTACAATGTTTTAGATCACAAAAATCCATTATAATCGATTTGTTTTCACTTTTCTTAAACGCGGGAACGTTATGGGCGGGGGGTTGGGACGGAGAGAGGCAAACGCGCATCATCTTGCAGAAAAGTTGGCGGGATACGTGAGCAAAAACCATAGCACTAGTTAATCTCCCCGCGGAAGGAATGAAAATAGGGAAAGATCACATAAGGTTTTCAGTTTTTAATGCAAAAACTACTGATATTTGTAACAAACTAATGACAAATGAAGTCCACCAGAAGGGTCAGAAATATTGGATTTTTTGAAATGTTTGCATAAGAATGATTATAATTGATTGAAATTGATTTTGATGCTCAAAAAATATAATGATTGTTGTTTCGACTTTCGTAACAAAAGTAACGGAATATTTTTGCTCGGGTGGTTTTTTTTCTCCAGACAAAATTCGATTTTTAACTAGGCATTTTTGACAAAAGTGTTTCATATCATTAAAAAGGTAATGTTTCTTGAGCTTAAATATGAAAAGATATTTCACCTCGGATCATTTTTCGTAAAGTTACGGGGGTTTAAAGATGGTCATTTTGGCCAATTTGGGACAATTAATGCTCGATATACTTCGCACTATTAACGCGCGCGTAAGCAGAGATTCAATCCGTCTTAGAAATCGTTCCAAATTGGTTAAAGGAAGCTCATTTGCCATAATAGATTTGTTACTAGGAATCACTTTGAATTCTATACGGCGTGTGGTAGGATGATTTTCACAAAAAATCTCAAAAAAAATTCTTTTCTTATTACATGTAAATTTTTTCTTGTTATAACTGGTCCAAAATTCTTAAAAAGCAGTCGAAACATTCAAGGTTTCGCCCTGATACGAGCAGTCTTGTTATTCATTTTAACTGAGATACACCAATTTGATACCAAAACAAGGAAAAAGTTCTCATCAAAGTAGTAAGTCCTAATTAGTCTATATGTCAATTTTCATAACAATCGGACAATATGGTCAACAAACTTAAGTGTAAAAATTTGCAGGTGAGGGGGAAAAGGAAAAAGAGCCCGACTGCTTTTCAAGATTTATGGAGCAGTTGTAACATAAAAAAAATTGAATGGAATAAAAAAATGATTTTTTTTAATTTGAAATTTTTTGTGAAAATCATCCCCCCACACGCCATTTATAGTAACAAAAAGTAACAAAACATTTATGGCAAAAAAGCTTCTTTCAACCAATTTGCAACGAGCTCTAAAACGGATTAATCTCCGCTTACGCGTTAATTGTGCGAATTATATCGCGCGTTAATTGTCCCAAATTGGCCAAAACGGCAATCTTTAAATCCCCATAACTTTAGGAAAAAAGTCACAGATGAAATATCTTTTCAAATTTAAGCTTAAGACGACAATGGCTTCCGAATGATGCAAAAAATTCCGTCAAAATGGCCTCTTAAAAAGACGAAATTTGTCTGAAGAAAAAAAAACACACCCCGAGCACAAATATTCCGTTACTTTCGTTGCGAAAGTCGGAACATTATGGCCTTTTGTTTTGGCAAGACAAAAAAGATTTAAATCTATTTTTAGTCCAATTTTGTTGTCTGAATGTAACATGGGAACCGATTGTATTTACAATGTTTTAGATCACAAAAATCCATTATAATCGATTTGTTTTCACTTTTCTTAAACGCGGGAACATTATGGGCGGGGGGTTGGGACGGAGAGAGGCAAACGCGCATCATCTTGCAGAAAAGTTGGCGGGATACGTGAGCAAAAACCATAGCACTAGTTAATCTCCCCGCGGAAGGAATGAAAATAGGGAAAGATCACATAAGGTTTTCAGTTTTTAATGCAAAAACTACTGATATTTGTAACAAACTAATGACAAATGAAGTCCACCAGAAGGGTCAGAAATATTGGATTTTTTGAAATGTTTGCATAAGAATGATTATAATTGATTGAAATTGATTTTGATGCTCAAAAAATATAATGATTGTTGTTCCGACTTTCGTAACAAAAGTAACGGAATATTTTTGCTCGGGTGGTTTTTTTTCTCCAGACAAAATTGGATTTTTAACTAGGCATTTTTGACAAAAGTGTTTCATATCATTAAAAAAGTAATGTTTCTTGAGCTTAAATATGAAAAGATATTTCACCTCGGATCATTTTTCGTAAAGTTACGGGGGTTTAAAGATGGTCATTTTGGCCAATTTGGGACAATTAATGCTCGATATACTTCGCACTATTAACGCGCGCGTAAGCAGAGATTCAATCCGTCTTAGAAATCGTTCCAAATTGGTTGAAGGAAGCTTATTTGCCATAATAGATTTGTTACTAGGAATCACTTTGAATTCTATACGGTGTGTGGTAGGATGATTTTCACAAAAAATCTCAAAAAAAATTCTTTTCTTATTACATGTAAATTTTTTCTTGTTATAACTGGTCCAAAATTCTTAAAAAGCAGCCGAAACATTCAAGGCTTCGCCCTGATACGAGCAGTCTTGTTATTCATTTTAACTGAGATACATCAATTTGATACCAAAACAAGGAAAAAGTTCTCATCAAAGTAGTAAGTCCTAATTAGTCTATATGTCAATTTTCATAACAATCGGACAATATGGTCAACAAACTTACTTGTAAAAGTTTGCAGGTGAGGGGGAAAAGGAAAAAGAGCTCGACTGCCTTTCAAGATTTATGGAGCAGTTGTAACATAAAAAAATTGAATGGAAAAAAAAAATTATTTTTTTAATTTGAGATTTTTTGTGAAAATTCTCCCCCCACACGCCATTTATAGTAACAAAAAGTAACAAAACATTTATGGCAAAAAAGCTTCTTTCAACCAATTTGCAACGAGCTGTACAACGGATTAATCTCCGCTTACGCGTTAATTGTGCGAATTATATCGCGCGTTAATTGTCCCAAATTGGCCAAAACGGCAATCTTTAAATCCCCATAACTTTAGGAAAAAAGTCACAGATGAAATATCTTTTCAAATTTAAGCTTAAGACGACAATGGCTTCCGAATGATGCAAAAAATTCCGTCAAAATGGCCTCTTAAAAAGACGAAATTTGTCTGAAGAAAAAAAAACACACCCCGAGCACAAGTATTCCGTTACTTTCGTTGCGAAAGTCGGAACATTATGGCCTTTTGTTTTGGCAAGACAAAAAAGATTTAAATCTATTTTTAGTCCAATTTTGTTGTCTGAATGTAACATGGGAACCGATTGTATTTACAATGTTTTAGATCACAAAAATCCATTATAATCGATTTGTTTTCACTTTTCTTAAACGCGGGAACGTTATGGGCGGGGGGTTGGGACGGAGAGAGGCAAACGCGCATCATCTTGCAGAAAAGTTGGCGGGATACGTGAGCAAAAACCATAGCACTAGTTAATCTCCCCGCGGAAGGAATGAAAATAGGGAAAGATCACATAAAGTTTTCAGTTTTTAATGCAAAAACTACTGATATTTGTAACAAACTAATGACAAATGAAGTCCACCAGAAGGGTCAGAAATATTGGATTTTTTGAAATGTTTGCATAAAAATGATTATAATTGATTGAAATTGAGTTTGATGCTCAAAAAATATAATGATTGTTGTTCCGACTTTCGTAACAAAAGTAACGGAATATTTTTGCTCGGGTGGTTTTTTTTCTCCAGACAAAATTCGATTTTTAACTAGGCATTTTTGACAAAAGTGTTTCATATCATTAAAAAGGTAATGTTTCTTGAGCTTAAATATGAAAAGATATTTTACCTCGGATCATTTTTCGTAAAGTTACGGGGGTTTAAGAATGGTCATTTTGGCCAATTTGGGACAATTAATGCTCGATATACTTCGCACTTTTAACGCGCGCGTAAGCAGAGATTCAATTCGTCTTAGAAATCGTTCCAAATTGGTTGAAGGAAGCTTATTTGCCATAATAGATTTGTTACTAGGAATCACTTTGAATTCTATACGGCGTGTGGTAGGATGATTTTCACAAAAAATCTCAAAAAAAATTCTTTTCTTATTACATGTAAATTTTTTCTTGTTATAACTGGTCCAAAATTCTTAAAAAGCAGTCGAAACATTCAAGGCTTCGCCCTGATACGAGCAGTCTTGTTATTCATTTTAACTGAGATACATCAATTTGATACCAAAACAAGGAAAAAGTTCTCATCAAAATAGTAAGTCCTAATTAGTCTATATGTCAATTTTCATAACAATCGGACAATATGGTCAACAAACTTACTTGTAAAAGTTTGCAGGTGAGGGGGAAAAGGAAAAAGAGCCCGAGTGCCTTTCAAGATTTATGGAGCAGTTGTAACATAAAAAAATTGAATGGAATAAAAAAATGATTTTTTTTAATTTGAGATTTTTTGTGAAAATCATCCCCCCACACGCCATTTATAGTAACAAAAAGTAACAAAACATTTATGGCAAAAAAGCTTCTTTCAACCAATTTGCAACGAGCTCTAAAACGGATTAATCTCCGCTTACGCGTTAATTGTGCGAATTATATCGCGCGTTAATTGTCCCAAATTGGCCAAAACGGCAATCTTTAAATCCCCATAACTTTAGGAAAAAAGTCACAGATGAAATATCTTTTCAAATTTAAGCTTAAGACGACAATGGCTTCCGAATGATGCAAAAAATTCCGTCAAAATGGCCTCTTAAAAAGACGAAATTTGTCTGAAGAAAAAAAAACACACCCCGAGCACAAATATTCCGTTACTTTCGTTGCGAAAGTCGGAACATTATGGCCTTTTGTTTTGGCAAGACAAAAAAGATTTAAATCTATTTTTAGTCCAATTTTGTTGTCTGAATGTAACATGGGAACCGATTGTATTTACAATGTTTTAGATCACAAAAATCCATTATAATCGATTTGTTTTCACTTTTCTTAAACGCGGGAACGTTATGGGCGGGGGGTTGGGACGGAGAGAGGCAAACGCGCATCATCTTGCAGAAAAGTTGGCGGGATACGTGAGCAAAAACCATAGCACTAGTTAATCTCCCCGCGGAAGGAATGAAAATAGGGAAAGATCACATAAGGTTTTCAGTTTTTAATGCAAAAACTACTGATATTTGTAACAAACTAATGACAAATGAAGTCCACCAGAAGGGTCAGAAATATTGGATTTTTTGAAATGTTTGCATAAGAATGATTATAATTGATTGAAATTGATTTTGATGCTCAAAAAATATAATGATTGTTGTTCCGACTTTCGTAACAAAAGTAACGGAATATTTTTGCTCGGGTGGTTTTTTTTCTCCAGACAAAATTCGATTTTTAACTAGGCATTTTTGACAAAAGTGTTTCATATCATTAAAAAGGTAATGTTTCTTGAGCTTAAATATGAAAAGATATTTTACCTCGGATCATTTTTCGTAAAGTTACGGGGGTTTAAGAATGGTCATTTTGGCCAATTTGGGACAATTAATGCTCGATATACTTCGCACTATTAACGCGCGCGTAAGCAGAGATTCAATTTGTCTTAGAAATCGTTCCAAATTGGTTGAAGGAAGCTTATTTGGCATAATAGATTTGTTACTAGGAATCACTTTGAATTCTATACGGCGTGTGGTAGGATGATTTTCACAAAAAATCTCAAACAAAATTCTTTTCTTATTACATGTAAATTTTTTCTTGTTATAACTGGTCCAAAATTCTTAAAAAGCAGTCGAAACATTCAAGGCTTCGCCCTGATACGAGCAGTCTTGTTATTCATTTTAACTGAGATACATCAATTTGATACCAAAACAAGGAAAAAGTTCTCATCAAAGTAGTAAGTCCTAATTAGTCTATATGTCAATTTTCATAACAATCGGACAATATGGTCAACAAACTTACTTGTAAAAGTTTGCAGGTGAGGGGGAAAAGGAAAAAGAGCCCGACTGCCTTTCAAGATTTATGGAGCAGTTGTAACATAAAAAAATTGAATGGAATAAAAAAATGATTTTTTTTAATTTGAGATTTTTTGTGAAAATCATCCCCCCACACGCCATTTATAGTAACAAAAAGTAACAAAACATTTATGGCAAAAAAGCTTCTTTCAACCAATTTGCAACGAGCTCTAAAACGGATTAATCTCCGCTTACGCGTTAATTGTGCGAATTATATCGCGCGTTAATTGTCCCAAATTGGCCAAAACGGCAATCTTTAAATCCCCATAACTTTAGGAAAAAAGTCACAGATGAAATATCTTTTCAAATTTAAGCTTAAGACGACAATGGCTTCCGAATGATGCAAAAAATTCCGTCAAAATGGCCTCTTAAAAAGACGAAATTTGTCTGAAGAAAAAAAACACACCCCGAGCACAAATATTCCGTTACTTTCGTTGCGAAAGTCGGAACATTATGGCCTTTTGTTTTGGCAAGACAAAAAAGATTTAAATCTATTTTTAGTCCAATTTTGTTGTCTGAATGTAACATGGGAACCGATTGTATTTACAATGTTTTAGATCACAAAAATCCATTATAATCGATTTGTTTTCACTTTTCTTAAACGCGGGAACGTTATGGGCGGGGGGTTGGGACGGAGAGAGGCAAACGCGCATCATCTTGCAGAAAAGTTGGCGGGATACGTGAGCAAAAACCATAGCACTAGTTAATCTCCCCGCGGAAGGAATGAAAATAGGGAAAGATCACATAAGGTTTTCAGTTTTTAATGCAAAAACTACTGATATTTGTAACAAACTAATGACAAATGAAGTCCACCAGAAGGGTCAGAAATATTGGATTTTTTGAAATGTTTGCATAAGAATGATTATAATTGATTGAAATTGATTTTGATGCTCAAAAAATATAATGATTGTTGTTCCGACTTTCGTAACAAAAGGAACGGAATATTTTTGCTCGGGTGGTTTTTTTCTCCAGACAAAATTCGATTTTTAACTAGGCATTTTTGACAAAAGTGTTTCATATCATTAAAAAGGTAATGTTTCTTGAGCTTAAATATGAAAAAATATTTCACCTCGGATCATTTTTCGTAAAGTTACGGGGGTTTAAAGATGGTCATTTTGGCCAATTTGGGACAATTAATGCTCGATATACTTCGCACTATTAACGCGCGCGTAAGCAGAGATTCAATCCGTCTTAGAAATCGTTCCAAATTGGTTGAAGGAAGCTTATTTGCCATAATAGATTTGTTACTAGGAATCACTTTGAATTCTATACGGCGTGTGGTAGGATGATTTTCACAAAAAATCTCAAAAAAAATTCTTTTCTTATTACATGTAAATTTTTTCTTGTTATAACTGGTCCAAAATTCTTAAAAAGCAGTCGAAACATTCAAGGCTTCGCCCTGATACGAGCAGTCTTGTTATTCATTTTAACTGAGATACATCAATTTGATACCAAAACAAGGAAAAAGTTCTCATCAAAGTAGTAAGTCCTAATTAGTCTATATGTCAATTTTCATAACAATCGGACAAAATGGTCAACAAACTTACTTGTAAAAGTTTGCAGGTGAGGGGGAAAAGGAAAAAAAGCCCGACTGCCTTTCAAGATTTATGGAGCAGTTGTAACATAAAAAAATTGAATGGAATAAAAAAATGATTTTTTTTAATTTGAGATTTTTTGTGAAAATCATCCCCCCACACGCCATTTATAGTAACAAAAAGTAACAAAACATTTATGGCAAAAAAGCTTCTTTCAACCAATTTGCAACGAGCTCTAAAACGGATTAATCTCCGCTTACGCGTTAATTGTGCGAATTATATCGCGCGTTAATTGTCCCAAATTGGCCAAAACGGCAATCTTTAAATCCCCATAACTTTAGGAAAAAAGTCACAGATGAAATATCTTTTCAAATTTAAGCTTAAGACGACAATGGCTTCCGAATGATGCAAAAAATTCCGTCAAAATGGCCTCTTAAAAAGACGAAATTTGTCTGAAGAAAAAAAAACACACCCCGAGCACAAATATTCCGTTACTTTCGTTGCGAAAGTCGGAACATTATGGCCTTTTGTTTTGGCAAGACAAAAAAGATTTAAATCTATTTTTAGTCCAATTTTGTTGTCTGAATGTAACATGAGAACCGATTGTATTTACAATGTTTTAGATCACAAAAATCCATTATAATCGATTTGTTTTCACTTTTCTTAAACGCGGGAACGTTATGGGCGGGGGGTTGGGACGGAGAGAGGCAAACGCGCATCATCTTGCAGAAAAGTTGGCGGGATACGTGAGCAAAAACCATAGCACTAGTTAATCTCCCCGCGGAAGGAATGAAAATAGGGAAAGATCACATAAGGTTTTCAGTTTTTAATGCAAAAACTACTGATATTTGTAACAAACTAATGACAAATGAAGTCCACCAGAAGGGTCAGAAATATTGGATTTTTTGAAATGTTTGCATAAGAATGATTATAATTGATTGAAATTGATTTTGATGCTCAAAAAATATAATGATTGTTGTTCCGACTTTCGTAACAAAAGTAACGGAATGTTTTTGCTCGGGTGGTTTTTTTTCTCCAGACAAAATTCGATTTTTAACTAGGCATTTTTGACAAAAGTGTTTCATATCATTAAAAAGGTAATGTTTCTTGAGCTTAAATATGAAAAAATATTTCACCTCGGATCATTTTTCGTAAAGTTACGGGGGTTTAAAGATGGTCATTTTGGCCAATTTGGGACAATTAATGCTCGATATACTTCGCACTATTAACGCGCGCGTAAGCAGAGATTCAATCCGTCTTAGAAATCGTTCCAAATTGGTTGAAGGAAGCTTATTTGCCATAATAGATTTGTTACTAGGAATCACTTTGAATTCTATACGGCGTGTGGTAGGATGATTTTCACAAAAAATCTCAAAAAAAATTCTTTTCTTATTACATGTAAATTTTTTCTTGTTATAACTGGTCCAAAATTCTTAAAAAGCAGTCGAAACATTCAAGGCTTCGCCCTGATACGAGCAGTCTTGTTATTCATTTTAACTGAGATACATCAATTTGATACCAAAACAAGGAAAAAGTTCTCATCAAAGTAGTAAGTCCTAATTAGTCTATATGTCAATTTTCATAACAATCGGACAATATGGTCAACAAACTTACTTGTAAAAGTTTGCAGGTGAGGGGGAAAAGGAAAAAGAGCCCGACTGCCTTTCAAGATTTATGGAGCAGTTGTAACATAAAAAAATTGAATGGAATAAAAAAATGATTTTTTTTAATTTGAGATTTTTTGTGAAAATCATCCCCCCACACGCCATTTATAGTAACAAAAAGTAACAAAACATTTATGGCAAAAAAGCTTCTTTCAACCAATTTGCAACGAGCTCTAAAACGGATTAATCTCCGCTTACGCGTTAATTGTGCGAATTATATCGCGCGTTAATTGTCCCAAATTGGCCAAAACGGCAATCTTTAAATCCCCATAACTTTAGGAAAAAAGTCACAGATGAAATATCTTTTCAAATTTAAGCTTAAGACGACAATGGCTTCCGAATGATGCAAAAAATTCCGTCAAAATGGCCTCTTAAAAAGACGAAATTTGTCTGAAGAAAAAAAAACACACCCCGAGCACAAATATTCCGTTACTTTCGTTGCGAAAGTCGGAACATTATGGCCTTTTGTTTTGGCAAGACAAAAAAGATTTAAATCTATTTTTAGTCCAATTTTGTTGTCTGAATGTAACATGGGAACCGATTGTATTTACAATGTTTTAGATCACAAAAATCCATTATAATCGATTTGTTTTCACTTTTCTTAAACGCGGGAACGTTATGGGCGGGGGGTTGGGACGGAGAGAGGCAAACGCGCATCATCTTGCAGAAAAGTTGGCGGGATACGTGAGCAAAAACCATAGCACTAGTTAATCTCCCCGCGGAAGGAATGAAAATAGGGAAAGATCACATAAGGTTTTCAGTTTTTAATGCAAAAAATACTGATATTTGTAACAAACTAATGACAAATGAAGTCCACCAGAAGGGTCAGAAATATTGGATTTTTTGAAATGTTTGCATAAGAATGATTATAATTGATTGAAATTGATTTTGATGCTCAAAAAATATAATGATTGTTGTTCCGACTTTCGTAACAAAAGTAACGGAATATTTTTGCTCGGGTGGTTTTTTTTCTCCAGACAAAATTCGATTTTTAACTAGGCATTTTTGACAAAAGTGTTTCATATCATTAAAAAAGTAATGTTTCTTGAGCTTAAATATGAAAATATATTTCACCTCGGATCATTTTTCGTAAAGTTACGGGGGTTTAAAGATGGTCATTTTGGCCAATTTGGGACAATTAATGCTCGATATACTTCGCACTATTAACGCGCGCGTAAGCAGAGATTCAATCCGTCTTAGAAATCGTTCCAAATTGGTTGAAGGAAGCTTATTTGCCATAATAGATTCGTTACTAGGAATCACTTTGAATTCTATACGGCGTGTGGTAGGATGATTTTCACAAAAAATCTCAAAAAAAATTCTTTTCTTATTACATGTAAATTTTTTCTTGTTATAACTGGTCCAAAATTCTTAAAAAGCAGTCGCAACATTCAAGGCTTCGCCCTGATACGAGCAGTCTTGTTATTCATTTTAACTGAGATACATCAATTTGATACCAAAACAAGGAAAAAGTTCTCATCAAAGTAGTAAGTCCTAATTAGTCTATACGTCAATTTTCATAACAATCGGACAATATGGTCAACAAACTTACTTGTAAAAGTTTGCAGGTGAGGGGGAAAAGGAAAAAGAGCCCGACTGCCTTTCAAGATTTATGGAGCAGTTGTAACATAAAAAAATTGAATGGAATAAAAAAATGATTTTTTTTTAATTTGAGATTTTTTGTGAAAATCATCCCCCCACACGCCATTTATAGTAACAAAAAGTAACAAAACATTTATGGCAAAAAAGCTTCTTTCAACCAATTTGCAACGAGCTCTAAAACGGATTAATCTCCGCTTACGCGTTAATTGTGCGAATTATATCGCGCGTTAATTGTCCCAAATTGGCCAAAACGGCAATCTTTAAATCCCCATAACTTTAGGAAAAAAGTCACAGATGAAATATCTTTTCAAATTTAAGCTTAAGACGACAATGGCTTCCGAATGATGCAAAAAATTCCGTCAAAATGGCCTCTTAAAAAGACGAAATTTGTCTGAAGAAAAAAAAACACACCCCGAGCACAAATATTCCGTTACTTTCGTTGCGAAAGTCGGAACATTATGGCCTTTTGTTTTGGCAAGACAAAAAAGATTTAAATCTATTTTTAGTCCAATTTTGTTGTCTGAATGTAACATGGGAACCGATTGTATTTACAATGTTTTAGATCACAAAAATCCATTATAATCGATTTGTTTTCACTTTTCTTAAACGCGGGAACGTTATGGGCGGGGGGTTGGGACGGAGAGAGGCAAACGCGCATCATCTTGCAGAAAAGTTGGCGGGATACGTGAGCAAAAACCATAGCACTAGTTAATCTCCCCGCGGAAGGAATGAAAATAGGGAAAGATCACATAAGGTTTTCAGTTTTTAATGCAAAAACTACTGATATTTGTAACAAACTAATGACAAATGAAGTCCACCAGAAGGGTCAGAAATATTGGATTTTTTGAAATGTTTGCATAAGAATGATTATAATTGATTGAAATTGATTTTGATGCTCAAAAAATATAATGATTGTTGTTCCGACTTTCGTAACAAAAGTAACGGAATATTTTTGCTCGGGTGGTTTTTTTTCTCCAGACAAAATTCGATTTTTAACTAGGCATTTTTGACAAAAGTGTTTCATATCATTAAAAAAGTAATGTTTCTTGAGCTTAAATATGAAAATATATTTCACCTCGGATCATTTTTCGTAAAGTTACGGGGGTTTAAAGATGGTCATTTTGGCCAATTTGGGACAATTAATGCTCGATATACTTCGCACTATTAACGCGCGCGTAAGCAGAGATTCAATCCGTCTTAGAAATCGTTCCAAATTGGTTGAAGGAAGCTTATTTGCCATAATAGATTTGTTACTAGGAATCACTTTGAATTCTATACGGCGTGTGGTAGGATGATTTTCACAAAAAATCTCAAAAAAAATTCTTTTCTTATTACATGTAAATTTTTTCTTGTTATAACTGGTCCAAAATTCTTAAAAAGCAGTCGCAACATTCAAGGCTTCGCCCTGATACGAGCAGTCTTGTTATTCATTTTAACTGAGATACATCAATTTGATACCAAAACAAGGAAAAAGTTCTCATCAAAGTAGTAAGTCCTAATTAGTCTATACGTCAATTTTCATAACAATCGGACAATATGGTCAACAAACTTACTTGTAAAAGTTTGCAGGTGAGGGGGAAAAGGAAAAAGAGCCCGACTGCCCTTCAAGATTTATGGAGCAGTTGTAACATAAAAAAATTGAAGGGAATAAAAAAATGATTTTTTTTTAATTTGAGATTTTTTGTGAAAATCATCCCCCCACACGCCATTTATAGTAACAAAAAGTAACAAAACATTTATGGCAAAAAAGCTTCTTTCAACCAATTTGCAACGAGCTCTAAAACGGATTAATCTCCGCTTACGCGTTAATTGTGCGAATTATATCGCGCGTTAATTGTCCCAAATTGGCCAAAACGGCAATCTTTAAATCCCCATAACTTTAGGAAAAAAGTCACAGATGAAATATCTTTTCAAATTTAAGCTTAAGACGACAATGGCTTCCGAATGATGCAAAAAATTCCGTCAAAATGGCCTCTTAAAAAGACGAAATTTGTCTGAAGAAAAAAAAACACACCCCGAGCACAAATATTCCGTTACTTTCGTTGCGAAAGTCGGAACATTATGGCCTTTTGTTTTGGCAAGACAAAAAAGATTTAAATCTATTTTTAGTCCAATTTTGTTGTCTGAATGTAACATGGGAACCGATTGTATTTACAATGTTTTAGATCACAAAAATCCATTATAATCGATTTGTTTTCACTTTTCTTAAACGCGGGAACGTTATGGGCGGGGGGTTGGGACGGAGAGAGGCAAACGCGCATCATCTTGCAGAAAAGTTGGCGGGATACGTGAGCAAAAACCATAGCACTAGTTAATCTCCCCGCGGAAGGAATGAAAATAGGGAAAGATCACATAAGGTTTTCAGTTTTTAATGCAAAAACTACTGATATTTGTAACAAACTAATGACAAATGAAGTCCACCAGAAGGGTCAGAAATATTGAATTTTTTGAAATGTTTGCATAAGAATGATTATAATTGATTGAAATTGATTTTGATGCTCAAAAAATATAATGATTGTTGTTCTGACTTTCGTAACAAAAGTAACGGAATATTTTTGCTCGGGTGGTTTTTTTTCTCCAGACAAAATTCGATTTTTAACTAGGCATTTTTGACAAAAGTGTTTCATATCATTAAAAAGGTAATGTTTCTTGAGCTTAAATATGAAAAGATATTTCACCTCGGATCATTTTTCGTAAAGTTACGGGGGTTTAAAGATGGTCATTTTGGCCAATTTGGGACAATTAATGCTCGATATACTTCGCACTATTAATGCGCGCGTAAGCAGAGATTCAATCCGTCTTAGAAATCGTTCCAAATTGGTTGAAGGAAGCTTATTTGCCATAATAGATTTGTTACTAGGAATCACTTTGAATTCTATACGGCGTGTGGTAGGATGATTTTCACAAAAAATCTCAAAAAAAATTCTTTTCTTATTACATGTAAATTTTTTCTTGTTATAACTGGTCCAAAATTCTTAAAAAGCAGTCGAAACATTCAAGGCTTCGCCCTGATACGAGCAGTCTTGTTATTCATTTTAACTGAGATACATCAATTTGATACCAAAACAAGGAAAAAGTTCTCATCAAAGTAGTAAGTCCTAATTAGTCTATATGTCAATTTTCATAACAATCGGACAATATGGTCAACAAACTTACTTGTAAAAGTTTGCAGGTGAGGGGGAAAGGAAAAAGAGCCCGACTGCCTTTCAAGATTTATGGAGCAGTTGTAACATAAAAAAATTGAATGGAATAAAAAAATGATTTTTTTTAATTTGAGATTTTTTGTGAAAATCATCCCCCCACACGCCATTTATAGTAACAAAAAGTAACAAAACATTTATGGCAAAAAAGCTTCTTTCAACCAATTTGCAACGAGCTCTAAAACGGATTAATCTCCGCTTACGCGTTAATTGTGCGAATTATATCGCGCGTTAATTGTCCCAAATTGGCCAAAACGGCAATCTTTAAATCCCCATAACTTTAGGAAAAAAGTCACAGATGAAATATCTTTTCAAATTTAAGCTTAAGACGACAATGGCTTCCGAATGATGCAAAAAATTCCGTCAAAATGGCCTCTTAAAAAGACGAAATTTGTCTGAAGAAAAAAAAATACACCCCGAGCACAAATATTCCGTTACTTTCGTTGCGAAAGTCGGAACATTATGGCCTTTTGTTTTGGCAAGACAAAAAAGATTTAAATCTATTTTTAGTCCAATTTTGTTGTCTGAATGTAACATGGGAACCGATTGTATTTACAATGTTTTAGATCACAAAAATCCATTATAATCGATTTGTTTTCACTTTTCTTAAACGCGGGAACGTTATGGGCGGGGGTTGGGACGGAGAGAGGCAAACGCGCATCATCTTGCAGAAAAGTTGGCGGGATACGTGAGCAAAAACCATAGCACTAGTTAATCTCCCCGCGGAAGGAATGAAAATAGGGAAAGATCACATAAGGTTTTCAGTTTTTAATGCAAAAACTACTGATATTTGTAACAAACTAATGACAAATGAAGTCCACCAGAAGGGTCAGAAATATTGGATTTTTTGAAATGTTTGCATAAGAATGATTATAATTGATTGAAATTGATTTTGATGCTCAAAAAATATAATGATTGTTGTTCCGACTTTCGTAACAAAAGTAACGGAATATTTTTGCTCGGGTGGTTTTTTTTCTCCAGACAAAATTCGATTTTTAACTAGGCATTTTTGACAAAAGTGTTTCATATCATTAAAAAGGTAATGTTTCTTGAGCTTAAATATGAAAAAATATTTCACCTCGGATCATTTTTCGTAAAGTTACGGGGGTTTAAAGATGGTCATTTTGGCCAATTTGGGACAATTAATGCTCGATATACTTCGCACTATTAACGCGCGCGTAAGCAGAGATTCAATCCGTCTTAGAAATCGTTCCAAATTGGTTGAAGGAAGCTTATTTGCCATAATAGATTTGTTACTAGGAATCACTTTGAATTCTATACGGCGTGTGGTAGGATGATTTTCACAAAAAATCTCAAAAAAAATTCTTTTCTTATTACATGTAAATTTTTTCTTGTTATAACTGGTCCAAAATTCTTAAAAAGCAGTCGAAACATTCAAGGCTTCGCCCTGATACGAGCAGTCTTGTTATTCATTTTAACTGAGATACATCAATTTGATACCAAAACAAGGAAAAAGTTCTCATCAAAGTAGTAAGTCCTAATTAGTCTATATGTCAATTTTCATAACAATCGGACAATATGGTCAACAAACTTACTTGTAAAAGTTTGCAGGTGAGGGGGAAAAGGAAAAAGAGCCCGACTGCCTTTCAAGATTTATGGAGCAGTTGTAACATAAAAAAATTGAATGGAATAAAAAAATGATTTTTTTTAATTTGAGATTTTTTGTGAAAATCATCCCCCCACACGCCATTTATAGTAACAAAAAGTAACAAAACATTTATGGCAAAAAAGCTTCTTTCAACCAATTTGCAACGAGCTCTAAAACGGATTAATCTCCGCTTACGCGTTAATTGTGCGAATTATATCGCGCGTTAATTGTCCCAAATTGGCCAAAACGGCAATCTTTAAATCCCCATAACTTTAGGAAAAAAGTCACAGATGAAATATCTTTTCAAATTTAAGCTTAAGACGACAATGGCTTCCGAATGATGCAAAAAATTCCGTCAAAATGGCCTCTTAAAAAGACGAAATTTGTCTGAAGAAAAAAAAACACACCCCGAGCACAAATATTCCGTTACTTTCGTTGCGAAAGTCGGAACATTATGGCCTTTTGTTTTGGCAAGACAAAAAAGATTTAAATCTATTTTTAGTCCAATTTTGTTGTCTGAATGTAACATGAGAACCGATTGTATTTACAATGTTTTAGATCACAAAAATCCATTATAATCGATTTGTTTTCACTTTTCTTAAACGCGGGAATGTTATGGGCGGGGGGTTGGGACGGAGAGAGGCAAACGCGCATCATCTTGCAGAAAAGTTGGCGGGATACGTGAGCAAAAACCATAGCACTAGTTAATCTCCCCGCGGAAGGAATGAAAATAGGGAAAGATCACATAAAGTTTTCAGTTTTTAATGCAAAAACTACTGATATTTGTAACAAACTAATGACAAATGAAGTCCACCAGAAGGGTCAGAAATATTGGATTTTTTGAAATGTTTGCATAAAAATGATTATAATTGATTGAAATAGAGTTTGATGCTCAAAAAATATAATGATTGTTGTTCCGACTTTCGTAACAAAAGTAACGGAATATTTTTGCTCGGGTGGTTTTTTTTCTCCAGACAAAATTCGATTTTTAACTAGGCATTTTTGACAAAAGTGTTTCATATCATTAAAAAGGTAATGTTTCTTGAGCTTAAATATGAAAAAATATTTCACCTCGGATCATTTTTCGTAAAGTTACGGGGGTTTAAAGATGGTCATTTTGGCCAATTTGGGACAATTAATGCTCGATATACTTCGCACTATTAACGCGCGCGTAAGCAGAGATTCAATCCGTCTTAGAAATCGTTCCAAATTGGTTGAAGGAAGCTTATTTGCCATAATAGATTTGTTACTAGGAATCACTTTGAATTCTATACGGCGTGTGGTAGGATGATTTTCACAAAAAATCTCAAAAAAAATTCTTTTCTTATTACATGTAAATTTTTTCTTGTTATAACTGGTCCAAAATTCTTAAAAAGCAGTCGAAACATTCAAGGCTTCGCCCTGATACGAGCAGTCTTGTTATTCATTTTAACTGAGATACATCAATTTGATACCAAAACAAGGAAAAAGTTCTCATCAAAGTAGTAAGTCCTAATTAGTCTATATGTCAATTTTCATAACAATCGGACAATATGGTCAACAAACTTACTTGTAAAAGTTTGCAGGTGAGGGGGAAAAGGAAAAAGAGCCCGACTGCCTTTCAAGATTTATGGAGCAGTTGTAACATAAAAAAATTGAATGGAATAAAAAAATGATTTTTTTTAATTTGAAATTTTTTGTGAAAATCATCCCCCCACACGCCATTTATAGTAACAAAAAGTAACAAAACATTTATGGCAAAAAAGCTTCTTTCAACCAATTTGCAACGAGCTCTAAAACGGATTAATCTCCGCTTACGCGTTAATTGTGCGAATTATATCGCGCGTTAATTGTCCCAAATTGGCCAAAACGGCAATCTTTAAATCCCCATAACTTTAGGAAAAAAGTCACAGATGAAATATCTTTTCAAATTTAAGCTTAAGACGACAATGGCTTCCGAATGATGCAAAAAATTCCGTCAAAATGGCCTCTTAAAAAGACGAAATTTGTCTGAAGAAAAAAAAACACACCCCGAGCACAAATATTCCGTTACTTTCGTTGCGAAAGTCGGAACATTATGGCCTTTTGTTTTGGCAAGACAAAAAAGATTTAAATCTATTTTTAGTCCAATTTTGTTGTCTGAATGTAACATGGGAACCGATTGTATTTACAATGTTTTAGATCACAAAAATCCATTATAATCGATTTGTTTTCACTTTTCTTAAACGCGGGAACGTTATGGGCGGGGGGTTGGGACGGAGAGAGGCAAACGCGCATCATCTTGCAGAAAAGTTGGCGGGATGCGTGAGCAAAAACCATAGCACTAGTTAATCTCCCCGCGGAAGGAATGGAAATAGGGAAAGATCACATAAGGTTTTCAGTTTTTAATGCAAAAACTACTGATATTTGTAACAAACTAATGACAAATGAAGTCCACCAGAAGGGTCAGAAATATTGGATTTTTTGAAATGTTTGCATAAGAATGATTATAATTGATTGAAATTGATTTTGATGCTCAAAAAATATAATGATTGTTGTTCCGACTTTCGTAACAAAAGTAACGGAATATTTTTGCTCGGGTGGTTTTTTTTCTCCAGACAAAATTCGATTTTTAACTAGGCATTTTTGACAAAAGTGTTTCATATCATTAAAAAAGTAATGTTTCTTGAGCTTAAATATGAAAATATATTTCACCTCGGATCATTTTTCGTAAAGTTACGGGGGTTTAAAGATGGTCATTTTGGCCAATTTGGGACAATTAATGCTCGATATACTTCGCACTATTAACGCGCGCGTAAGCAGAGATTCAATCCGTCTTAGAAATCGTTGCAAATTGGTTGAAGGAAGCTTATTTGCCATAATAGATTTGTTACTAGGAATCACTTTGAATTCTATACGGCGTGTGGTAGGATGATTTTCACAAAAAATCTCAAAAAAAATTCTTTTCTTATTACATGTAAATTTTTTCTTGTTATAACTGGTCCAAAATTCTTAAAAAGCAGTCGAAACATTCAAGGCTTCGCCCTGATACGAGCAGTCTTGTTATTCATTTTAACTGAGATACATCAATTTGATACCAAAACAAGGAAAAAGTTCTCATCAAAGTAGTAAGTCCTAATTAGTCTATATGTCAATTTTCATAACAATCGGACAATATGGTCAACAAACTTACTTGTAAAAGTTTGCAGGTGAGGGGGAAAAGGAAAAAGAGCCCGACTGCCTTTCAAGATTTATGGAGCAGTTGTAACATAAAAAAATTGAATGGAATAAAAAAATGATTTTTTTTAATTTGAGATTTTTTGTGAAAATCATCCCCCCACACGCCATTTATAGTAACAAAAAGTAACAAAACATTTATGGCAAAAAAGCTTCTTTCAACCAATTTGCAACGAGCTCTAAAACGGATTAATCTCCGCTTACGCGTTAATTGTGCGAATTATATCGCGCGTTAATTGTCCCAAATTGGCCAAAACGGCAATCTTTAAATCCCCATAACTTTAGGAAAAAAGTCACAGATGAAATATCTTTTCAAATTTAAGCTTAAGACGACAATGGCTTCCGAATGATGCAAAAAATTCCGTCAAAATGGCCTCTTAAAAAGACGAAATTTGTCTGAAGAAAAAAAAACACACCCCGAGCACAAATATTCCGTTACTTTCGTTGCGAAAGTCGGAACATTATGGCCTTTTGTTTTGGC
This sequence comes from Symsagittifera roscoffensis, assembly GCF_963678635.1. Lineage (NCBI taxonomy): Eukaryota > Metazoa > Xenacoelomorpha > Acoela > Convolutidae > Symsagittifera > Symsagittifera roscoffensis. The sequence continues at coordinate 36,413,987 of NC_087069.1, read as the reverse complement.
AAGACAAAAAAGATTTAAATCTATTTTTAGTCCAATTTTGTTGTCTGAATGTAACATGGGAACCGATTGTATTTACAATGTTTTAGATCACAAAAATCCATTATAATCGATTTGTTTTCACTTTTCTTAAACGCGGGAACGTTATGGGCGGGGGGTTGGGACGGAGAGAGGCAAACGCGCATCATCTTGCAGAAAAGTTGGCGGGATACGTGAGCAAAAACCATAGCACTAGTTAATCTCCCCGCGGAAGGAATGAAAATAGGGAAAGATCACATAAGGTTTTCAGTTTTTAATGCAAAAACTACTGATATTTGTAACAAACTAATGACAAATGAAGTCCACCAGAAGGGTCAGAAATATTGGATTTTTTGAAATGTTTGCATAAGAATGATTATAATTGATTGAAATTGATTTTGATGCTCAAAAAATATAATGATTGTTGTTCCGACTTTCGTAACAAAAGTAACGGAATATTTTTGCTCGGGTGGTTTTTTTTCTCCAGACAAAATTCGATTTTTAACTAGGCATTTTTGACAAAAGTGTTTCATATCATTAAAAAAGTAATGTTTCTTGAGCTTAAATATGAAAATATATTTCACCTCGGATCATTTTTCGTAAAGTTACGGGGGTTTAAAGATGGTCATTTTGGCCAATTTGGGACAATTAATGCTCGATATACTTCGCACTATTAACGCGCGCGTAAGCAGAGATTCAATCCGTCTTAGAAATCGTTGCAAATTGGTTGAAGGAAGCTTATTTGCCATAATAGATTTGTTACTAGGAATCACTTTGAATTCTATACGGCGTGTGGTAGGATGATTTTCACAAAAAATCTCAAAAAAAATTCTTTTCTTATTACATGTAAATTTTTTCTTGTTATAACTGGTCCAAAATTCTTAAAAAGCAGTCGAAACATTCAAGGCTTCGCCCTGATACGAGCAGTCTTGTTATTCATTTTAACTGAGATACATCAATTTGATACCAAAACAAGGAAAAAGTTCTCATCAAAGTAGTAAGTCCTAATTAGTCTATATGTCAATTTTCATAACAATCGGACAATATGGTCAACAAACTTACTTGTAAAAGTTTGCAGGTGAGGGGGAAAAGGAAAAAGAGCCCGACTGCCTTTCAAGATTTATGGAGCAGTTGTAACATAAAAAAATTGAATGGAATAAAAAAATGATTTTTTTTAATTTGAGATTTTTTGTGAAAAGCATCCCCCCACACGCCATTTATAGTAACAAAAAGTAACAAAACATTTATGGCAAAAAAGCTTCTTTCAACCAATTTGCAACGAGCTCTAAAACGGATTAATCTCCGCTTACGCGTTAATTGTGCGAATTATATCGCGCGTTAATTGTCCCAAATTGGCCAAAACGGCAATCTTTAAATCCCCATAACTTTAGGAAAAAAGTCACAGATGAAATATCTTTTCAAATTTAAGCTTAAGACGACAATGGCTTCCGAATGATGCAAAAAATTCCGTCAAAATGGCCTCTCAAAAAGACGAAATTTGTCTGAAGAAAAAAAAACACACCCCGAGCACAAATATTCCGTTACTTTCGTTGCGAAAGTCGGAACATTATGGCCTTTTGTTTTGGCAAGACAAAAAAGATTTAAATCTATTTTTAGTCCAATTTTGTTGTCTGAATGTAACATGGGAACCGATTGTATTTACAATGTTTTAGATCACAAAAATCCATTATAATCGATTTGTTTTCACTTTTCTTAAACGCGGGAACGTTATGGGCGGGGGGTTGGGACGGAGAGAGGCAAACGCGCATCATCTTGCAGAAAAGTTGGCGGGATACGTGAGCAAAAACCATAGCACTAGTTAATCTCCCCGCGGAAGGAATGAAAATAGGGAAAGATCACATAAGGTTTTCAGTTTTTAATGCAAAAACTACTGATATTTGTAACAAACTAATGACAAATGAAGTCCACCAGAAGGGTCAGAAATATTGGATTTTTTGAAATGTTTGCATAAGAATGATTATAATTGATTGAAATTGATTTTGATGCTCAAAAAATATAATGATTGTTGTTCCGACTTTCGTAACAAAAGTAACGGAATATTTTTGCTCGGGTGTTTTTTTTTCTCCAGACAAAATTCGATTTTTAACTAGGCATTTTTGACAAAAGTGTTTCATATCATTAAAAAAGTAATGTTTCTTGAGCTTAAATATGAAAATATATTTCACCTCGGATCATTTTTCGTAAAGTTACGGGGGTTTAAAGATGGTCATTTTGGCCAATTTGGGACAATTAATGCTCGATATACTTCGCACTATTAACGCGCGCGTAAGCAGAGATTCAATCCGTCTTAGAAATCGTTCCAAATTGGTTGAAGGAAGCTTATTTGCCATAATAGATTTGTTACTAGGAATCACTTTGAATTCTATACGGCGTGTGGTAGGATGATTTTCACAAAAAATCTCAAAAAAAATTCTTTTCTTATTACATGTAAATTTTTTCTTGTTATAACTGGTCCAAAATTCTTAAAAAGCAGTCGCAACATTCAAGGCTTCGCCCTGATACGAGCAGTCTTGTTATTCATTTTAACTGAGATACATCAATTTGATACCAAAACAAGGAAAAAGTTCTCATCAAAGTAGTAAGTCCTAATTAGTCTATACGTCAATTTTCATAACAATCGGACAATATGGTCAACAAACTTACTTGTAAAAGTTTGCAGGTGAGGGGGAAAAGGAAAAAGAGCCCGACTGCCTTTCAAGATTTATGGAGCAGTTGTAACATAAAAAAATTGAATGGAATAAAAAAATGATTTTTTTTTAATTTGAGATTTTTTGTGAAAATCATCCCCCCACACGCCATTTATAGTAACAAAAAGTAACAAAACATTTATGGCAAAAAAGCTTCTTTCAACCAATTTGCAACGAGCTCTAAAACGGATTAATCTCCGCTTACGCGTTAATTGTGCGAATTATATCGCGCGTTAATTGTCCCAAATTGGCCAAAACGGCAATCTTTAAATCCCCATAACTTTAGGAAAAAAGTCACAGATGAAATATCTTTTCAAATTTAAGCTTAAGACGACAATGGCTTCCGAATGATGCAAAAAATTCCGTCAAAATGGCCTCTTAAAAAGACGAAATTTGTCTGAAGAAAAAAAAACACACCCCGAGCACAAATATTCCGTTACTTTCGTTGCGAAAGTCGGAACATTATGGCCTTTTGTTTTGGCAAGACAAAAAAGATTTAAATCTATTTTTAGTCCAATTTTGTTGTCTGAATGTAACATGGGAACCGATTGTATTTACAATGTTTTAGATCACAAAAATCCATTATAATCGATTTGTTTTCACTTTTCTTAAACGCGGGAACGTTATGGGCGGGGGGTTGGGACGGAGAGAGGCAAACGCGCATCATCTTGCAGAAAAGTTGGCGGGATACGTGAGCAAAAACCATAGCACTAGTTAATCTCCCCGCGGAAGGAATGAAAATAGGGAAAGATCACATAAGGTTTTCAGTTTTTAATGCAAAAACTACTGATATTTGTAACAAACTAATGACAAATGAAGTCCACCAGAAGGGTCAGAAATATTGGATTTTTTGAAATGTTTGCATAAGAATGATTATAATTGATTGAAATTGATTTTGATGCTCAAAAAATATAATGATTGTTGTTCTGACTTTCGTAACAAAAGTAACGGAATATTTTTGCTCGGGTGGTTTTTTTTCTCCAGACAAAATTCGATTTTTAACTAGGCATTTTTGACAAAAGTGTTTCATATCATTAAAAAAGTAATGTTTCTTGAGCTTAAATATGAAAAGATATTTCACCTCGGATCATTTTTCGTAAAGTTACGGGGGTTTAAAGATGGTCATTTTGGCCAATTTGGGACAATTAATGCTCGATATACTTCGCACTATTAATGCGCGCGTAAGCAGAGATTCAATCCGTCTTAGAAATCGTTCCAAATTGGTTGAAGGAAGCTTATTTGCCATAATAGATTTGTTACTAGGAATCACTTTGAATTCTATACGGCGTGTGGTAGGATGATTTTCACAAAAAATCTCAAAAAAAATTCTTTTCTTATTACATGTAAATTTTTTCTTGTTATAACTGGTCCAAAATTCTTAAAAAGCAGTCGAAACATTCAAGGCTTCGCCCTGATACGAGCAGTCTTGTTATTCATTTTAACTGAGATACATCAATTTGATACCAAAACAAGGAAAAAGTTCTCATCAAAGTAGTAAGTCCTAATTAGTCTATATGTCAATTTTCATAACAATCGGACAATATGGTCAACAAACTTACTTGTAAAAGTTTGCAGGTGAGGGGGAAAAGGAAAAAGAGCCCGACTGCCTTTCAAGATTTATGGAGCAGTTGTAACATAAAAAAATTGAATGGAATAAAAAAATGATTTTTTTTAATTTGAGATTTTTTGTGAAAATCATCCCCCCACACGCCATTTATAGTAACAAAAAGTAACAAAACATTTATGGCAAAAAAGCTTCTTTCAACCAATTTGCAACGAGCTCTAAAACGGATTAATCTCCGCTTACGCGTTAATTGTTCGAATTATATCGCGCGTTAATTGTCCCAAATTGGCCAAAACGGCAATCTTTAAATCCCCATAACTTTAGGAAAAAAGTCACAGATGAAATATCTTTTCAAATTTAAGCTTAAGACGACAATGGCTTCCGAATGATGCAAAAAATTCCGTCAAAATGGCCTCTTAAAAAGACGAAATTTGTCTGAAGAAAAAAAACACACCCCCGGGCACAAATATTCCGTTACTTTCGTTGCGAAAGTCGGAACATTATGGCCTTTTGTTTTGGCAAGACAAAAAAGATTTAAATCTATTTTTAGTCCAATTTTGTTGTCTGAATGTAACATGGGAACCGATTGTATTTACAATGTTTTAGATCACAAAAATCCATTATAATCGATTTGTTTTCACTTTTCTTAAACGCGGGAACGTTATGGGCGGGGGGTTGGGACGGAGAGAGGCAAACGCGCATCATCTTGCAGAAAAGTTGGCGGGATACGTGAGCAAAAACCATAGCACTAGTTAATCTCCCCGCGGAAGGAATGAAAATAGGGAAAGATCACATAAGGTTTTCAGTTTTTAATGCAAAAACTACTGATATTTGTAACAAACTAATGACAAATGAAGTCCACCAGAAGGGTCAGAAATATTGGATTTTTTGAAATGTTTGCATAAGAATGATTATAATTGATTGAAATTGATTTTGATGCTCAAAAAAAATAATGATTGTTGTTCCGACTTTTGTAACAAAAGTAACGGAATATTTTTGCTCGGGTGGTTTTTTTCTCCAGACAAAATTCGATTTTTAACTAGGCATTTTTGACAAAAGTGTTTCATATCATTAAAAAAGTAATGTTTCTTGAGCTTAAATATGAAAAGATATTTCACCTCGGATCATTTTTCGTAAAGTTACGGGGGTTTAAAGATGGTCATTTTGGCCAATTTGGGACAATTAATGCTCGATATACTTCGCACTATTAACGCGCGCGTAAGCAGAGATTCAATCCGTCTTAGAAATCGTTCCAAATTGGTTGAAGGAAGCTTATTTGCCATAATAGATTTGTTACTAGGAATCACTTTGAATTCTATACGGCGTGTGGTAGGATGATTTTCACAAAAAATCTCAAAAAAAAATTCTTTTCTTATTACATGTAAATTTTTTCTTGTTATAACTGGTCCAAAATTCTTAAAAAGCAGTCGAAACATTTAAGGTTTCGCCCTGATACGAGCAGTCTTGTTATTCATTTTAACTGAGATACATCAATTTGATACCAAAACAAGGAAAAAGTTCTCATCAAAGTAGTAAGTCCTAATTAGTCTATATGTCAATTTTCATAACAATCGGACAATATGGTCAACAAACTTAAGTGTAAAAGTTTGCAGGTGAGGGGGAAAAGGAAAAAGAGCCCGACTGCCTTTCAAGATTTATGGAGCAGTTGTAACATAAAAAAATTGAATGGAATAAAAAAATGATTTTTTTTAATTTGAGATTTTTTGTGAAAATCATCCCCCCACACGCCATTTATAGTAACAAAAAGTAACAAAACATTTATGGCAAAAAAGATTCTTTCAACCAATTTGCAACGAGCTCTAAAACGGATTAATCTCCGCTTACGCGTTAATTGTGCGAATTATATCGCGCGTTAATTGTCCCAAATTGGCCAAAACGGCAATCTTTAAATCCCCATAACTTTAGGAAAAAAGTCACAGATGAAATATCTTTTCAAATTTAAGCTTAAGACGACAATGGCTTCCGAATGATGCAAAAAATTCCGTCAAAATGGCCTCTTAAAAAGACGAAATTTGTCTGAAGAAAAAAAACACACCCCGAGCACAAATATTCCGTTACTTTCGTTGCGAAAGTCGGAACATTATGGCCTTTTGTTTTGGCAAGACAAAAAAGATTTAAATCTATTTTTAGTCCAATTTTGTTGTCTGAATGTAACATGGGAACCGATTGTATTTACAATGTTTTAGATCACAAAAATCCATTATAATCGATTTGTTTTCACTTTTCTTAAACGCGGGAACGTTATGGGCGGGGGGTTGGGACGGAGAGAGGCAAACGCGCATCATCTTGCAGAAAAGTTGGCGGGATACGTGAGCAAAAACCATAGCACTAGTTAATCTCCCCGCGGAAGGAATGAAAATAGGGAAAGATCACATAAGGTTTTCAGTTTTTAATGCAAAAACTACTGATATTTGTAACAAACTAATGACAAATGAAGTCCACCAGAAGGGTCAGAAATATTGGATTTTTTGAAATGTTTGCATAAGAATGATTATAATTGATTGAAATTGATTTTGATGCTCAAAAAATATAATGATTGTTGTTCCGACTTTTGTAACAAAAGTAACGGAATATTTTTGCTCGGGTGGTTTTTTTCTCCAGACAAAATTCGATTTTTAACTAGGCATTTTTGACAAAAGTATTTCATATCATTAAAAAAGTAATGTTTCTTGAGCTTAAATATGAAAAGATATTTCACCTCGGATCATTTTTCGTAAAGTTACGGGGGTTTAAAGATGGTCATTTTGGCCAATTTGGGACAATTAATGCTCGATATACTTCGCACTATTAACGCGCGCGTAAGCAGAGATTCAATCCGTCTTAGAAATCGTTCCAAATTGGTTGAAGGAAGCTTATTTGCCATAATAGATTTGTTACTAGGAATCACTTTGAATTCTATACGGCGTGTGGTAGGATGATTTTCACAAAAAATCTCAAAAAAAATTCTTTTCTTATTACATGTAAATTTTTTCTTGTTATAACTGGTCCAAAATTCTTAAAATGCAGTCGAAACATTTAAGGTTTCGCCCTGATACGAGCAGTCTTGTCATTCATTTTAACTGAGATACATCAATTTGATACCAAAACAAGGAAAAAGTTCTCATCAAAGTAGTAAGTCCTAATTAGTCTATATGTCAATTTTCATAACAATCGGACAATATGGTCAACAAACTTACTTGTAAAAGTTTGCAGGTGAGGGGGAAAAGGAAAAAGAGCCCGACTGCCTTTCAAGATTTATGGAGCAGTTGTAACATAAAAAAATTGAATGGAATAAAAAAATGATTTTTTTTAATTTGAGATTTTTTGTGAAAATCATCCCCCCACACGCCATTTATAGTAACAAAAAGTAACAAAACATTTATGGCAAAAAAGCTTCTTTCAACCAATTTGCAACGAGCTCTAAAACGGATTAATCTCCGCTTACGCGTTAATTGTGCGAATTATCTCGCGCGTTAATTGTCCCAAATTGGCCAAAACGGCAATCTTTAAATCCCCATAACTTTAGGAAAAAAGTCACAGATGAAATATCTTTTCAAATTTAAGCTTAAGACGACAATGGCTTCCGAATGATGCAAAAAATTCCGTCAAAATGGCCTCTTAAAAAGACGAAATTTGTCTGAAGAAAAAAAAACACACCCCGAGCACAAATATTCCGTTACTTTCGTTGCGAAAGTCGGAACATTATGGCCTTTTGTTTTGGCAAGACAAAAAAGATTTAAATCTATTTTTAGTCCAATTTTGTTGTCTGAATGTAACATGGGAACCGATTGTATTTACAATGTTTTAGATCACAAAAATCCATTATAATCGATTTGTTTTCACTTTTCTTAAACGCGGGAACGTTATGGGCGGGGGGTTGGGACGGAGAGAGGCAAACGCGCATCATCTTGCAGAAAAGTTGGCGGGATACGTGAGCAAAAACCATAGCACTAGTTAATCTCCCCGCGGAAGGAATGAAAATAGGGAAAGATCACATAAGGTTTTCAGTTTTTAATGCAAAAACTACTGATATTTGTAACAAACTAATGACAAATGAAGTCCACCAGAAGGGTCAGAAATATTGGATTTTTTTGAAATGTTTGCATAAGAATGATTATAATTGATTGAAATTGATTTTGATGCTCAAAAAATATAATGATTGTTGTTCCGACTTTCGTAACAAAAGTAACGGAATATTTTTGCTCGGGTGGTTTTTTTTCTCCAGACAAAATTCGATTTTTAACTAGGCATTTTTGACAAAAGTGTTTCATATCATTAAAAAGGTAATTTTTTTTGAGCTTAAATATGAAAAGATATTTCACCTCGGATCATTTTTTGTAAAGTTACGGGGGTTTAAAAATGGTCATTTTGGCCAATTTGGGACAATTAATGCTCGATATACTTCGCACTATTAACGCGCGCGTAAGCAGAGATTCAATCCGTCTTAGAAATCGTTCCAAATTGGTTGAAGGAAGCTTATTTGCCATAATAGATTTGTTACTAGGAATCACTTTGAATTCTATACGGCGTGTGGTAGGATGATTTTCACAAAAAATCTCAAAAAAAAATCTTTTCTTATTACATGTAAATTTTTTCTTGTTATAACTGGTCCAAAATTCTGAAAAAGCAGTCGAAACATTTAAGGCTTCGCCCTGATACGAGCAGTCTTGTTATTCATTTTAACTGAGATACATCAATTTGATACCAAAACAAGGAAAAAGTTCTCATCAAAGTAGTAAGTCCTAATTAGTCTATATGTCAATTTTCATAACAATCGGACAATATGGTCAACAAACTTACTTGTAAAAGTTTGCAGGTGAGGGGGAAAAGGAAAAAGAGCCCGACTGCCTTTCAAGATTTATGGAGCAGTTGTAACATAAAAAAATTGAATGGAATAAAAAAATGATTTTTTTTAATTTGAGATTTTTTGTGAAAATCATCCCCCCACACGCCATTTATAGTAACAAAAAGTAACAAAACATTTATGGCAAAAAAGCTTCTTTCAACCAATTTGCAACGAGCTCTAAAACGGATTAATCTCCGCTTACGCGTTAATTGTGCGAATTATATCGCGCGTTAATTGTCCCAAATTTGCCAAAACGGCAATCTTTAAATCCCCATAACTTTAGGAAAAAAGTCACAGATGAAATATCTTTTCAAATTTAAGCTTAAGACGACAATGGCTTCCGAATGATGCAAAAAATTCCGTCAAAATGGCCTCTTAAAAAGACGAAATTTGTCTGAAGAAAAAAAAAACACACCCCGAGCACAAATATTCCGTTACTTTCGTTGCGAAAGTCGGAACATTATGGCCTTTTGTTTTGGCAAGACAAAAAAGATTTAAATCTATTTTTAGTCCAATTTTGTTGTCTGAATGTAACATGGGAACCGATTGTATTTACAATGTTTTAGATCACAAAAATCCATTATAATCGATTTGTTTTCACTTTTCTTAAACGCGGGAACGTTATGGGCGGGGGGTTGGGACGGAGAGAGGCAAACGCGCATCATCTTGCAGAAAAGTTGGCGGGATACGTGAGCAAAAACCATAGCACTAGTTAATCTCCCCGCGAAAGGAATGAAAATAGGGAAAGATCACATAAGGTTTTCAGTTTTTAATGCAAAAACTACTGATATTTGTAACAAACTAATGACAAATGAAGTCCACCAGAAGGGACAGAAATATTGGATTTTTTGAAATGTTTGCATAAGAATGATTATAATTGATTGAAATTGATTTTGATGCTCAAAAAATATAATGATTGTTGTTCCGACTTTCGTAACAAAAGTAACGGAATATTTTTGCTCGGGTGGTTTTTTTTCTCCAGACAAAATTCGATTTTTAACTAGGCATTTTTGACAAAAGTGTTTCATATCATTAAAAAGGTAATGTTTCTTGAGCTTAAATATGAAAAGATATTTCACCTCGGATCACTTTTCGTAAAGTTACGGGGGTTTAAAGATGGTCATTTTGGCCAATTTGGGACAATTAATGCTCGATATACTTCGCACTATTAACGCGCGCGTAAGCAGAGATTCAATCCGTCTTAGAAATCGTTCCAAATTGGTTGAAGGAAGCTTATTTGCCATAATAGATTTGTTACTAGGAATCACTTTGAATTCTATACGGCGTGTGGTAGGATGATTTTCACAAAAAATCTCAAAAAAAATTCTTTTCTGATTACATGTAAATTTTTTCTTGTTATAACTGGTCCAAAATTCTTAAAAAGCAGTCGAAACATTCAAGGCTTCGCCCTGATACGAGCAGTCTTGTTATTCATTTTAACTGAGATACATCAATTTGATACCAAAACAAGGAAAAAGTTCTCATCAAAGTAGATTTTTATCTCTAAACTAGAAGTTTCTAGGATTTGACGTGTTAGCGGTAAAATTGAAACCCAAAACTACACCCTCGGTAGCAGGGAGTGCGGGTATTTTTTTTAAAAGTTATTTTGATTTTGTAAGTTTTGAATTTTTTTCAAAATCGTTAAATCGTCCATGTCTCTCAAACTACGAATGTCTAGAAGGTGATGTTAGAATTGTAATCCTAAAACACACTCCCATAAACACACTGCCAATTTCATTGGTTTTACAATTTAAATTTTTTTTTGATTATAACCTTTTTCCAAAAATAAATAAATTTTCTTGCAAGTTTTGAGCCTGAGATATTAGACTGATTTTGGTTTTAAAAAAGAATAAAGTTTTTCATTAACTCTCTATTTTTTTGATAATTTTAAATAAAATCACAAACAGACGCGAAAAAAATGGTGAAAAACTTAGAATGCTGATTTAATCCTTATTGCTCTTAAGAAATGATTTATTTCAGAGCATGGTAAAAAATTTCGAACTTTATTCATAAATTCTGATCGTGGTATTCAGATTAATTCGTTTTGACTATTCAGGCGGCTCAAACTTTATGAGACAAAAAAGTTTCCTTGGTCAATCAACGATAAAAAACAGATGGTGTGCAGTTCAAAATGGGAAGCATTCAACCGGACAGAATTCACAGATTTTTCACTCTAATTTTTGTATAAACCATTAAAAACTCGTTGGAATCCATTTTCGGTGTCCCAATTTGTACATCATATTTATATTTTCGAATATTTGTTTCTGAAAACTTATTGATAAATATTTCAATACTTTTCCAGTACTTGATTTAGAATTGAAAGCGAAGACTAATGATGGATTGGAAGACAGTATTATCAGGTGAGAGTTTGAAAACTGGAAAAGTTTATGGGATTAAATTAACAACTGCCGTCTTACATCGGTTAGGCAAATAGAGCCGGATGTTATTTTGGGACTAAGCTGCTAAGCTGAAGCTTATTTCAAGTCGATTGATTTTCTGGGCTGATCAAATTTATTCGAATTAATAGCGGTGGGGGAACTTAATTAGTTCAATTTATACAAATTTTTACTCAAAAGTTTGGTTCAATAATGATACAAATATGCGATTTATACTTTAAATTGTCTTCTTTCATTTTCCGAGCTTTGTTGTAGAAGCATAATTTCTTATAAATTATTTGATTCGCGCCTGTTTTTTAGAAAAATTGTGCAAATCGTCTTTTCAAAAAATATATCTATCTTCAGTTTTTTTTATGTCTTGAACTTTCAATTTGGTTTATGATAAAGGGACTGGCGTGTTTTTGCCTAACAGTTTTACTCGATGCTTATATTAGGGCAGAACATCGTGTATAACGTATCAAGAAGGAAACGATTTTCATGGGAGAACCCCCTCATTTTCTGCTGATTTTCCTTGACATATAAAAACTTCAAAAGTTACCTCAAAAAGCTACAATAGTAACTTCTATTAGGCTTTAGGATGATTTTAGCACAAAATCGATTAAAAAATTTAAGTTTGGACTTGATTTTTTTTGTGACAGGTTGCTTGCTGTTCCAAACCTACATTTCAATCAGTTTGGCAAGTTCCGACGAAAATGGCAACTCCACGGAAATAGACGCCAATTCGACTGGAAGTCCTTTTAGCGACGCGGAGTTCAAATCAGTGAAAGCGATCGCATTCGAGGTGTATTATTTGACAACTGATACGCTGCGAACATGCAAAGACGTGAAAGCAATCATCATGAAAATGGAAAACGAGGCTCAGGACGGAAGTGAAGAGGTGGCTTCGGACAGTCTGGCAGCCGAAGAGGATTCAATGTTCGCGTACGGTTACGTCATGATCCAAGTGAACAAACTGTATGATGTAATCCAATTATGCAACGAAACCTTGGAAGATTCCTTGTCGTTTGACAACAATTCGCTCGAAGTCAAGGCTGACTCGTTAACAAATTTGATGAAAACTCAAAATCCGAACAAAACTGAACTAGTTAGTTTATTCGAGAGCATAAAAAACGACACCGAGTTCTTTGACGTGACGATTTCTGATTGGTCCAACAGGTTGATCGGGGCTGCTATGAATATGAAAACTGCAGCCCGGGATGCCTATGATAAAATTCTAGAAGATTTTGAGAGTGGAGAAGATGCAAAACATGACGCAAAAGACACCCTAAACAAGTTGAAATATTTCGCAAATAATGTCGTTTCACTAGCGGAGGAAATTAAGGATCATAAGAAGGATCTGTTCAAGTATATAGATCCTTATTTGGAAACAACGGCAAATGGTATCAAAAATTACGATCCCGAAGAACCACGAGTTGAATTGGTCTAATGACTGAAAACATCGTAATTGTCCCCGAAATACCACTTTGAATTCGAGATCTCTTTAGCTACTCCCCCCCCCCCCGCTGGTTGACCAAAAATGCTTGTCAAACAGTTTTCATATATGGAGAAATTCTTTTCATACAATTTCGTACAACTCCATACGTACATAAAATCTCTGAAATTTTCTACTGCTGAAGTTTTTTGCAGCAAGGTAAAAATAGATTATCATAAACTTTTCATATGTGAAAATTGTCTGAGAAACATTTTTTCCATACACTCCGTGTATGAAATTGTATGATAACTAATTTTCTTTTATGGAGGTCAACCCGGTCCCCCTCTTTTGGTAAAGAAGCAATGTTCGCTACTGAGTACAAAATCAGCGTGTGCTTTACCCTTTAAACTTTTTTTATAGGGATGGTTGCAAGTATTAGGTTCCATAGGGGAAAGATAGTTACTGAGATCTCAAATACGTCTCAAAAATTGCAAGAATCATCAATAGACTACACAGTTTGAACGTATGTAAGCGCTAAAAAAGAAGTATAATATGGATTTTGGAAATTTAAAAAAATTTTGTAGTTGAATGTCAGATCTGGGTTATGGGAAATTCAAAATCGAATTTAAAAAATATAACAGAATTCTAGTTCAATTGTCCTGTTCTTGATTTTTTGAGTAGATTTGTTCCTAATTTCTAGCTGAGTTGAATCATGATGTATAAAAAGAAAAATAGATTGTTTCCTCTCAAACTTGAGCTTATTAGGTTTGATTTTCACCTCGACTATGTGCAACTAGAACTTCACAGCAGTTTTGCCGTCTTTATCTAATTGTTGAAGTTGATTTTCAAGCTATCGTTGCTCAGACCACGTCACAAAGTCCATGAGGGGAGGGTAGATTGTGTTTTCTGTCCCTGGATTTCAGGTACCCCCCAAAAAATTCGTTGCGAGTCTTATCTAAACCTTCTTGGCCACCATTTGGACTCCAAAACTGATCTAAAAAACGACTTTTCTAATCTTCCAAGTAAAATTAGCCAAAAGTGATAAAATTGATCCTTAATTTATAGAAAAATCCATATGTTTTTTACAAGCTTCAAATGATTAATTATTCTGTACTAAAAGATGATATTTAAAATTTCAAATCTAAGTTCAGTTTTTTCAAACTTTTCATCGCAATGATGAACATAGGTCGAGAAACATAAGATTAAATTTTTGATTTTACTCTAATTTTGAGGAAATAAATCCCGCAAGCAGGCTCTATTTCTTATAATTCAAGTTAGGCCGTAATTTTTTTCTCGTTATTTTAGTTTTTGTAATTTTTTTAGCGTCTACTTTAGAGCCAACGAAACATTAAAGTTTTTTGTAATATATTTTTGCAAAAAAAAACGAAAACATTTTTAACTATGTTTTGAAAGTTTTCTTTAATTTTTCGTTGATTTTTCGAATCATTTTCTAAGGAAAATTGTTGTAGATTAAAATCTAATCTAGTATAAATCATGAAATTGCCTTATATTTAGACCTTCGTTCAGCTCGTCTTATTACAACCTGAATAAAACAGATCCCTTTTTAAAAGTTTTATTTTAAATAGTTATTTATTATTGTGGTGGAAACTTTCTGTGATACTTGCATAGCAACAAACTATTTTTTCTACATTTACTGTACGCTTAAAATGAAGTTCATTGTCTGTTTTTTTTCTCTTGCAAAGATTACTCGCAACACTGATTAGTGCTTTTCTGGTTATACTTCTGGTACTTTCCACCTCTTTTAAGTTAAAAAGTTCGTTTTTCAAGAATCCTGTGTCTTTGTTCATTAGTAGATTTCTCCCCTCGTTTCCTTGAGTAAAATGGAATTAAGTTATCACTTAGGTCACTTAAGTAAAATGCAGTAATAGTACCGGAGAAAATCACGTCTTTTTTTCAATATCACCGCACCGCACGCAACTTGTGTTACCAGACTTAAAGATGCACGCCTTTAAATGTAGTCGTGTGATTGAAGTGAAATGCAAGCAAACGTAAAAGTAACTGGCTTCAAATTCGTTTTTTCCATTATTACCTTATGAAGTTTTAATTTTCAGACCATGTCATGCGATCAAAAATTATTGTCACCATCAGAAAACTCTTAATAAGGTTCGGCCATTTAGGAGGAATTTAATCACACTTTGGGCTGACCTCCATATGAAAAAAAACAAGACTATACAATTCTATTCAAAGAATTACTGAAAAAGACGGTTATCATACAATTTTCATGCTAGAAATTGTATTTATATTTTCTTTTATTAATCGCAATATCACTTTTGTGTTCAATTAAACATTTCTTTTAAACATGCTTGTAAAAAGTGTATTTTTTGTCTATAACGCAGTCTAGGCAGTTTTTTCATAAAAATAAAATATTGATTATGGCTTTTTTGTGACTTATGAAAGATTATCTCATACAAATACTCAATCACGCCGATAACCTGTGAGAGTTTATCCCCTCAATTATTAGTTTTCTTATCTTAAAAATGTTTTTGTTGTGTTTTTGGGGTATATACAAGTTAAATAGCAAAACTCGAAAACTAATAATTTTTTTTTGTAAGAAAAAATGCTGATCAAAAAATTTTATGAGAAGCAGGTTTTAAAACTATAGGCAGGTAAAGTGTAATATGTAATTTGAAAATTAAAAGCTGTTTAAAACTTAAAAGCTGCTGATCATAAAACTATAGGCAGAAAAAATGTAATATGTAATTTGAAAATTAAAAGCTGTTAGCTTATATTGAAAGCACATTGGCAGACTTGGAAAAATGAAAACACTGATAATTGCTAAAGTTTTTTTATTCGTATAAGAGAAAAATTGTACTCGGTGGCTGAGATCGAAGTACAGACTCTTGTGAGCAAATTTGTGCTTAATTAAAAAGTTTCGAGCTGTGACTTTTTTATTTTATTAAATAAACTTCTTGTAAATAAGTTCATTTCAAGCATATCAGTGCTTGTCAAATGTTGATTTGGCCTTGCAGAAAACGAACTGATTAGGATATCTATAAACAAAACAGTGTACTAAGAAAGCAATCATCCACTTCCTGACAGCAGCAGTCTGAGACAGCTGCGAAATTCGCCTTTGAATGGCACAAAAAACTTTAATTCTGTTTTTCACAAGAAAATTGTGAATTGAGCCTGGTGGATTTTTTTTTGAAGTTTCAAATATGTTTTTGAAAGGATTTGAAAACCTCCAACGATATTATCACACTGAACCGTAAAGGTTTGGTGGTACACGAAAAATATCGTGAACGCGATTTTTTAATGAAAATGGGGGAAAGCGTGGAAGCCTTGAAAAGTTTATCTGATTTGAAAATTATTGTATCAAATTTATAGCGTGTTTATTTTTTTTGTAAACATCGAACTCAATTAATTCAATTGAAATTTTGAGATGTTTTCACCCCATCAAAAGCGACTGAGACACAATACTCAGGGGTATTCTCATGATGGATGTTGCAATAACCGAAATCTTTATTAACATAAAATGAAATGGAGTGGCGCAGAAAAATATTTCGCTTTGATTTTTTCTTTCGAAGTTGGATTTACTTTTCTTGCAAAACCCGACCTCATTTTTGCATTATTTGAAATTTTATGTATCTGCCCATTTTTCATAGATCAAAAACTTTTTTAATGGCCTGGATTTATTCGCTTTCTGAAGTTTTTTTCGATTTTTCTGAGGTTTTTGAATACTCAATTCTGATTGGCTAAAAATAAGTGAAAATTCAATTCCATCTACAGGTCCCTCCATTATGGGGGACCCCACCAGAATACTCCTTTAGGTTTCTGATCCAAACACGACCGACTAGTTGAAAGACCTAAGCCATCAGATCAAATAACAGATCCAAATTTTTCCTGTTGAACAAATTGTGTTCTTGCTAATGATTCAATTAATAAGTGTTTTAAAAATTTTTAAATACGCAAAAATTCGCAAAAATTCAGAAGATTTCAAGATGAGGAAACACGGTTTCGATAAGTTAAAATGATCCAATAAGTTGAGTAACCGTAAAGTAGAAAGTTATTCGGAGACAAGGAAATGGCGGTCAACCAAAGGTGACAGACAACTCCGAAGGTTAAAAACTAGTTAGCGCCAAACAGATAGATAAATTAATTAGCAACAACTAGAATGAAACTGGACTCGAAAGATGAAATAATTTAGATACTATGATATTCCCCTTCTTGTAAGAAGTGATGACTCAATTTAAGTACTCAATGAAATGTTGTTGTATGAAATAAATAAAGTTTTAACGACGTGTTTTAAATAGAAACGACGAGTTTTAATGAAACGACGAGTTTTAACTAGAGTTTTGTTTACTACCTGCGACCACATATAAACTTAAACAGTTGAGTTTTTGCCGCTTCACGGCATGCCCTCTCCCTGGACGTTAGAATGTTTTAAGTTTTGTTTTTCATGTTTTTCCTCTTCTTTATTTTGTTCCTGATTTTTCCGTTTTTTGAATGTTGTCAATCATGACTGCTCCTATTTTGGTCACTGCTGTGCGCTTCCTGCCCGACCGTCTTGAGCTGGTCTCGTCCAATGAGCTCGCCGAATCTTGGCTTGAATATGAAACAAGTTTCCTGCCCCGCTTTTTCCCTCCAGTTTGTGGATTTTTTGCTACTTCGCGCTCCGTCTCCTATGGCGTATTTTCCGTGGTGTCGTCTTTCCTCCGGTTGGTCTCCGTTTCCGCCTCTCGTGCAATCGTACACTCTGTCGCCGTCTCGTAATTGCTCGGTCGAATCGTTATCGTCTCCGTCGGTACTTGATCTTGTCCCCCACCAGACGTTCCTTGTCTCTCCCCTTCAACATCCGCTCCCGGTTTGCCCTCATTTGTCGTTTCGATAGCTTGTCTTGTCGTTGCCAGCGGTAAATAGTCATCCTCGTCCGATTCCGAATCCTCCACATTGTCCCTGATTTGGAGTTTAGATCGTTTTCCTACGGTGCGTTGGTAGGTTCGCGCAGTGCCTTTTGAGCTGCTAGGTTGGTTCGCCAATAACTTCCGTGTCAGGTCCCACGGCGTTGGTGGTGTAGCGATTTGGCCCGGCGCCTTTTCTTATGAATAGTCGTCCGTTTTAGTGCTACTCCAGATTTTCTAAGCACAGCACCATTACTCATTTTAAAAGTATGTTCACTCTGATTTATTATACTGGATTTCAATGGTTTATACCTATTCAGATTTCGCTCTCCTGTCCACTGCATGAATACCACTGGTGGTATTGAGGCTGGTTCATCCGAGGCCCGAACAATCCCGGGTTCATTGTCCTGACTAGCAATCCGGTCATCAGCCAGTCTCATTGGGTGGCGCATGTTATTCACATCATATTCCGTATCAGATCGGACTCCCCAGTTTGTGTCCATCTGTTCTGGCATCGCTTGAGTGTTGGGGTCTCGTTCATCTAAACAGTTAGATTTTGAGCGTATTACCTTTTCCCAACTTAGATTCCTTAATGATGGCTTTTTGGTCAAGTTCCTGAGGACCGTGTTAGCTTCCCGACCGTGGTGCGCTTCAAATGGTGTTATTTTCAGGGTGGCGTTTTTGGCGAATCTTAAAGCACCGAGGGCCCTTTCAACCATCCGATCCAAGGGTTCCGGTTTTTCCTCCCGCGCATACGTTAGCACTGAATTCTTGATGCTGCCAATTGTCCGCTCGACGCACCCTGTTGCCCGATGATCGTTAACTGGCGTGGTAAGCATTTCAACTCCTTCTTTATGACAGAAGCCTCGGACCTCCTTGGACATAAAGTGCGTTCCCTTGTCAACTCGGATTTGTCGCGCAACTCCGTGGGCAATAATGTATGCTTTTAAAATTTTTACGATTTTGTCCGACCGATTTGAATTACACACCATAGCCGATGGCCAACGAGAAAACCGATCCACGGCCACCAGAACATTCTTTTTGGATTCCTTTAAATAATTAATTGGCCTCCAAAAGTCTAATTGCACCGATTCATTCGGTTCTTTGGGCTCAGGTATTTTCCCTACATCCCCTTTCGAACACATGTTTTTCAAATTCTTACCAGCTGATGTGCATTTTTGACAATTTCCTGCGATTGTCGCTAAGCTGCGGAACATGTACGGGTACCAGATGTCTTTGGCCGCGTCATACATACTCGATTTCCCATGGTGATAATAGTGGAATCTGTTATTCACAGCCGCTTGCAAAGTGTGTGGAATGACTAGTCTCTCATCCATACATAAGCCTCCGTCTTTCACTACTGGGCATAATATTTACTCATAGCTGCAATTTTTGTGTGTAAATGTTGGTCTTTGCACTGAATCATTTCAATGATTGCTTGGAGTTGAGGATCTGAATTATAATGCGATTCGATAAATCGAAGATTAAACAGTTCTGGAAGGGCGGTTTGTTTACTAACCATTTTGCAATTTCTCGGAATAACCGACATAACGCGATTTTCTGGATTAACCGGTGGATAACTTTCGCCTGGATAAACCGAAGGAATGGAAATAATGGTGTTACTCTTAGTGATCCGGACTTCTGTGGTGACTGCTTGCATATCCTGGTCGATCTCCTCTATTTCATCGCTACTACTAATGCTGGGGTGTCGTTCCAATAATTTTC
This sequence comes from Symsagittifera roscoffensis, assembly GCF_963678635.1. NCBI lineage: Eukaryota > Metazoa > Xenacoelomorpha > Acoela > Convolutidae > Symsagittifera > Symsagittifera roscoffensis. The sequence goes on along the minus strand of NC_087069.1, from coordinate 36,394,463 downwards.
CGATCTTCCGTTCCATAAATAAATTAGATTTTGAATGTTGAATGTTTGTACTTGAGTTTGAGTAAACAAAATTTGTCTCAATAATAGTCCCAATTAAGTTTTCACTAGGCTTAACTGATCTGCCGGAAATGCAATTTGTCGCTCTGTGATAGGTCCAATTTCCACCCCATGATCCTTCGCCCTCTACCGGCTGTTTGATATTCGATATATTACAAACGCGTTTATATATATTAGCCTTTGGAGACTCGAGTCTACCTATGGAAAAATTTCCTTTTCAAATCCGAGGGCGGATCTAATTTGACTAATTTTCGCCACCGTAAACATACTATCATATGTGCTGACCGGTTTAGCGTCCGAACTTGGGTGCCTCGATAGATAATCTGCGAAACCAATTTTTGCTCCGGTTTTGTGCTCCACTTGAAAATCAAACGGTATTAGACGATCTAAACATCTGGTTAATCTGCTAAACATCGTCTTGTTCTTTTTCTTGTTCCCATTTAGCAACGACACAAGAGCTTTATGGTCCGTAACGATTAAAAATTTTCTCCTCAACACATAGTTTCGGAAATACTCCGCCCCCCACACAACTGCAAGCATCTCTAATTCGTTTGTAGAATGATTTTTCTCCGCCTCGTTTAAATACTGGGATGCGAAGGATATCGGCCTCCAACCGTCGGAATTTAGTTGTTCAAGAACCGCACCGAGCCCGTTATGACTAGCGTCACAGACAATTCTTGTGTCGCGGTGTATATCAAAATGCCCAAGTTCCACTATGTTTGCCACCTGCTTTCTTAGATTCTCGAATGATATTTGACACTCACTAGTCCAAATATATTCATTTTTTCTGCTTAATAAATGGTGACGATTCCGCGAGTGCTGGGAGGTATTTGTGTAGGCTATGATTGGAGCCCATAAAGGATTTTAAATGCGACACCGTTTCAGGTGCTTTTAGAGACTCGATCGGTTCCGTTTTTCGGATTAGCGGCGTAATTCCGGTGCAAGTTATTTTATACTCCAACCATTCACATTCTTTCCGCGCAAATTGACATTTAGTAAATTTAAGCGACATATTTTCTCGATCTAACTTCCGCAAATTTTTCTCGACCGCCGAGATATGCTCAACTTCCGTGCCTTTGGTGACAACCAAGATGTCATCAACGAATGCGTGTGCCTGTGGAAATTTCGAAAGGATTGTATCCATTACTCTTTGGATTTCCGCTGGCATGGTTGTGAGGCCGTAGAGCCCCGTTCGAAAACGATACGTGCCCGTTGATTTTCCTCCCACTAGCGAAAAATTGCACTGGACGCTCGTTTTTGGACTAAGTGATAGTTGACCGTACGCATACGTAAGGTCCATTGTAGAAAAGTATACATCCCCTGGTTTTCGTTCGCTTATCGTTTGTCCTACAACATCCATGAGCTCTTCAATATTAGGCATTTGATATTTATTCTTGTGGACTTGTTTGTTCAGCTCCCTGGATTCTAGCGCTAATTTTACTGATCCATCTTTTTCACTTTTATTACAATTGGAGAGACAAAGTACATATCCGAACAGTCTTCCAGTTTTTTTATATGCCCTTGCTACAAAAGTTTACTAATTTCCTTATCAACCTTATCTTGCAATGTGATCGGTACTCTCCGTCCTTTTTGTTGAATCGGTAATTAGCGTTTCGAAAAATTCCGCGTGTACCTTAAAATTTTCAATTTTTCCGACTCTATGAAAAAGATTGTTAAATTGCTTACTGAAATAAGTCTGCCAGGGATCTAATGGATCCTCCTCTCCTGTTGTTTCGGCCCCCGGTTGTTCTCCTTGTACTGACATCACCTTCTCCTCCGGTGTTCTTTGCACTGTCTGCAATCCCAGATTCGGCATTAGATCTCTCCCAATAATCGACGGTGTGTTGCCTCCTATTACTTTCATGTTCGCGTCAGTCACCCATCCGTTTATCTCCAATGATACGTTCATCTTTCGTAGCAGCCGTAAAGGATTGTTTCCGTAATCCCTGAACTCGTCGTCCTTCGGTGCTGGCGCGTTCACGCTTACGCTTGCGGTGTCCAACGTACGTTTCAGCTCTCCAACTGTGAATATTGAGATCGGTGATCCGCTATCTATCCAGACGTTCGTTTGCTTACCATTTATCTTAATTGATAGTCGAGCGCCGGACACTTTCAATTCAGCTTCCCTCCGAGATTTGATAGCCATTACAACATAGTCTCCTGAGATGACTGAATCCCACGATCGTTGCCTCTTTTCCGGTGTGTTAACCCATCCGACTGAATTTTCATGTTGCGAATAGGTATCCTCAGCGTCTCCTATCTCACTGGCATCCACATCCTCCTGGTTTTGAAATAGTCCCACCGCAGGTCTTCCCCGGTTTGTCCGCTTTCCCCGACAAATTTCCTCGTAATGTCCCGTCTTTCGGCAGAAATTACAAGTCGCATTTTTGGCTGGGCATCTAGAACAATTATAACACCTTTTAGATGCTCCTCCTCTTATGTGTGCTCGTCCCCTGAACGATACACGCCCGCGCTGTCTATTATTTTGATATCCTCCTCGGATTGTCCCCACCGGTTCCGTTTTTGTTTGAAACGCTCCAGTAACACCGGTGGTGCCGCTGGTTGTTGCTCCCCCGGTTGCCAATCCATATGATTTAGCATACTTATATCCACGTTCATATGACAACACAATACGGTACACCTCCTCTGGTGTCTTTGTTGAACGGCATAGCTCGTTCTGTGCCTCTCTTTTATTCATGTTCACATTGAAAACATCCCGCAAAATTCTGGTCTCCAGCGTTCCAAAATTGCATCGGGCGGCCATTCCGCTTAAAACTGAATGGAACTGTTCCAAGGATTCTCCAATGTGTTGTTTTTGTGCCAATAATTGGAATGTTTCATAGGTTTGATTCCGCTCTTTCTTAAACTCCGTTTCTATGGTATCCAATACCCTAGAATACCGGGTTGTAGATAGATCTAGATGTGGCCTCCTCTTATGCAATTCATTTTGGCCTTTCTCCCCCAGACACAAGTACAATGAGGAGATTAGAGTTTGCTCCGACGTCATTCGATCTTTCCCGTCTACCTCCTCCGGTATTGCCGTATCCTGCGCTGCTGTTAACGTACTGGCATAGTAAAAATTTCTCGGATTGATACTGTGTTTAGCCACCATCCCCCTTCGAAATCGGTTAAAACAAAACTCCCATAGCATTGGTGGCTCTGCGAACGTTGAGGGCCAAAACGATGAAATCCTCAGTGGGTTTTCCCCCCATTTTGGCCTGTTGGCTGCGCCATGAGAAAATGCGGTTTCGATTAGTTAAATTGATTCAATAAGTTGAGTAACCGTAATGTAGAAAGTTAGTCGGAGACAACTAAATGGCGGTCAACCAAAGGTGACACACAACTGCGAAGGTTAAATACTAGTTAGCGCCAGACAGATAGATAAATTAAATAGCAACAACTAGAATGAAACTGGACTCGAAAGATGAACTGATTTAGATACTATGAAAAAGGTTTGCTCTCTTCCTATTTCATTAATAATTTCTACCAATTTTTTGACACGTTATTTTTGTGGCGTCATATTTAAATAGTTACTCCTTGAGCGCAAAAAATTTTATGAAGCAAAGTGAAAATTTCATGCAGCAGGGTTTCATCAAATAATGAATTGAAATTCGGCGGAAGTATAGCACAGCTATGAAGGAGACATGTTGAAAAATTCTGAAAAATATCAGTTAGATGGTAAAATAAGTCATCGTGATTTTTGGAGTTTAATTTGGAGTTTCATGAGATGTTCTTATATTTTTTTCTGTGAATTATTATTGAGTACACTGTTTGCGACATTCAGAAGTAAATCACGATTGAAATTTTGTTTTGCAGATCGGAAAGAAGCAGACCAAAGTTTTTTGCAGAGCTGCTGTTTTTCTGAACAGTTTTTTATATAATTTTCTTAAGCCTAGCGTAATTTTCCTTTTTCAACTCAATCATTTGTCGGCTCATTTGCAGCTTCGGCTACCGATAAACTGGACTCTTCTGGTTCCATTTCGAGGAACTAACAAATGCGCTGGCAAGACCCAAAGTTTTCGAACAAAACCTACATTTGTAACGTTATACCAAAAGATGTCGTAACTCAAAACTATCTGAAGAGTACAGAAGGTACAGAAGTCATTTATAGTCCACTTTTTTGTGAGAATTTGATTAAATCAGTAAAATAGTAAAAGCTGTTTAGAACGTGCAACTTTCTGAACATACAGTTTTCGTGATAATACAGTTTAATTGGCGGGCAAAAAGATTAAATATTGAGCACCTCGAATGCATTCGGCGCCAGTCTCAATTTCTCAATCGGAATATCTTCAAACTCATATTTGACCCCTCGAAACCTCGGCACTTGACCTTTGTCGTACCTGGAATGGTGTCCCGAATACAGAGTTCTTCCACCCTGATCTTGCATTTCGGTGATCTCTCCTTCGAAGTAACGGAACCCAGAGTAGCCTTCGTCTTCTGTATTCAGTTTGTATTGTCCTGAAGTTGAAATTAAGTAATTATTACACTTATTAATGACGGTTTATTTTAAGCATAATTTAGTATCATCCATCATTTGCCGGTCACCGAACTTTGATGGACGTTGAAGGTTTGAGAGCCTGTTAAGAAAGTGCCGTTTGAGAGCATTCCTTAATTTTGTCCTAGTTACTAATTGTCAGCGAATTTATTTATGCTAGTTTTTCTTTTCAAAGGGGAAAATTGTCGAAAAAAAAACAAACAACAAAAAGTCAAGAGGAAGAACTGTCAAAAATACACAAAGTAACTAAACTTTATTTTGTTTTTAGGTGAACAATTCACCAAAACAACCTCTAAAAAATCTCAGTCTTTTGAATTGTTATCATTTTTAATATGAATATATAGAACAATCTTCGATTTCCCAACGTTGATTAAAAAATGTAGTATCAATGGATCAAATTTTGCATTTGGTTGTAGAGTTTTCTGACTCTAGTTCATATCTTTTTTATTTGTAGCTGTTAAGCGTACTTTACTTGTAAACATTTCATTCTGTTCTCCTCATTTAAAGAGTTTTCTGATTCACGTTGAGAGATGACACAGTTAGCGCAATCATTTGTATGCTCAGATCTTCTGAAAATTTTAGACAATCCATTAAAATGAAGAAAAAACCGTAATATCCTGAGGCACTTCAAACCTTTCATAGTGGAATCTGGATTGTCTAAAAATAGTAATTGTTTTCATTCAGACAAAGACATTACCTCACAAGCTTTATTTGTAACACTTTTGTAGTGGAGTGGCGTGATTGACTGTAATAAAGGCTTTTGATAAATCTAATAGAGGACAATGTGCCTGCTCCTGCCTATTTTTTCAATCTAAAAGATCCTCAAACATTTCAACAATTGCATCAGCCATAGAGTTTTTAATTTGATATACAATTTGTTTAACTGTAATGGCTAAATTTTTGTGCGAAAATTTAACAGTTTTTTTAATACTTTTTTTTCGAAAACTTTGCCTAGAATAAGTGAACCCGAATTAGGACGGTAATTAGAACAAGTTGCTTTAGTGCCTTCTTTAGGACTAGGGATAACTTTTGATATTTTAGAGTGGCTGGATCTGTTGAAGTTGTCAAAACTTCTTTCAAGACGGCACATGCAGGTTGACATAAAAACTGGTTTGGCAATTGTGCCTAAATAATTTGACATGCCATATTTATTTATGTTTGATTTTTATATGGGCCATAGTTTGAGTTTCTTCAAAACGTTTTCTAGGTGTTTCTTTAGAAGATGTAGCAATAGATGGCCCAATGATTGTAAAAAAGTTCATTGGGATCATTAGCCGTCAAGGAGTCTCTTCTTTGCCGTTTTCCTTTTTTTTCAGGTCCTTAACCAAAAGGAAATAACGTAATAAAACTATAATGTAAAGATTCAGAACAACTTATACGAACCTTGAGGGAATAGAACTTTAGTTCCTATCGCGACGTCAGACTCGTCGACCACGACATCTTTCGCAGTTTCGTTGTACTTCACGACTCGTCCAGTCGTGTCGCCATCGTCCCAATCGACAGTAAAGCACATCGTCTCTCTGTCATATGACACGATAGTCGAAAAGAAAAACTGACCCCCATTCCAGTGAGAGATCACGTGATCTCCGATCTTTGGAACCCGATCGCTTGTCGGCTCTTTCGCGGCTTCGGCTTCCGGAGCACTGGATTCTTCGGGTTCCATTTCGAGGAACTTACAAACTCGCTGGTAAATTTCCTCAATTTTCTCATTATATTCGCTTTTATCTATAATAGTTCGAAGATCAATTCGCTCGCTGTTTTCGTCTCGCGCTTCGATTTGACCCAACATCATTCCGACTTGCCTTCGAACCCAATCGTCCGAATCTTTTTCGCCCACGATAATCGGAATAGTCGGTATTTTCATTGTTTTTACCGCATGGTTAAACTCCATGTTACAATTCTCACTTTTACTATACTCGGTGCTTATGAAAGTTAGTATAACTCTAGTGTTTGCCAAACCCATCGCGATTTGCTCGAACATACTCGCGTTTCGGTCACTTTGGTTTGAAGTTCCGAGTTGCTCGATATCAAGCCAGAGTTTTTCGCCCTCGCCTGCGAGTCGTTTTTCGACGTCGTATTTGATTCGCCTCGGATCACACAATTCGTTTCCTTTAACGAACGGGATTTCGTTTGCGTTCTTAGACATATTAGAATTAAGCCAGCAATAGCTTATAAACGCTTTGCATTTAACTTTCTCAGTGGCATTTGCCGCGTTGTCTTCTTCTTTTTCTGGTTCCAAGGAACGCTTCATGGAGTTTTTTAGCTCCTGCATTTTCTGATCATAGACTGATTCTTCTTTGAAATGAATGTACAACTCTCCGGCGATCAGCAACCCTACGACGGTTCGAGTCCAGTCGAAACCCTGGCCGACAACAACCGGAATAACAGGCACCCCTTTTGACTTTTTCGCAAACTGAAACTGCTGCTGACATCGCTCGTCTTTTGCAAACTCATTTGAAATAAAAGCAACAAATACTTTGCATTTTTGAATCATAACCGCAACCTCAGCGAGCGAAGGGTTTCGAATTTTTACATTTGTCTTGACGCCTAGAATATCTTCCATGTCGCTTATAATTCTGAGCGGGTTCAAGTCCTTACTCGAGTTTTGTCGGGTATTTGCGTCCGAGTAGCAAACGAATACGTCGCATTCGTGCGATTCTATACCCGAAGAGGAATCTTCGCCGTCAACGCCGAACGAGTCGAGAGCGTTGGGGGATACCCGAAATTGGTCTAAAGTGAGATCCCTGAATTCCCGCTCGTATCCTCGATAAGTGACCCATTTTCCATGCTTCTCAGAGAACACGTGCTCCCCATCGTAGACATAAGACCCGTCTGGTCTCTGAGTCATGTTGGTGATTCTTCCCATGTGCCACCTGATCAATAAAAAATTATAAAATATCACTGAAAATTTAAATAATAGTAAGCAGTTGCAAGTGAAACACATTGCCGAGCAAATTTTTTGAGTGTGTAGGGGGACACTGCCAAATCAATTTTAAGTTGTGATGTACACTAGTAAATTGATTAAATAATTAACCTATGAAAAGATTGATTTTTGTGATCTTTCTCATTTTAACGTTATCAAGTTTTATCATCGCAGATCATAGCCTTATCATTAGGGCCCGCCAATCTTTGTGTTGTGAGAAAAACCGCTCTCAAAACGGTTACATATAACATGATCTGTAAAACTTAAACTTTCAGCTCGAAAGATAATACAGATTCTTTATCAACTTCACAAGAGGCCACTTCAATATTCCTTTCAATTGAAAACTTCAACAAGTTTCGATCAGGAGTTAATAGTTTGCACGCTGATTTTTACGCAAGTTTAAAGCAAAGATGCGACTCGGAGATGTTAACTTAGTGCTTGGGATGGGGGGAGGGGGTAGGGATGGGTGATGGAGGGGGGTTGTTTGCTTGTGCATTGGATCCTGAAAACTTAAAATAGATTCAAGTTGCACAATATTCCAGATCAGTTGAAATTTATCACTCAAAGAGCAAATCAAGAGCAATTTGCTAACCAATTTAGTAATTAGGTAAGAAAGTAGGGAAAAATAATTTATCAGGACCTTCTATAGTATGATCAATTCGAAAAGTTTTTTTAAAAAGTTTTTTGGAAACATTACCGCATGCCTCCCGACCGGTCCCCACTCGCTCCGTAAGAGCCCTGCTCGAACAACACATTACTGCCCACTCCTATCTCAGCCCTCCCAGGCACTTTATCCAGGGCTACGTCAGTCACAGCCACGACCCTCCCTTCCGTATCGTTATCGTCCCACGTGATGTTGAATGTCTGATGGGCAACGTCCAGAGAGTCGACCCTGGCTGGAAAGTACTGGTGCTGGAAGTATTTGGCGTATATTTTGTCGCCTACTTTGGGGAAGTTGGATTTGACCAGTCGTTTCTGGATTTCTTGGCGTAGTGATTTCCATTTGTGCAAATCCACGCCTATGAAGATCAAGGTTGAATTTCACTTTTTATCGAGTCTGGGAAGAAATTACCAGGATAAAAATATTTCTCTTCCCGTACCTTACAAAAACTTGGAAACCAGATCTGAGCATCGTAAAATCTTGCCTATTTCAGATCTTGTCCAGACATGGTGCATGTTTCGTTTGGACATGGACATGTCTGAATCAGGACTGAGGCAGGCATGGATTCCATCACAAAAGCAGATCTGCTCAAGGCCTGATTCAGACCTGGGGCACACATGGGTCAGACCTGGTGCAGATCTGCAGCAGGTCTGACCCATGTGTGCCCCAGGTCTGAATCAGGCCTTGAGCAGATCTGCTTTTGTGATGGAATCCATGCCTGCCTCAGTCCTGATTCAGACATGTCCATGTCCAAACGAAACATGCACCATGTCTGGACAAGATCTGAAATAGGCAAGATTTTACGATGCTCAGATCTGGTTTCCAAGTTTTTGTTGGATAGATTTCCACTCACTAAAACTTCAAAAAGACTCCGGGGCAGATCGATTCAAGGGTCTAAAAACAGTTTTGATCAATTTTTTTGCAAACAAGGCAAAAAAACAAGCTGTTTAAAAGATTTATTGAAATGTTTTATTTTCAATATTTTAACTAAAACACTTGCTAGATGTTGAAGAACAAGAAAATGAACCACATAATTGGGCTCTTTTCCAATTTCCCAACCCCCAACGAAGTTTATAACATTAGAAGTCGTTTTTAAAAATTTAAAAGTATTGAACTTGAGAAAACAGGGGGGTGGAAATTGGAAAAAAGCCTATAAGTCAGATTTTGAGTTATATTGCTCGAAAAATTGTTATATTGTTAATATTTCTGTTCCTTCTTTTTCAAATATGACATTCATTTGTTTCACTGAGACTCATTTGTTGCCCTGGACAGATCAGACAGAGAACCAGCCGAGCACCAGTGACGACTCCAACTGCTCCGGTGGCCTAAACAGCATAGCAAAATTTAATATAATTTAAAAAAAAACACTACACAACAGACAACAAACTGTGCGCGAGCAAATGCACAGTTTGTCAACCCCTCAGCTAAAATGAAAGCCTCAACAGCGCAGCGAACGAGCAAGCAACCTTAATCTTACACACCAGGCTAAGCAGAAACCACTAGGGCTAGGCAAACAACGCAAAAAACACCTAAGCTAGCACTAGGGGGAGGGGAGAACATACACACCTGAGGTTGAAGAGTCGGTCCAGGCAGACAACTGCTGCAATGGCAGCCCAGACAGAGAACCAGCCAAGCACCAGTGACGACTCCAACTGCTCCGGTGGCCTAAACAGCATAGCAAAATTTAATATTATATAAAAAAATCACTACACAACAGACAACAAACTGTGCGCGAGCAAATGCACAGTTTGTCAACCCCTCAGCTAAAATGAAAGCCTCAACAGCGCAGCGCACGAGCAAGCAACCTTAACCTTACAAACCAGACTAAGCAGAAACCACTAGGGCTAGGCAAACAACGCAAAAAACACCTAAGCTAGCACTAGGGGGAGGGGAGAACATACACACCTGAGGTTGAAAAGTCGGTCCAGGCAGACAACTGCTGCAATGGCAGCCCAGACAGAGAACCAGCCAAGCACCAGTGACGACTCCAACTGCTCCGGTGGCCTAAACAGCACAGCAAAATTTAATATTATATAAAAAAATCACTACACAACAGACAACAAACTGTGCGCGAGCAAATGCACAGTTTGTCAACCCCTCAGCTAAAATGAAAGCCTCAACAGCGCAGCGCACGAGCAAGCAACCTTAACCTTACAAACCAGACTAAGCAGAAACCACTAGGGCTAGGCAAACAACGCAAAAAACACCTAAGCTAGCACTAGGGGGAGGGGAGAACATACACACCTGAGGTTGAAGAGTCGGTCCAGGCAGACAACTGCTGCACTAGGCAGCCCAGACAGAGAACCAGCCAAGCAGCAGTGACGACTCCTACTGCTCCGGTGGCCTAAACAGCATAGCAAAATTTAATATTATATAAAAAAATCACTACACAACAGACAACAAACTGTGCGCGAGCAAATGCACAGTTTGTCAACCCCTCAGCTAGAATGAAAGCCTCAACAGCGCAGCGCACGAGCAAGCAACCTTAACCTTACAAACCAGACTAAGCAAAAACCACTAGGGCTAGGCAAACAACGCAAAAAACACCTAAGCTAGCACTAGGGGGAGGGGAGAACATACACACCTGAGCTTGAAGAGTCGGACCAGGCAGACAACTGCTGCACTAGGCAGCCCAGACAGAGAACCAGCCAAGCAGCAGTGACGACTCCTACTGCTCCGGTGGCCTAAACAGCATAGCAAAATTTAATATTATATAAAAGAATCACTACACAAGAGACAACAAACTGTGCGCGAGCAAGTGCACAGTTTGTCAACCCCTCAGCTAAAATGAAAGCCTCAATAGCGCAACGCACGCGCAAGCAACCTTAACCTTACAAACCAGACTAAGCAGAAACCACTAGGGCTAGGCAAACAACGCAAAAAACACCTAAGCTAGCACTAGGGGGAGGGGAGAACATACACACCTGAGGTTGAAGAGTCGGTCCAGGCAGACAACTGCTGCACTAGGCAGCCCAGACAGAGAACCAGCCAAGCAGCAGTGACGACTTCAACTGCTCCGGTGGCCTAAACAGCATAGCAAAATTTATTATTATATAAAAAAATCACTACACAACAGACAACAAAATGTGCGCGAGCAAATGCACAGTTTGTCAATCCCTCAGCTAAAATGAAAGCCTCAACAGCGCAGCGCACGAGCAAGCAACCTTAACCTTACAAACCAGACTAAGCAAAAACCACGAGGGCTAGGCAAACAACGCAAAAAACACCTAAGCTAGCACTAGGGAGAGGGGAGAACATACACACCTGAGGTTGAAGAGTCGGTCCATGCAGACAACTGCTGCACTAGGTAGCCCAGACAGAGAACCAGCCAAGCAGCAGTGACGACTTCAACTGCTCCGGTGGCCTAAACAGCATAGCAAAATTTATTATTATATAAAAAAATCACTACACAACAGACAACAAACTGTGCGCGAGCAAATGCACAGTTTGTCAACCCCTCAGCTAAAATGAAAGCCTCAACAGCTCAGCGCACGAGCAAGCAACCTTAACCTTACAAACCAGACTAAGCAAAAACCACTAGGGCTAGGCAAACAACGCAAAAAACAACTAAGCTAGCACTAGGGGGAGGGGAGAACATACACACCTGAGGTTGAAGAGTCGGTCCAGGCAGACAACTGCTGCACTAGGCAGCCCAGACAGAGAACCAGCCAAGCACCAGTGACGACTCCTACTGCTCCGGTGGCCTAAACAACATAGCAAAATTTAATATTATCTAAAAAAATCACTACACAACAGACAACAAACTGTGCGCGAGCTAATGCACAGTTTGTCAACCCCTCAGCTAAAATGAAAGCCTCAACAGCGCAGCGCACGAGCAAGCAACCTTAACCTTACAAACCAGACTAAGCAAAAACCACGAGGGCTAGGCAAACAAAGCAAAAAACACCTAAGCTAGCACAAGGGGGAGGGGAGAACATACACACCTGAGGTTGAAGATTCGTCCAGGTAGACAACTGCTGCACTAGGCAGCCCAGACAGAGAGCCAGCCAAGCACCAGTGACGACTCCTACTGCTCCGGTGGCCTAAACAGCATAGCAAAATTTAATATTATCTAAAAAAATCACTACACAACAGACAACAAACTGTGCGCGAGCTAATGCACAGTTTGTCAACCCCTCAGCTAAAATGAAAGCCTCAACAGCGCAGCGCACGAGCAAGCAACCTTAACCTTACAAACCAGACTGAACAAAAACCACGAGGGCTAGGCAAACAACACAAAAAAAACCTAAGCTAGCACTAGGGGGAGGGGAGAACATACACACCTGAGGTTGAAGAGTCGGTCCAGGCAGACAACTGCTGCACTAGGCAGCCCAGACAGAGAAACAGCCAAGCACCAGTGACGACTCCTACTGCTCCGGTGGCCTAAACAGCATAGCAAAATTTAATATTATCTAAAAAAATCACTACACAACAGACAACAAACTGTGCGCGAGCAAATGCACAGTTTGTCAACCCCTCAGCTAAAATGAAAGCCTCAACAGCGCAGCGCACGAGCAAGCAACCTTAACCTTACAAACCAGACTAAGAAAAAACCACTAGGGCTAGGCAAACAACGCAAAAAAAACACCTAAGCTAGCACTAGGGAGAGGGGAGAACATACAAACCTGAGGTTGAAGAGCCGGTCCAGGCAGACAACTGCTGCACTAGGCAGCCCAGACAGAGAACCAGCCAAGCACCAATGACGACTCCTACTGCTCCGGTGGCCTAAACAGCATTGCAAAATTTAAAATTATCTACAAAAATCACTACACAACAGACAACAAACTGTGCGCGAGCTAATGCACAGTTTGTCAACCCCTCAGCTAAAATGAAAGCCTCAACAGCGCAGCGAACGAGCAAGCAACCTTAACCTTACACACCAGGCTAGGCAAAAACCAGTAGGGCTAGGCAAACAACGCAAAAAAAACCTAAGCTAGCACTAGCGGTAGGGGAAAAAATACACACCTGAGGTTGAAGAGTCGATCCAGCCAGACAACTGCTGCACTAGGCAGCCCAGACAGAACCAGCACAGCACCAGTGACGACTCCAGCTGCGCCAGTATGCAAAACAGCAAAGCAAAACTTAATATAATTTAAAAAAAAACACTACAGTAGAAAACAAACTGTGCGCGAGCAAATGCACAGTTTGCCAACCCCTCAGCTAAATTGAAAGCCTCAACAGTGCAGCGAACGAGCAAGCAACCCTAACCTTACACATCAAACTAAGCAAAAACCACTAGGGCTAGGCAAACAACGCAAAAAACACCTAAGCTAGCACTAGGGGGAGGGGAGAACATACACACCTGAGGTTGAAGAGTCGGTCCAGGCAGACAACTGCTGCACTAGGCAGCCCAGACAGAGAAACAGCCAAGCACCAGTGACGACTCCTACTGCTCCGGTGGCCTAAACAGCATAGCAAAATTTAATATTATCTAAAAAAATCACTACACAACAGACAACAAACTGTGCGCGAGCAAATGCACAGTTTGTCAACCCCTCAGCTAAAATGAAAGCCTCAACAGCGCAGCGCACGAGCAAGCAACCTTAACCTTACAAACCAGACTAAGCAAAAACCACTAGGGCTAGGCAAACAACGCAAAAAACACCTAAGCTAGCACTAGGGGGAGGGGAGAACATACACACCTGAGGTTGAAGAGTCGGTCCAGGCAGACAACTGCTGCACTAGGCAGCCCAGACAGAGAAACAGCCAAGCACCAGTGACGACTCCTACTGCTCCGGTGGCCTAAACAGCATAGCAAAATTTAATATTATCTAAAAAAATCACTACACAACAGACAACAAACTGTGCGCGAGCAAATGCACAGTTTGTCAACCCCTCAGCTAAAATGAAAGCCTCAACAGCGCAGCGCACGAGCAAGCAACCTTAACCTTACAAACCAGACTAAGCAAAAACCACTAGGGCTAGGCAAACAACGCAAAAAAACACCTAAGCTAGCACTAGGGAGAGGGGAGAACATACAAACCTGAGGTTGAAGAGCCGGTCCAGGCAGACAACTGCTGCACTAGGCAGCCCAGACAGAGAACCAGCCAAGCACCAGTGACGACTCCTACTGCTCCGGTGGCCTAAACAGCATTGCAAAATTTAAAATTATCTAAAAAAATCACTACACAACAGACAACAAACTGTGCGCGAGCTAATGCACAGTTTGTCAACCCCTCAGCTAAAATGAAAGCCTCAACAGCGCAGCGAACGAGCAAGCAACCTTAACCTTACACACCAGGCTAGGCAAAAACCAGTAGGGCTAGGCAAACAACGCAAAAAAAACCTAAGCTAGCACTAGCGGTAGGGGAAAAAATACACACCTGAGGTTGAAGAGTCGATCCAGCCAGACAACTGCTGCACTAGGCAGCCCAGACAGAACCAGCACAGCACCAGTGACGACTCCAGCTGCGCCAGTATGCAAAACAGCAAAGCAAAACTTAATATAATTTAAAAAAAAACACTACACAGTAGAAAACAAACTGTGCGCGAGCAAATGCACAGTTTGCCAACCCCTCAGCTAAATTGAAAGCCTCAACAGTGCAGCGAACGAGCAAGCAACCCTAACCTTACACATCAAACTAAGCAAAAACCACTAGGGCTAGGCAAACAACGCAAAAAACACCTAAGCTAGCACTAGCGGGAGGGGAAAACATACACACCTGAGGTTGAAGAGTCGGTCCAGGCAGACAACTGCTGCACTAGGCAGCCCAGACTGGGAACCAGCCGACCACCAGTGACGACTCCAACTGCTCCGGTGGCCTAAACAGCATAGCAAAATTTCATATAACCTAAAAAAATACGCAACACAACAGACAAACTGGGCGAGAGCAAATGCACAGTTTGTCAACCCCTCAGCTAAGTTGAAAGCCTCAACAGCGCAGCAAACACGCAAGCAACCTTAACCTTACACACCAGACTAAGCAAAAACCGCTAGGGCTAGGCAAACGACGCAAAAAACGCCTAAGCTAGCACCAGGGGGAGGGGCGAACATACACACCTGAGGTTGAAGAGTCGGTCTGGGCTGACAACTGCTGCACTAGGCAGCCCAGACAGAACCAGCACTTCACCAGTGACGACTCCAGCTGCGCCAGTATGCAAAACAGCAAAGCAAAATTTATTATAATTTAAAAAAAGCACTACACAGCAGAAAACAAACTGTGCGCGAGCAAATGCACAGTTTGCCAACCCCTCAGCTAAATTGAAAACCTCAACAGCACAGCGAAGGAGCAAGCAACCTTCACCTTACACATCAAACTAAGCAAAAACCACTAGGGCAAGGCAAAGATCGCAAAAAAAAACACCTAAGCTAGCACTAGGGGGAGGGGAGAACATACACACCTGAGGTTGAAGAGACAGTCCAAGAAGACAACTGCTGCATTAGGCAGCCCAGGCAGAGAACCAACCCAGCACCAGTGACGACTCCAACTGCGCCAGTGGCCAAAACAGCATAGCAAAATTTAATCTAATTTTAAAAATCACTACACAACTGAAAACAAACTGTGCTCGAGCAAAATCACAGTTTGTCAACGCCTCAGCTAAATTGGAAACCTCAAGAGCGAAGCGAACGAGCAAGCAACCTTAACCTTACACAACGTTAAACGTTGGAGTGTTTTACAATTCTTTAAAAAACTAAGCATCCTGATTGCAAGCTCATAATTGACGATAAAAGAACAGTATTGAAAGAATTTGAACAATCTCCGTTGACTTAATTTCAAAAGGGCGAATTTCAGATTAAAGCATAAAATTTATAGTTACCGCTGCTCCCTCTGCCGGTCCCCAAGGGACCGATTGAGCAACCTACCTGGATCCAGTATACCGGATAAATTTTTTAAAATGCAAAATGGTTTTCATTCAGAATTGCCGGTATTCAATTACTCAGGAACTTTTCGCTGTTCACAAAAATTCATTTTATTAAGCACGGGTTCTAAGAAATACACTGTTAAGTAAATGAAATTAGGTGTGTACAAATATCCTTGTTAGAGAAAAGCAAAAAAGTGAAAATGAGAAAAAAAGATTTCTTGAAAAGAACATTCAAAAAAATTACTACCTTTTTTAAACAGAAAAAAGTTTGATCAAAGTTTGTTTGAAAAAGGTTCATAACATACAATTTTCAGGGAGTACAAAAAAGGTGTCTTGTCAACCCACAAATCAAACATCTTACCAGCATTAATATAAGTAATTTCGAATTATTTGAAAAGCGAAAAACAATAAAAAGTAACTTTTCTCTGAAAACGAAAAAAATAACAAAAACTAAAAAATGAAAACAAACGTGAATGAAAGTTGCTTTACTAGATGCTTTATTACCAACTTCAATTTTCAAAATATCTTGAAAATTATGGATTTTATGAAGTGTTCAATCTGGCTAATTTTCCTTGCTGCCTCCACTGTAAGCACTTTTGAGCTGACTTAGAAAAAAGCACTTTTGAGCAAATAAACCACATAGATAACCTCTATGATAGCCCTAAGATTTTTTTCCAAGATGATCAAAAGGCTCAAAATAGCAAACACACCTTTTTGAAAGATTTTTATCGAAAAACTCCAGTAATCAACTTCTAATACTTTTCGAATTAACAGCCGCATGCAAAAATAGAACCATGAAACCAGTTAATCTCGAGAACCAAATTTTGCCAAGTTTCTTTCTAGGCCAAGTTCAGGAGAATACGTCTTATCCACCTCAAAAATTTTTCAGATGCTGGGACGCAGGCACCAAGACAATCTAGACGCACATTGCAGAAACACAGCTTTTCCGATTTCCTGAATGTTACTTTGTATCAGTTTGGTTGCAAAAACTTATGAGATTTAACAGCAACCAGCAGCCGTCTTTCTTTTTCACTCAGAAAAAAATTTTGAAATCATCTTTAAGAAAATATTAGGAGGGAAATTCTTTTATTTTAATTCAATCCAACTTTTAATTTACCCTTTTCTTATTTATGGTCAAAGAATTTACATAATTCGAATAAATAAGTATTGTTTTCAGTCTCGATGCAGAGCATTTTTTCCCAATCAGCAGCTTTGATTAGATCTGTAGACTCGGTTTTTTCTGCAGTGAAGTAGTATCTGGGCACAGGTCCCACTGGACTTATTATTTCAATTTTTGTGATACACGCATATTTGATGCCACTTGCCAACGACTTCTCGCCCATTATCACAAAATACTGTATCTGACCATACTTTTTTTGATGACCATCCGTGTAACAAATAAAACTATTCGGACCTCTTTTGTTTCTGCTATAAGATGTTGAGTCAAACAAAACTCCATCAACGATTGAACGTGACATGAAAATCGCGTCGGGGTAAAGCAATTTTCCATAACCTAATAAATCTGTGTGGACAATATTCCCAGTAATTTGAGAAATACTGGGCCGAGTTTCTACTGACAACCAGTCGGACAACAAAGAAGTAAGGTGATCGTCTTCAACATTATATGAAAGCAAAAGTCGTTGCTGTATATACCTGCGGCAAATGATTCTGCAGTGAGAGTGTGTTCCCGTGAATAGATTGGCAAGTTGTCTGTTCTGGGATTCAAAACTCATTGCAGAGAAGAGATAAAGTGGTCCATAGTTTCTACATTGATAAGCCATGTGTCTCAACAAATGTACATTCATCGTCTCCGCCTTGTAGTCGCCGAAAAACCGTGCTGTGTTTCTACAAAAACTATTTAAATACTTTTCTGCAGCATCTATGTCCTCCGATTTACAAGATTCAAGGAGAAGACGAATTCCAAATACAAGACATAAATAGTAATCGTAAAACGGCTGGTGTAACAGTTCTTTCATTAGAGCAACTCCGATAAACAAAAAATAGTTAAAAAATTCGTTCGCTTTGAAGTGACCCAAATCATTTAATCCGCGAATTTTCCGCGCATGAACGATCAACTCGTTTGGAGCGTTTAGTTTTTTTATCTCCTCGTTAAATTTTTTCTTTTGCAAAGCACTTAATTGTGTAAGCTGCAAATTTAAAAGACTTTTATATACACCAAGCAAAACGCAGTGCATATAGTCTACGCCAGCAGATAAAGGCAGATTAGGAACAATGAAATCGAAACAACTCCGTCTTTTGACTCCCACTACATTAAAAACAATTTTTTCCTCATTTAGAACATCAGCTAGTCTTACAAATTTTTCATTTACGTCTTTAGTTCTGTATTGAAAAGTTTGCTCAAAAGGGTAGTAGCTATGCGCCCGTCCAATTGTTGTTCCCAAAGCCGTGCATAAATTACATCCATTAAAACCATTATTTTTGTACATATTTAGAACACTAGCTTTAGCTGGAATATCGGCAACTATAATTAGGCACTTGAACTGAACTTTGACTTTATTAACAACGAATAACTGTTCTAACTCAGCTTTCATGTGGTTGACAATTAGTTGCCAAGGCGGTTTTTCGGAGCCGCTGTAAAGGGCAGCAAGCGCAATGTTTTTTCGAGAAAAACGTAATGTCGGTGGGAGTTGTGCGATGGCCAGCCACACAGGCCACAATTGGCCTTTGCTACTTGAATTAGAAAGGCTTACCCCATCAGTAGATAAAACTAAGTGCAATGTTATTTTTTCATCGGAAGGCTCTATTGGTGGAGCAACTTCAAGATAAAAATCATTCATCTTTGAAAAACTTTTTCGTTGATCAGAATATGAGATCAACGAGTTCCAATTTCGGACCACTAT
Source organism: Symsagittifera roscoffensis (assembly GCF_963678635.1). Taxonomy (NCBI): domain Eukaryota; kingdom Metazoa; phylum Xenacoelomorpha; order Acoela; family Convolutidae; genus Symsagittifera; species Symsagittifera roscoffensis. The sequence continues at coordinate 36,375,663 of NC_087069.1, read as the reverse complement.
TTGAACAAGATCTGACCCGAAACATAAAACACACAAATGACCCCCCGGAACTTCAGTGTCCAGTCTTGTGTCGATAACAAAACTACGTTTCATATCTTTCAAAAAAGCATAACTCGACGGAAGATTATTTTTATCGATCAGTGTATCAATTAATAGGTGCAAATCTACAGCTCCCTTGTCGGATAAATTATTTTTTAGACAGAAAGATTTCATTGCAAGCACAGTATTATGCAATCCTGATTTTAGGTACGGACTCAATTCAATTGACATAGGTATTTTTTCCTCATCTTCAAAATCAAACTTGAAAGACGTGTCAATTTCTTCATTTATTGATGATATTGATATATCCGGCAAAACGTTTTCTGATTGATCTAAAATTGGAGATGAAGTTGTTTTTTCTCTTAAACACATGTTCGTTGATAGAGAGTCTTTATTGCAAAACTGGTTGAGTTCATAGAGGCTAGTTTCCAAATCAATAGACTCAGAACAAAGGCTAACAGGGGTTAGATCAGTACAAGCGCTAACAGGGGTTAAAATTTTTCCAGACTGATCCGGCTCAAAAAACGACCATTTTTCGCTCATTTTTAAAGATCTTGGTTTTTTTCTGACTGGAGCGGGCTCAGGTGTGCAATTTCTAGCGACACCATTTTCTGAAATGATTGATTCTGCAACCTCTCTTATTAAATTCGTCAAACAAACATCTAACTGCTCCATGATTATATCCGTTGTATCGCTGCTTATGTATTCAACTGTAATTTCACTGGAAATCTCCTTTTCAGCATCCAAATGTACGTGTGCAGCATTCCTCACACAAGTTAGGCATCCACATTTATTATCCTCAAAAAAGTGGCAACTATACTTGACTAAAATTTCGTCTCCAGGTAAAATTTTTTTCAAGGTTTCTATACGCACAAGTAGTTGGTCACTCGAGAAATCATATTTTGAGTTCGGCTCACAATCGGAGTTGATAAAGCGTAAGGGACCCAGCATTAGATTTAATTTCCCATTTGACGATTTTTCCATAACAGATAAGGAACAGGAAAAGTCTTCGGGAACAGGTGTTATGAAACCTATGGGGGTTTTTTTGAACAACGTTCCGGCTGTAACTTTATCTTTGCCACAATAAATCAACTTATATCCACCATATCTGTCGTGTACAATTTTGAAACTGCCTTCCAAGTCACGGTAGGCTTTACAACATAATTCATAACAGTTGCGCCAAACTTCATTTTCTTGACATGTTTTATCAAAAATGCGGCGCGACTGCAAGATCAAAACTCTTTCTGCTTTCAACCCACCATACTCAACCGCCAATTTTACCGCCTGGCCGTCGCAGTGGGCGAGCGTTTTCCAGTCTACTTTTCGATCCATCAATAACCTGGAAGACTTTCAAATGATATACATCGATTGAGCTAAGAAACCAAACAACGAACACGTTACTTTCCTTTCTGTAAAAACAAACCAAGTATAACGGAGACGATGCGGGGCTTCGCACTACTTGATATACAACAAAAGATAGGAACGCAATTAGCCCCCAAAAAAATTGCACGCTTCGCACCATTTGGGATACAGAACAAAAAAAACATTGAACGAAATCATCAATGTCGGCAAAACTAGATCTATCAATAAGAGTCCCCTCATCCTCAAAACTCACAAAAACTCAAAAGTCTTTATTTGCCCCTCAAATGAACCAAAATGAGGCCAGTAAGCTGATATCAGAAAAACCTAAACCTATTAAGCTTATAAAAAGCAAAACCAAAGCCGAGAACAGTAAAAAATATATATATTTTCAACAATACACGCACATTACTTATTTCGCTGGTCGAAACCGTAATAAGGCCAATAAGGCCAATGAAAAACCATATGTATGTATATATGTATATGTGTGTATATATGTAAATGTATGTATATTTGTATATGTATGTATGTATGTATATATGTATATGTATGTATATATGTATATGTATGTATATATGTATATGTATGTATATAGGTATATGTACGTATACATGTATATATGTATATGTTTGTATTCATGTTTATGTATGTATATATGTATATGTATGTTTATATGTATATGATGTATATATGCATATGTATGTATATATGTATATGTATGTATATTAATGTATATAAGTAAATGTATGTATATATGTATATGCATGTATATATGTATATGTATGTATATATGTATATGTATGTATATATGTATATGTATGTATATATGTAAATATATGTATATATCTATATATAAGTCTGTATATATCGTTATGTATGAATTTATGTATGTATGTATATATGTATATGTATGTATATATGTATGTATATTCTTGACCATTGCAATAAATGACCGACATAGCTCAAGCGTGAAAAAATTCTTTCGTAAAACAATTTAGGCTTACCAGCACCTTATAAAATCGATTTATTTAATGCTATTAACTAGTTGACAGTAGATCGTCGCGAAAATCGCAACACACTACAATTCGTAATAACTTTTTGACTATACTTTCTAATTTGACTAAGGACTTGCTAAGTTCCAGGCTGCCGCGAAAATCGCAGCAAGCTTTTCATCTGAAATCTGTTCTGAGTCTGGTTTTAAAATTCTTCTTGAGTATCAAAATTTTTTTAAAATCTGATCACCGCTGAAGTCGCAGTAAATCAAATCTTTTTTTCCCATGTTCGGCTGAACCCTCATCAGATTTGCTGCAAAGAAAAAGTCATTTAAATATTTAAAAGCCACGGAAATCGCAACACTAAACTTTTGGCTGTGATAAATTTGTTGACGGAAAAAACGTTTGCTACCGATTGCTACAAAATTCACAGTAAACTAATAAAAATATGTATTTTATTAGTTTTACAACTACCAGGAATGACTAGCAGAAAGAAACAAAAAAGAAACTGTTGGAACGTTTTAAAAAGTCGTGATGAGAAGTGTTTTTTTTGAGATTTGCTCTTGTGTCAAAATTATCAATCAAGGTAACAGCCAAAACAAAAATTCACAAGAAAGTTTCATTCAATCTTTCAATTAACGTTGAGTTTAATTTTTTTCTTTTCGTGTCAAAAGTTGACAGGTTGAGCATTTTTTGTCGAGTTTTCTCGATAAACTTTTTTTTCTGATGACATTGAACCAAACATGTCTTTCTGGTTTCCACCACTCAGTTGGCGCTTCTTCTGCACTGCAATCTTTTGGTTACTTAACTGACGAACAGACAACATCAACCAAATTAGTCACGTTTGGCGACACCAATTTCTCACAATTTCAAATTTAATTTTATACTACATATATATAGTAATACAGCAATATAATTCAGAGAAAGTGGAACGGTCTGAAATAAATATAAATCAAGACAAAGGCAGCAAAACAATTATCTGCAACTTTTTGGAGAAGCCTGAGGAATTTAATTTTGCTCAAAATTAAATAAAATGCACATGCGTTTTAGCACCAAATGTTTACTGTGCAAACGGAACAAAAAGAACAGTAACCATTTCAATAATATTTGAATGTCTTCTTTCAAATGCATCGGCATTTCACTCATGAAAGCCAACAATTGAATTAGAAAGAACCGGTTAACGAACAGACAAAACCAACCAAATTAGTCACGTTTGGCGACACCAATTTCTCACAATTTCAAATTTAATTTTATACTACATATATATAGTAATACAGCAATATAATTCAGAGAAAGTGGAACGGTCTGAAATAAATATAAATCAAGACAAAGGCATAAAATCAATTATCTGCAACTTTTTGGAGAAGCCTGATGCATTTAATTTTGCTCAAAATTAAATAAAATGCAGATGCGTTATAGCACCAAATGTTTACTGTGCATACGGAACAAAAAGAACAGTAACCATTTCAATAATATTTGAATGTCTTCTTTCAAATGCATCGGCATTTCGCTCATGAAAGCCAACAATTGAATTAGAAAGAACCGGTTAACGAACAGACAAAACCAACCAAATTACTCATGTTTGGCGACACCAATTTCTCACAATTTCAAACTTAATTTTATACTACATATATATAGTAATACAGCAATATAATTCAGAGAAAGTGAAACGGTCTGAAATAAATATAAATCAAGACAAAGGCAGCAAAACAATTATCTGCAACTTTTTGTAGAAGCCTGAGGAATTTAATTTTGCTCAAAATTAAATAAAATGCACATGCGTTTTAGCACCAAATATTACTGTGCAAACGGAACAAAAAGAACAGTAACCATTTCAATAATATTTGAATGTCTTCTTTCAAATGCATCGGCATTTCGCTCATGAAAGCCAACAATTGAATTAGAAAGAACCGGTTAACGAACAGACAAAACCAACCAAATTAGTCACGTTTGGCGACACCAATTTCTCACAATTTCAAATTTAATTTTATACTACATATATATAGTAATACAGCAATATAATTCGGAGAAAGTGGAACGGTCTGAAATAAATATAAATCAAGACAAAGGCATAAAATCAATTATCTGCAACTTTTTGGAGAAGCCTGATGCATTTAATTTTGCTCAAAATTAAATAAAATGCAGATGCGTTATAGCACCAAATGTTTACTGTGCATACGGAACAAAAAGAACAGTAACCATTTCAATAATATTTGAATGTCTTCTTTCAAATGCATCGGCATTTCGCTCATGAAAGCCAACAATTGAATTAGAAAGAACCGGTTAACGAACAGACAAAACCAACCAAATTACTCATGTTTGGCGACACCAATTTCTCACAATTTCAAACTTAATTTTATACTACATATATATAGTAATACAGCAATATAATTCAGAGAAAGTGAAACGGTCTGAAATAAAAATAAATCAAGACAAAGGCAGCAAAACAATTATCTGCAACTTTTTGGAGAAGCCTGAGGAATTTAATTTTGCTCAAAATTAAATAAAATGCACATGCGTTATAGCACCAAATGATCACATGCTTTTATTTCCTTCAATTTCCTGCTTTCTTGCGAACAAAGCTCGCTTGGATTTGTTCTCAACCCCAACTGCGTTGAAACCTTCTTTCATTTGATGAAAGGCAACTTGCGGTCGGTTACACATAGACCAGCGAACTCCACATGCAGCTAAAACCAAACAAACGTTTATATATTTTTAAATTTTTTCAGCAAACAACAAGAAAATGCACTCAAAATTGCAAGGGTTAAAAATATCTACCATAAATTTGCTCATTGTTGTTTTACTCACTTTTCAATTTATCAATTCTAGTTGGGGACGGAAACTCAGCTCGAGTATTCCGGTCAATTCGCCCTGGCTCCAGAACATAGTCCTCGAGTTCTTTGTCACTGAACAGAACTCTTGCAACTGCACGACCCCATAAGTTCGGCGTTGATCCTTTCACACTTACAAGATTTATTCCATTATGCTCTATTTTTTGCAAGTTATCAAGCTCATCGGGGGCTTGTTGATTCAAAAAACCCATACGTTCTTGTGAGTCACCCTAAAAAAATCTTAACTTAATTTGAGGAAGCATAGAAAACTTTTTTAAATTTTGGCATTTTGAAAAAAAAAGTTTTTTAGGTTGCAGCCTTTTTGATTTTTAGAGAAAGTTATTCTTTTAGGGTTTTCTATGAACCTAAACCATTTTAAAAGACTGGATCATTGGGCAACTTTTACTGGGAAAACAAAAACGAAAATCCTTTATCAAAAGTAGTAGTTCACGTTGTTTATCATTTCTGAAACAAATGATCGCTAGTTTGAGATTGAGTAATTTAATGCTATCAAGAAGTTAGCAGTAGTTGGTCGCGAAAGTCGCAACACACTTCAACAATTTGTAATTGTTTTTTGATTATGCTCTCTAATCTGACTAAGAACTTGCTAAATTTCAGACTGCCGCGGAAATCGCAGCAAGCCTTTCATCTGAAATCTGTTCTGAATCTGGTTTTAAAATTAATTTTTAGTATCGATTCGATCTTTTTTTAATCCTGATTACCACGAAAATCGCAGAAAACCAGACCTTCTAGTTATTCTCTTGTTGTGAACCCTCATCAATTCTCCTGCACAAAAAATCATTAAGTAATTAGTAGCCGCGGAAATCGCAGCTCTTAAGTTTTAAAAATTCTTTAGATAAATTTGTTCACGAAAAAAGTTTTTTGCTACCGATTTCTTTAAAATTCACAGTAAACTGTTCAAAAAGTCATATTTTTTTTACTTTTACCACCAGAAACGCAAAACTGAAACAAAAAAACGGATTGAAGAGTTTTAAACTTTTTTCAATTTTCTAATTTTGACAAAAAAATGTTTTTAAGATTGCAGCTTTTGTGATTTTGACAGCAAGCTATTATTTTCAAATTTTTTTCTTGAACCTAAACCAATTTAGAAAACTGGATCAATGAAGCTGGGATCAGAGATGCTGGGTTTTTAGCAAAACCGTTCTTTGAGGAATAAAGCAAATCTTACCACTTGTTTCATAACCTTGGCCAGTTTTGTCATCTCTTCTAGATTTCGCGAAACCAAAGTGTCTAGGCTTTTGCACAAAACTGTTGTAGCAGTAGTTAACTTTTGGGTTGTTGACTGTAAACACCCAACAGTTTCCTGAAGCTGAACCACAACTTTTGATAATCCTTGTTGTGCTCCATTCTGATCAGTCGACTACAAGAAAACAAAATGATTTTTCCCTGAGTAGTAGTTTGAACTAATATTCTTTGCACTTAAGCGGTTTGCATTACAAATTTAGTTCGTCTTCGAAAAAGATTGAACAGATCGATCAGTGAAAAAATTTTCAATTCTTATTTAATTGGAAAACTTTTCTGAAAAAAGCACTAATTACCTGAATGACTGTGACACCTTTTCCAGCTTGTTCATAACTGATCAAATTCTTCTTCGGTTTTGGCAGTGCATAAGGAGTTGATGTTTTTCGTTTAATATTTCCTGAGTTATTCAGGAGTGGCAGAGTTCTATTAGCTGTGTTAACCTAACAAATAAAACAAATGAGCTTGAAGCAGGGAACAGGCACATTCTTTTTTATAAAAAAAGATGGTAGGCTGAGAAAAAAATGAGAAAGAGCAAGAAACTTATCTGATGACAAAAATTGCAATGTATATTCGATTTCTCACCTTTCTCCTAAACTGATTCATTTCATGTGTTTCAATTTCCACTCTTGGTTTTTTGTGCATTAAGGAACAACAAAGATTCAAAGAAACTTAATGAAAATTAGAAAACTTTCTGGTGGGTTCCAAGTTATTTTTTAATCTATTTGTTTTTTCAGCATTTTAATCAAAAACTGAAACCAAGAAACTCGAAACTAAACTAGGAAACGTCGAAAAAAATGTATCTAACCGTGCTAGCCAAGGGACTTCGTGTAATGTCACTTTTTCCGAAGTATGAAGACACATCTTCAGGTGTCAAATTGAGAACTTCTTCATCTATGTTTTCGATGTTACTTTCGTCAAGCATTTGATGGGCATTCTCTTTATCAGGGTTTTCATCTTGCTGCTCGACAAAACATTGATTCGGAACTCCTGGCAGTCCTAGATCTGCCCACTCAACCATAAATGCCGACAGTTCCGCCAAGCAATTGTTACAATAAGTTTCGCCTCCAATGGCTCGAATTGATGCAGAGTAAGTTTCGGTACCAACTTTCACCTCAATTTCAGTCATAAGCTAAGCAAAATAAAATGCAAAAACATGGAAATTATGTTTCAACTTGTATTTTGTTGAGACAAATTTTGTTTCCAGATTGCAAAGCTTTAAATAAAAGACCTATTACATGTCTGTTAATGATGAAATCTAAAACTATTACAAATTTGTTAACTCAAATATGCAATCAGCTCTCAACAGCAATAATTTTAAAAAGATGCTGTTCAAGCAGTTTATCTCAACTAGCACATAGCAAAAAAATTGAATCAACAAGCTTATAAGGACCTTTGCTATAAACTTGGCATAGAAAAAATAAAAAATGAAAGGTATTGAAAACTTGCTCACGTCAGCGCACTGTCTTTCAGAATAGCTCATTTGTATTCCACTGTGGAGAACGCTTATTACAGACGCTGTGTTGTCATCGTTCACGTAAATTAACCAAAAACGGTCTTGCAGTTTTTGCTTAGCAATTCTCTCGACTATTAGCACATTTTGCTGTTCCTCTTTTTTCCCTCGGGTTCTTCTCTGGGGTAGTTGACTGACATTCTCGGTATTATTTGCTTTCTGTGAACCCTACAGAAAAAATCAATGAGAAAATATTAAAAACAAACTAGAAACTGTTTAAGAAATTCCTTGCAAATTCCTGTGAGAGTTAGCTGGAATTCCTAAAGTTTTTAGTTGATGATTAATTGTTGTATTTTAGGTTAGAGATAAAAAAAAACTTTGCTTAGAAAGTCGGAAGCTAATTTTTTTGAATATTTGATAATTATGTTCAATCATCGACTAACCTCTGGTAAGACAGGTTCATCGATTACATTGTTGACCGAACTTTTGCTGACAGAGTTGCTAGTGTCAAGCAGAGGAGTCGCCTGGGTTCTAGGCTGATGGGTAATAACAAACGTTTTTGATAAACTCATTCTGATAAAGTTTTTGATAAATAGCAAGCAATCTGAAATCTTTGATCCAGAGAAATGTTCTCAAGTCAGACAAAAATCCACCAGCAGTCAAGCAAAAAAGCAGCAAATAGTCAGGTAATGCCACTGAATCTGTGATATTTTCCGATAGAGCTGAAATAATTGAACCTGTAATTATACCAAATATACGTTAACTATTCTACCTCAACTTTCGCTTTGTCGACCACTCTTAAAAAACCTGGGCACACCACTAAGGATAATTTTTGAAAAAAAGGGGAAAGGGCAATGCTAACACTGTTAATTTAAGCTGGCTTAGTAGAACTTTCAAGCTATTTTTCAAAAGATCGCAAAAAAGTATCAGATCTAGAATTATCGCCATAACCTGTAGTCACATCAATGAACTTCTAAAAAAAGCGGCAAAAAGGAATAGGTTTTGTCTAAATCTTGTTCAATAAGGTTATGCACTTGCTTTTCTTTAACTTACTTGTCAGCAAACGCTATTTTCACGAATCTAGATGTCAATTGGGCGACAGATTGTGCATGTGCTGGAAGATATCTACCATAAGTTTCCTTGCAGTGTACAGCTCGACTTTGATCCAGAGAAATGTTCTCACGTCAGACAAAATTCCACTAGCAGTCAAGCAACAAAAAAAGCAGTAAATTGCCAGGTTATGCCACTGAATCTGTGATATGTCTTTTTCCGATAGAGCGTTTACGACTTTTGAAACTCTCTCATTTACTTTTTTAGTTCTTTGTAGCGCCTACTTTTTTGCTCTCCAGAAGTGGAACTTATTCACGGTAATTTAAACTCCTTCGACTAGCGCGCGTTCGTTGTTCAAAATCGGTTTTTATTTGGATAGTTAGAAGCTAGTTATATTAACTTTACAAAATCAGAAAGACATTTGTCTGAAAAGCGAAAGAAGAGTTAAATCGAATTTCAGAAACAAATCAAAGGGGAGGGAAAAACTGGAAGGAGATGAAGCTCCAACTACATGGAGACCTAAAGACAACACTCATCATACGAAAAAGAGGCGGCTTCATAATTTAGACCGGTCCGAATAGCTGATTAGTTGTCGAAGAACAAAACTAATAAAATCAACACACATTCAGAGATCAGATGAGTAGATCTTATGCAAGCAACAATAGTTGATTTAAAACAATTTAGGCTTACCAGCATCTTATAAATTCAATTTATTTAATTTTATCAACTAGTTGACAGTAGATGGTCGCAAAAGTCGCAACAAACTACAATTCGTAATTAATTTTTGATTATGCTTTCTAACTTGAATAAGGACTTTTCACTAAGAATTTGATTAAGAAATTTCAGGCTGCCGCGAAAATCGCAGCAAGCTTTTCATCTAAAATCTGTTCTGCGTCTGGTTTTAAAATTTTTCTTGAGTATCGAAATTTTTTAAGAAACTGATCACCGCGGAAGTCGCAGCAAATCAAATTTTTTTCCCTTGTTCCGCTGTACCCTCATCAGGTCTGCCGCAAAGAAAATGTCATTCAAATATCTAAAAGCCACGGAAATCGCAGCACTAAACTTTTGGCTGTGATGAAGTTGTTGACGGAAAAAACTTTTGCTATCGATTGCTACAAAATTCACAGTAAACTGTTAAAAATATGTGTTTTATGAGTTTTACAAATACCAGGAATGCATAGCAGAAAGGAAGGAAAAAGAAGAAACAAAGAAACTGTTGGACCATTTAAAAAAGTCGTGATGAGGAATGTTTTTTTTTAAAGATTTGGTCGCGGTAGTCGCAACACACCTATATATCTTGTAATTAGTTTTTCATTATGCTTTCTAATTTGACTTAAAGCTTGCTCAGTTTGGGATCGCCGCGCAAGTCGCAGCAAGCTATTCACTCCTAATTCGCCGTTTTCTCCAACATATTTTTCACAAAAGTGAGACCATTGAAAAGTGACTCTTATGGAGAGTCTGCTGCTTGTATTCCGCATAAAATTAAAAATATATAGATAATTCTTAACCATTGCAAAAAACTACATAGCTTAAGCGTGAAAAAAGTCTTTCGTAAAACAATTTAGGCTTACCAGCATCTTATAAATTCAATTTATTGAATTCTATCAACTAGTTGGCAGTAGATAGTCGCGAAAGTCGCAACAAAGTACAATACGTAATTAATTTTTGATTATGCTTTCTAGTTTGACTAAGGACTTTTGACTAAGAATTTGACTAAGAAGTTTCAGGCTGCCGCGAAAATCGCAGCAAGCTTTTCATCTGAAATCTGTTCTGAGTCTGGTTTTAGAATTCTTCTTGAGTATCAAAATTTTTTTAAAATCTGATCACCGCGGAAGTCGCAGCAAATCAAATCTTTTTTTCCCATGTTCGGCTGAACCCTCATCAGATCTGCTGCAAAGAAAAAGTCATTTAAATATTTAAAAGCCACGGAAATCGCAACACTAAACTTTTGGCTGTGATAAATTTGTTGACGGAAAAAACTTTTGCTACCGATTGCTACAAAATTCACAGTAAACTGTTAAAAATATGTATTTTATTAGTTTTACAACTACCAGGAAAGACTAGCAGAAAGGAAGAAAAAAGAAACTGTTGGAACGTTTTAAAAAGTCTTGATGAGAAGTGTTTTTGTTTAAGATTTGCTCTTGTGTCAAAGTTATCAATCAAGGTAACAGCCAAAACAAAAATTCACAAGAAAGTTTCATTCAATCTTTCAGTTCAGTTGAGTTGAGTTTAATTTTTTCTTTTTGTGTCACAAGAAGAGTTTAATTTTGCTACAAATTTTTTGTGTTGAGTTTAATTTTCTTTTTGTGTCACAAGTTGACAGGTTAAGCATTTTTTGTCGAGTTTTCTCGATAAACTTTTTTTTCTGATGACATTGAACCAAACATATCTTTCTGGTTTCCACCACTCAGTTGGCGCTTCTTCTGCACTGCATCCTTTTGGTTACTAAACTGACGCCCATCATTTCTTTGCATTTCCTTAACTCTTGGATTTTTCAATGCATTCAAGTCTTTTTCATTATTGACTTGTATAAATCTCTGCCTCCCGGAACTTGTGTCACAAACAACCGACACAGCACAATTATGAGTTGTCGTTACAAAACCTCTGCTCTCGGCCAAGCGTTTCACATAAGCATCCAATGGAGGCAACCGCTCTTTCACCCAAATTGTTTTACCATTGATTGGATTTTTGTGATCATCATACTTTAGTTTTCGCCGGTTCTTGTAGGCTTCAAACTTGTCATTGAAATAAATGAATTTGATTATGACTGAAGGCATAATGTTTCTATCCAAATATTTGTTCGGTAGTATATGGAAAGCTTTCAAACTACTGCCCGAAATCTTGACTTTGAGATATTTGTCCAAAAAATGTATCACATTACTTAAAAATTTCCTCTCATCACGCGGATCAAACGGGGGATTGTCGACAATTATGGAATCCTTTGATGTATAGCGCTCTTGTTGTCGCACTCGAATATCTAACTCATCAACAAAATCTTTAAGTTCCCCGTATTTTGATAGAATTTCTGACTTACTTTCTTCCACCTCGGTTATTATTTTACTCACGACTTCACGAGTTGGCCCATCTGCTATCGCACCCACAAGCTCTTTCCATCGGGCATCCATAGCTAATGCTAAAGTTTTGACGGCGATCGCTGTTACTACTATTGCTTACGGTAAGCTCAATTCGGGACGTCAATTTAGCTGAAATAATTGAACATGTAATTATATCAAATATACGTTAACTGTTCTACCTCAACTTTCGCTTTATCGACCACTCGTAAAAAAACATTTGCACACCACTAAAGATAATTTTTGAAAAAAAGGGGAAAGGGCAAAGCTATTACTGTTATTTTAAGCTGGCTTAGTAGAACTTTCAAGCTATTTTTCAAAGGATCACAAAAAAGTATCAGATCTAGAATTATCTCCATTACCTTTAGTCACATCAATGAACTTCTAAAAAAAGCTGCCAAAAGGAATAGGTTTTGTCTAAATTTTGTTCAATAAGGTTATGCACTTGCTTTTCTTTAACTTACTTGTCAGCAAACGCTATTTTAACGCACCTCGATGTCAATTGGGCGACAGATTGTGCATGCGCTGGAAGATATCTACAATAAGTTTCCTTGCAGTGTACAGCTCGAATTGGATGCAGAGAAATGTTCTCACGTCAAACAAAAATCCACTAGCAGTCAAGCAATAAAAAAAAGCAGAAAATAGCCAGGTAATGCCACTGAATCTGTGATATGTCTTTTTCCGATAGAGCTGAAATAATTGAACCTGTAATTACATCAAATATATGTTAACTGTTCTACCTCAACTATCGCTTTGTCGACCACTCTTAAAAAAACCTGTGCACACCACTTAAGATAATTTTTGAAAAAAAGGGGAAAGGGCAAAGCTATTACTGTTATTTTATGCTGGCTTAGTAGAACTTTCAAGCTATTTTTCAAAAGATCACAAAGAAGTATCAGATCTAGAATTATCGCCATAACCTGTAGTCACATCAATGAACTTTTAAGAAAAAGCTGCAAAAAGGAATAGGTTTTGTCTAAATTTTGTTCAATAGGGTTATGCACTTGCTTTTCTTCAACTTAAAAGTCAGCAAACGCTATTTTAACGCACCTAGATGTCAATTGGGCGACAGATTGTGCATGTGCTGGAAGATATCTACCATACGTTTCCTTGCAGTGTACAGCTCGACTTTGATCCAGAGAAATGTTCTCACGTCAGACAAAAATCCACTAGCAGTCAAGAAATAAAAAAAAGCAGTAAATAGCCAGGTAATGCCACTGAATCTGTGATATGTCTTTTTCCGATAGAGCTGAAATAATTGAAAGTGTAATTATATCAAATATACGTTAACTGTTCTACCTCAACTTTCGCTTTGTCGACCACTCTTAAAAAAACCTGTGCACACCACTAAAGATAATTTTTGAAAAAAAAGGGGAAAGGGCAAAGCTATTACAGTTATTTTAAGCTGGCTTAGTAAAATTTTCAAGCTATTTTTCAAAAGATCACAAAAACGTATCAGATCTGGAATTATCGCCATAACCTGTAGTCACATCAATGAACTTTAAAAAAAAGCTGCAGAAAGGAAAAGGTTTTGTCTAAATCTTGTTAAATAAGGTTATGCACTTGCTTTTCTTTAACTTACTTTTCAGCAAACGCTATTTTAACGAATCTAGATGTCAATTGGGCGACAGTTTGTGCATGTGCTGGAAGATATCTACCATAAGTTTCCTTGCAGTGTACAGCTCGACTTTGATCCAGAGAAATGTTCTCACGTCAGTCAAAAAACCACTAGCAGTCCAGCAATAAAAAAGCAGTAAATAGCCAGGTAATGCCACTGAATCTGTGATATGTCTTTTTTCGATAGAGCTGAAATAATTGAACCTGTAATTATATCAAATATACGTTAACTGTTCTACTTCAACTTTCGCTTTGTCGACCACTCTTAAAAAAACCTGTGCACACCACTAAAGATAATTTTTGAAAAAAGGGGGAAAGAGCAAAGCTATTACTGTTATTTTAAGCTGGCTTAGTAGAACTTTCAAGCTATTTTTCAAAAGATCACAAAAAGTATCAGATCTAGAATTATCGCCATAACCTTTAGTCACATCAATGAACTTTTAAAAAAGCTGCAAAAAGGAAAATGTTTTGTCTAAATTTTGTTCAATAAGGTTATGCTATTGCTTTTCTTTAAATTACTAGTCAGCAAACGCTATTTTAACACACCTAGATGTCAATTGGGCGACAGACTGTGCATGTGCTGGAAGATATCTACCATAAGTTTCCTTGCAGTGTACAGCTCGACTTTGATCCAGGGAAATGTTCTCACGTCAAACAAAATTCCACTAACAGTCAAGCAATTAAAAAAGCAGTAAATAGCCAGGTAATGCCACTGAATCTGTGATATGTCTTTTTCCGATAGAGCGTTTACGACTTTTGAAACTCTCTCATTTACCTTTTTAGTTCTTTGTAGCACCTACTTTTTTTGCTCTTCAGAAGTGGAAATTATTCACGGTTATTTAAGCTCCCTCGACTAGCGCGCGTTCGTTGTTCAAAATTGGTGTTTCTTCGGATAGTTAGAAGCTAGTTATGTTAACTTCACAAAACCAGAAAGACATTTGTCTGAAAAGCGAAAGAAGGGTTGGGTTATTCAATGTTGATTCTAGTTGGTTTAAATGAAAACGAATGTCAAGAATTTAAGCTCTATTAGAGTGTTGTTCATTATCAATTTGGTGATGAATATCAATTCGGTGATGAAAAATTGCCGAAATCGGTTAATAGTTTTACATTGAACAAATCAAAACAAAAATGGATTAATTTTAGAAGCTAACTGATCTTCGGTTTACGATAATCAAATAGCGCAATGCCTTAAAGCTCTGTGAATTTTCAGAACGATAATAAAAACTTCTTTGATAAATTTAACCTAATTTGAGAAAACTGAATCAATAGGTAAAACTTTTATTCCGCTGGAAAATTCAATAATTAAATTTCACTTTCGAAATTAGAAGTCGATCATGTGACTTTTATAATTTTGCTGATCGATAGTGGAATTAACCCTCCTTTTAACAAAGCCTGAACAAATTATAAGACTTTTTTAGAAAAAAATGATCGAGACCTATATAAGTCTGAAATACGTTCATCAACTCTTAATAGAATAAATCATAGTCATTAAAAACATAAAATAAGCTTTGCTTCGCAGACACTAGCGAGAACACGACAAAGCAGCTCTATGAAGTGCAATAAGAAAAACTTTGTGATCGAAAACGTCCTTATCCTTTGCTTGGAATAAATAGTACTAAAAAATTTTTTTTGAGAATCGAACAATACACTACCGAGCACAGTTTGCTTGTCATTGATTATATAAAGATAATTGCTACTTTAATTATCGAATATCCAAGGAAATTTCAATTTATTTATTCGCTCCTCTTAACTGAACAACATTTTAACATCATTACTCCATCTTAAACTGGATTATTAGCTTTTTAAAATAAATTTAGAGCTCAAATAAATTTTTTCGAGCACAATTCCTTGGCGTGAAATACAACAAGTAAGGATTTAAATGAAGGATTGATTACATAGTGAAAACCTATAAACCGCGAAATGATCCATAGCACCATTTTATGTTTCGAATTAACCTGCTCGTAATCAGTGGCTGGTCACATCATCTTAAATTACACTTCAGTCAGCCGGAACTGGTTTTTTGAGGGGGAGCGATAGGGTTACTTCTTCATCTTCTCAATTGAGCCGTTAATGTGTTGCAGGAATTCGACGTAGGATGAGCTGCCGTCAGTTCTGTCATCTACCAGGCTCTCAAAAAACAGAGCCTTGCTGGGGTCATCGTCTCTGAGTATTAGGATGGGTGCGTGGTTTGGCCTCGAGTCCAGCAAGTGGAATATGAAAGCTCTGAGGGCATTTGACACAGTGTTGTCTAACTCAGGCAGCGACTTCAATCCTCCAGATGGTATGCCAGTGGGATTCGGAAGGTCCAGGACCTTCATGCACCAGTTCATTGATACGTGACTTCGCACCAAAAGGATCATCTGGGTGCCCTTGTCCAGAAGGTATGCCCCGTCACGAGACAGACTCTCTGCTGACAACTGAAGTTGGGGAGGCTGGGGGATCTTTCCCTCTGCGAAGCTGAACACGGTCTCCTGGTTGGCGTTGGTGGGCGTCTCGTTTGGATCAGATCCCATTAGAGGCTGTAGATGAATATTGTGTACTGGGTACATTGGAGGGTAAATCATATGCATATCTGAAGTTATTATATGTTCAGAAGTTATTTTTTGTTGGATCTATACCCTTACTTTTTGTTTCTATTTTTTTTCTATCATTTGTTTCCTTCATTATGAAAAAAATCCCTTCCCCTCACCAGACATAGAGAATCAATCAGCATCAGAATTTATAGAAAACTGACTAAACAGCATCATTGGTACAAATTAGGTAATCTGGAAAAAAAATATATCTATATAAGTAATCAAGAAAAAAAGTTATTGAGATAATGTTGAAAAAAACATTATCGAGAGTCCAAATGTCTCGGCGTGCAAAATTATGTCCCTTGAGATATCCCCCTCGAGAAAATACTAGATCTAAATAAGGACGTGATTTTAAACGAGTTTTAGTGTTATTTGAAAAAATAACTATTTTTAATGAAAAAAACAAGACACGTGACAAAAGTTCAGAATTCATTCGAAAATTTCAAAAAAAAAAATTTCAGATCTGATCATGTCTGATGCAGTTCAGGACAGACATGCAATCTCACAACAAATGGATTCAACCTGGGCATATCTGTATTTTTATTTTATTTCCGTAACATTAAAATTGTTGTATCTTCCAGGTCTGAACATGTCTGATACAGTTCAGGGCAGATATGCAATCTCACAACAAATGGATTAACCCTGGGCATATCTGTATTTTTATTTTATTTCTGTACGGGTTATTTTGATCATGTTGGATTTCTTCGTCATAGTTTTATTGTACTTTTTGGCATGAAATTTTATCGTTTGAGGAACATATATCTAAAAACGGTTACTTTTGTTTGACTTTTTTCCCCGCTGAAGTTATTTGCTAATGAAAAAAAGTTTTCCGAGAAAACTGAAAAATCAAAATAGAAAAAAAACTTGGTTTGAATAAGTGACATTTTTCTCACAAGCAGAAGGAATATTGTTTAACCTGCGATCGTCAGCTGGCTCTCCACAGCTTCTATGAGTTTCTTTACTTCGGGATCCATTTTGAAACAACAGGAAAGTGAGTGTTTAAAACAGATGTGAAACAAAATACTATTTGTACAATTTACTTAACCTGCAAGCAAATATCTCATTTGCATCAATCCGTGTTCCTAAAAGATCTTTCAAACCCCCTTTAGCTAGTTATAGGTCATTTAACACAAGTTGTCTTTAAGCAAACCTTTGAATATTAATATTTTATCTGTTTTACAAACATTTGGAGTAGTTGCTCCGGACAAACTCAGCACAAATTTGCCACCAGGCCTCTGACTTCCACGTACAAATGTTGGAGATGGTTTAGAGGCACTAGTTCCATGGAATCCAATGACTAAATACGGCTAAAAAAATGCCGCCAAATCGCTCATTGCCAGAAAAATCCGACGGCAAACCAGTTTCAGTCATTGAGGCGAACTGCTCCAAATTTCACTGGATTGCAGATTGCACAATTTGTCGAGAAACTCCTCAATTTGTAATTTGTAGCTTAATGCTATAGATTGCCTATGGATTCTATGATTTGTCACTGGATTTCACAAACATACCATTGAACTATGAATTGACGGCTGAACCCACGGACAGTTTGCGGAGTCCAGTGACATTAAATGAAAGCAATTGGGCGTCAAATGTCATTAAAAACCGCGTTTTTGGTGGTTTCTAGATGATTTTTTTGCTAGTGTGAATTCAACTTTAAGAACTACTGTTTAAACCCAGGTATTTCGTCTTTCTTCATCAAGTTTCTGACTTAGAAGCAATTTTTGAAATTCTCTGCAATGTGAAGCAAAACAAAGATACCACAGTCAGGGGCGGATTCCTTTGATATTTCCCTTACCAGAATGCCAGAGCCAGAGTAATCAGGGGGATCTAAATTTTTCTCGAGGGGGAGGTGGTTTTTCATCAAATTTTCGAAAATTTTGTCGACCTTTTTTTTAGCTAAAAAGACCCTGTTTTGGTCAAAATTTTTGCGCCGCAAGCAAAGTTTGAAAAAAAAGCCAAAAAGGTATTTTTAGGCACTTTTTGGAAAATTTTGACCAAAAAAATCACGTTTTTTCGGCACGCGCTCCGCCTCAAAGTTAGTATATATTGGCCGTTAAAAATTAGTAATTTTTGGGTCTGTTAACCAAAAATGGATATCTCAAAATAGTACAAAGGGCGTCAGGGGTCGGCAGGGGGTCAAATCCCTGAGGAGGGGGGGGGGGGGCGTCTACCCTAAATCGGCCCCTGAGGGTAATGAAAAATGGTATTATTAAGTTGATTTCAATTATCTGGCAAGAAACCATTACACTGAAACAAAAAAGACTGAAGTAGCCAGTTGCTGTGAATAGTGCAAACATTGTTCCGAGCAGTCCAATTGCTAAGGAAACCAAATTATAAAGTTTTTAATGTTTCTTGTGAACAAAAAAATCTGAAACCCGAAATCATTAAAGAGGCGAAGCTGCATTTCGCAAAAACAACCAATAAAAGGCATATGGAAGTTTTTTGGTACAAGATGGAAAAAATAGTGAAAATTGTTCCAAAAAATTGAAGCAAATTGCCGGCTAAGAGATCTGAACCTCCATTTACCACACTTTGAGCCTCAATTTTTCATAACTGTACTAATTCAGAATGCTGGAAAAATTTATTCAAACTCACGCAAAACACAAAAGCGCGAGGACTGCCAATGAATAATTGAAGCCGTTGTCTGAGATTAGAAAGGGTTTTAAAACAAAAAAATGACTGAAGTGAGCTGACTGCAGCCAAGAAGAGACAAACTGCAGCCAAAAAACACGGTTTTAGGCTACTTTATTAACAACTGGGTTGACCTAATACACCGAAAATGCTTACCAAACAATTCCATGCACCAAAAAACCAAGTGTATGGAAAAATGCATATATAGAAACTGTATGACTAACATTTTTTTTGATGGTGACAAAGTAGTTTCGAAAATGCTCCGAAAAAATGCTTTTTTACTGCAAAATGAAATTTGTATTCAAACACACATTTCCAGATATCTTTTTTTGCATGCAAAATTGAAGTTTTTTTGCGGCTAATGTAGAACTGGATGCATAAAAGTCTGACTAATTTTTTTCAAAATTGCTCAGAAAGCCTTTTTTTTGTTTAAGTATGCCTTCATCAATGCCTGATTAAATAAAAATGCAAATTATAAAAATGATCATTTTATGATTTTGTCCCCAAATATTAAACGTTTGATACTTTTCTTATATCATGTGTGTAAGCCAACCCTGCCCTTGCCACTTGTGTTTGGTAACGAAAACAAATAAAACGTTTTGAGAAGAAATACTTGTCATACATTTTTCGTATATGGAAAACTGTGCAAAAATCGTTTAACTAATAGGATTGTTTAATAATTCTAATTGATTGACAGTATTTCGTCATTCAGTTCCTCCATTGTGAGAGTGATTTCATACAATGTTTTGTACGTATAGAAGTGTGTAGCAAGAAATTTTTTACATCAAAAAATTATTTGATAAGAAGTTTTCGTTAACCCTGAAACTTCATTCCAAAACAAAATTTCAATCCCTGTAGAAGGTGGCGCCGATGTGGGACCGAATGTTAGAAATTTATTTTCACCTATTTTCAGCCAATGTGAGCTTGGTGATCGAAAACCTCAAAAAATCGAAAAAATTTATAAAACCGAAGCAGTTCAGGCCATTAAAATGTTTTATTGAGCTATTAGAAATTGAGCAGATACACCATTTTTTGATTATGGCGAATTAAAAACCGGGTATAAAAAACCTATAACAAATTTTCAAAATTTGAAAAAAAGTGTATCTGCAGGAATTTCTCAGAAAAGTTTTACTGTGCTGCTCTATTTCATTTTCTGTTATTCAGGACCACAGTTTTGTGCAAAAATCGTTTAACTAATAGGATTGTTTAATAATTCTAATTGATTGACAGTCTTTCGTCATTCAGTTCCTCCATTGTGAGACCCCCTGTAGAATGCGTAGTGATCAAACTGCTCTTTGTTTCAACAATTTCTTGAAGTTGTTTCACGCTGACTACTTATATCACAACTATCATGCTTTTCGCCCATTCTTTTAATTGTACTAGTTTTCTGGTTTTTAATAATTTTGATTCCGTTGGCCAAAATATTTTTTGAAAGCGGCGTTCGCCAAAATTTTTTTTGTCAGTTCTAATACCTAATAGGTTTTGGCCGAAATATCGCAGATATGAAAGCGTATCAAAAATATTCTCTCAGACTGGATCAAGTTTGATACCATCAATATTCTTTTTTCTCTTTTTCAATTTATTCATTACAATACAACTCAAGCAAGCCTAGCATTGCACTTTGGTGGATAGGAAAGGGGCAAAAACTCTTGCCTCGGAATTTTATAATGTCAAAAACACTACATAAACAAGTTTTTCACGTATGGTTCGCTTTCTCTTAAAATGGGGAAAAATGCCAAAAAAGACAATCGCCAATGTTAAATATGTTTTCTAAAAATTATATTAAGTGGCATCTAAGCCAACAAGAATTGAGTAGTCGGCCGTCGAAGAGCAAACAAAATTGTCTTAAATTTTTAATATACTTTCAGAACTCAAAAACTTCAAGCTGTCTTCCTGAATCACACTAAAATATTAAATCCCAAACATTACAACAAAAATTGACGACTGAGAAGGTAACACAGTAGCAGAAATAATTTAGCCGAAAAAAATCTGAAGCCAAAAAGAAAAAATTTATATTACGAGGGCAAGCTGTGTACCTTCTAAATTTTTGGTGTTTTCCTATCGAATGTGCAACACAGCTATTTTTTCTATGCTGTTGTGGAAATCACAGACAAACGGCTAACGTGTGCACTGTTCAAAATGGCTCCATAAGCAGCAAATTTTGCGGAATCTAGAGCAGTTTGTGAAATCTGAAAACAAATAGTTCTACATGTATGCAGTGGCGTGTTCTGTCGCGGAACTTGCTTTCTGTGAGCCGAATCTGCAAATTATAAGCTGAGTCTGCAAATCGCTGTTAATTTTTTTTACAATTGCAGAATCCACTCAAAGTTTGTTGAATTGACCTCCAAATGGGTAATCCGCAAGAACTAGCTATATTGATTTAATGTATTCCTTTAACATCAGGAAAAATTCCGAAAAAGATATTAAGCTACAAGTCATTAACTATTAAAAGACGTTAAACAACCAGTCATAAAATTCAAACAAAACTGCTCGTATCAGGGCGCAACCCTGAATGTTCCGACTGCCTTTTAAGGTTTATGGAGCAGTAATAACATTAAAAAATTCAATGAAATAAAACAAAATCAACAAAAATTTTTTTCTAAAATTTGAAATTTTTCATGTAAATCATCCCTCCACACGCCATACAAAGTACAAAAGGATAGATTTCACTCCTTGCAACAAACCAATTATGGCATATAAGCTTCTTTTAACCAATTTAGAACGATTTCTGAGGCGGATTAACTCTCCGCTTATGCGTTAATAGCTCGAAGTATATCGCGCGTTAATTGTCCCAAATTGGCCAAAATGGCAATCTTTAAACCCCCGTAACTTTGCAAAAAATGATCACAGGTAAAATACCTTTTCAAATTTGAGCTCAGGACAACAATACTTTCGAATGATTTAAAAAAATTCCGCCAAAAATGGCTAGTTAAAAAGTCGAAATTTGTCTGAAGAAAAAAAAACCCACCCCCAGCACAAATATTCCGTCACTTTCGTATCGAAAGTCGGAACAACAAGCGGTATTTAAGCCAACAAGAATTGAGAAAACGAGTGGAATCTACAACTAACTTGCTATTTTGTCCAGTTGTCTTACGGATTCCTCGACACAACCAATGTGCCGACATATATTACGTTAGAGATAGTTGATTGTGGAGTCTGCGGCAAATTCTAAAGATTTCGGATTTTTGTTTGTTTGGAACACATTTAGAGACTTGGCGGTGGACTCTAGGGTCCTACACACACAAAACTCAGACCTGGTAGGCTAGCATATTTTAGGTTTTGTAAGGCAATGACACTAAAAATCAAAAAACTTAAAACAATTTGAGACAAACTTCTGAACTTCAGATGTAAAAATTTGAAGAAAAATTTCGTTTTTTTTCTAGATCAATTTTTTAATAAACATTTTTTTAAGCAACTGCAAACTAACTGAGTGCATTGACCACATAAATCACATTTGCAGTTTTTCTGCTAGACAATTTGTTCAGAAAAAAAAACCATTTTCCTTGATTGATAAAAAAATGGATAAGCTTAATTAAAAAATGCTGAGCTCTATGTTAGATTACAATTTCTGAAAAATTTATTGTGCCTGTATTTCACAAAACAAAAAAAGTGAATATTGACGTTAATTCTGTTTTACGGGTTCAAGAATGGTATCAGATAAAAGCCAGTTATTTGGATTCGAAAAAAATTATCTTAGCCGCTAAAACAACTGGTATCAGTGAGTGATTCAACCTTGTTTTTGATTATAATGAGAAAAAAAAATTTATCAGAAGAAGTTTAAAAATGAGACAGAGAGTGGTTGGCAGTCTTGAAGAAACAACTCCCCGTAAGAAGAAGTATAAAACTGCGAAAGAGAGTAGCAAACAATATATGCATAACCGGCTTAGATGGATATAGCTAGATAGTCTTTCGATCTTTATCAAAAAAAAAATGAGGGTTTTCTTGCATTTGAAGACAACGTTGCTTTTACTTCTGAAAAATTTAAATTTTAAAATAATTTATGTTTTCACTTTAAAAACTTTTTGAACCTTCTTTGATTACCACAAAATCGAGTTGAATTAAATCAAAGCTACAATAAACACACACTATTTTAAACACCATCATCAGGGTATGTTAGTTTTTTAACCCTAAAACAATATTTTAAACTTCGTTCTCGACACTAAGAAACTGTCTTTGGATACATTTTGATCAAATCGAAACTGACACTGTTTAAAATGACATATCCCTGATTCCATGTTCATGTATGTTTTTTTTACTAGTTTAACGCAAAAAAAGTGTCGGTACTATTTTGCTGTTATGTTAGATCGACTTTTTTTAGTTTAAAAAAACTGCAGTTTAACCCGCTTGATTTTTCATACTGGTATTGCTGAGTAACACCCGTATCAACAAAATTGAGTGAAAAAACCTGAAATTTCTCTACCTAGTAAATTCAATCTAAAAGCAAAACACCCCGACAACCTTTTTAATTCAAGCGTCAGCGTTTTTCTGAAACTTGAATTTTTTCGAGGCGTGAAGGGTTGGGTACGCTTCTCTGTTTTTCAGGGATTTTGTAGATGCCAAATGAAGAGTCCCCTCTGGTCTTCGATCTCAGCCAATCGATCCAATCAGAAAACAATAAATACCCTTGATGAAGAGGTGAAATTAAACTCAACATCCGGTAATAATAATTCAAAAGATGCCTAAAAGTGTGCGTTTTGTCTTGTTTTTTTTAATTACAGCTTTCGGTGCAAAAACATTTTTTTTTTCAAGTCTAGAAAAATCTTTTTGGTTGACCTTAAAAAATTGACACAATACAAAAATCTGCATCACTTTTAAGTCAACAAACAGAAGAAGGTATGCAGGCTTGCCATAACTTATTTGAAAAACTACAATTAGGCCATTACAAAATAGTATTAGGCCACGAAAAAATACTATTAGGCCACAGCGCGTTCTTTTTTTTCAAAATTGTTTTCGAGGTGTCTTACAATTTAATACGAGCCATTTTAACACCGTACATTTTAACACCTAGTCATTTCACTATTAAACAATTTAAATCCACACCAATTTAACTCCTTTTTTCAGTTTAACACCGAACATTTTACGACCTAGTCATTTCAATACTAAAATTAATACTGTCTGAACTCCTTATCTTACTTCTTATCACACTTAAGTTAATTTTGCAATTAATGCACGCATCATTTTGAAAAACTTGGTTTATCTTAGTTATACATGCTACAATGTAGCGATTTTAAATTGCTAAGGCAGCAAAAAGTAGGAGAGAAATTATATGGAGTTAACTTGTTAAGAGTTTAAAGGGAGAACGGGGCTGTTTGTTCTCATTAAGGCTGAGAAACTCGGTCTGCAGAAATTCTTTATTATTTTTATTATTTGTTAGATTTGGCAAAATTCGCCAAAAAATGTTTGAATTAGATGCCTGAAGTTTTAAAGCCGATGTAGCAATAAGTAGAAAATCAAAAGAAAATCAAAGTAGCTATAAACCTAAGCAAGGGTCAGTTTTTGGTCCAAGACACCAAAGGTCGGTGCGGGACTGGTCACGTTTTCCGCGGCGAGCAGTGCTACTTTCAAGCCATTAGAGGGCGAGGAGTGGCTAATCACTTTTTCTGCAATGAGAAACTCATTTCTATATAGCCGCAATTGAACATTTTAAAACATATTGTGGACTGATGGTTTTCCGTTTTTGATTTTTAGACGCATTTGCCTGCCTGTAGACTCGATTTTTGATCCATGAGCTTGGTACACTGTTACATTTTTAGAAAGCCAATAATTTTTTGCTTGAAAGTATCAGCTTGACTGAAAAATTTAGATGAACGAGGATTGCTCTCATAGACTGATCAACAAAAAACATTTCAACTTCCAATAACGCAGAAAAATTTGCGCCGGCAGCAGACGATTTGAAAATAAACAATGAACACAAGAAAAATAAAGATTTGTTTTTTTTTCGGAAAAATTTCAGTTTTCAAATTAAAAAATAGTTGGTCTCTATTCGTTTATTTTTAATAATATTTTTTGATCGACAAAACTGGGTCATTAAGTAAAGTTTTCGTTGTGCTCGGAAATCTGAAAATTTAGGTCCACTATCGAAATAAGACATCATTCTTTGTTTTACGTGTTATCTACATTTCATTTTTACTTTTCGATAGTGGAGTTTGCCTTCCTTTTAACATAGGACATGAATTGAATCCGAAACGAATTGCAAATAAAAATAAAACAGTTTAGCGTCAACAAATTCAATGACTTTTCGTGGGAAGAAAAAACAGAAAAAATAATCTCGATCTATGAGTCTTCACTACACTCATCGACTTAAAAAGTTCCAATTTGCTTATCTCTTTTTGCAGAGAACAGAACGATAGCAGAAATGACAGACTGGAATAAAAAAATATCGTCAGTAGCCTGCTGGTAGTATCGACTAGCGTTAAAATCAATCAAATATCAAACAAGATCTGCATTGACAAGGGGCGAGTTTGCTCTGCATATCTTTCAATGAGGCATTTTCTTGTTTTCAATGCTTGCCGTTGATTGATATTTCAGAAACAGTTTATATTAACTTAACCACTTTTAACTTTACTCGAAAAATACGAAAAAAATTCGGGGAAAAACTTAATTTTCCTTAATTTGCCCGGAAAACTGCAAAAAGTTTAAAAATGAACGCATATCTGGAGTTTGGAATGATTGTCTGATTGACTTATGTTGTTTTTCCATCATACAAAATTACTAAACCACACTTGTATTCTCTATTTAAAACTGTACAAGCAAATACTACAAGAAGAAGTCTTTGATATAGTTTAAGTCTGGGTTATTTTCGAACTGAGTTTGGTTTGTGGCGAATAGGAAACAGTAGTGTGTCAGCAGCTGCTGTAGAAGCTCTTCTTCGTCTAGTCTCTCAATTTGGTACGCCTTGTTGTAACCTAGAAACATTTAAATGTATACACGTTTTATAGAATATACAACTAATCGCCCCCCCCCCCCCCCCCCCCCTCAGTGATTCGACCCCCTGCCGACACAAAGGGCTCCCCTTTATACTATTTTGAGTTATCCATTTTTGATGATCCAATAAATCGAATATAGAGAAGATTGCTGTTGTTTTTTTTTTCGTTTGAGACAGCTTCAACTAAAACAATTACAAAAAAAATTTCTCCCTCAAAACATTTTCTCCCATTCGGCATAAATAGGTCGAAATTCGATCACAACCGCAAATTTTTTACAAACAACCATCCCTTATTTGAGCTCGACAAGCAAATGCGTTTCACCTATTCTAGCTTCTCATATTCTTGTTGCAATTGAAATTTATCAATAGAGGGAGGGGAAGGAAAGAGAAGAACAAAGAGACCCAAAGCCCATACCAACCTGGCAGTAACTGAGACAAGTGTGAAGTCAAGCGAGCCTTGACATGTCCCCACTGTCCTTTCTTTTTAAACCTCTCCTCTTGAGTCTGTAGTGAAGTGCATGCTGTGTCTCCTATGTTGGCACACCATGTTGACCTGATGTTGTCCATCATAATCTGTCCAAATCTGTCATCAATATTCACCCAAAACAAAACAAAAACGAGTTATTTTTGAACTACGCTGGGGGCGACCACGCAGGGTAGAAATTTAGCCAACCTATTCAATAGTTTAAACAACGAAAAACTTGCATTTTTAACTAGTAATTTCAATCTTGGCTCTGAGTGATCTGAAATCTGACCTAACTTCGAAAAAAACTTTTTAGAGAGTGAAAAAGCGTTTCCGGTATTTCATCGGACTGGAATTTCTGAAAGTAATGTATTATAATAAATCAATCGACCCCATCTGACGTTAATTTGTGGCACCTTGATTTGCCAGGAAAACTTGTCCGAATGTACAACAAAAACGCAAGCCAATATGAAAAAAGCCAACACAAAAATGATGGTAAAAACTCTAAAGAAGATTGAACATAATCATCGTTAAAATTTCTTGTATAAATATTGTAAAAGTCATTCAAAGGTGAAAATCTGAAACTTTCGCGAGGTCTACCTTAGTTGGTCCGGGCAGGGGCAGATCTAGGATATTCTCCAGGGTGGGGGGTATTGGTATTGGGCATATTTTCGAAAAAATGTCGAAAATTTCATCGACTTTTTTTGTCGACCGAATTGATTTTCTGAGCTCTCCCAAATCATTATGAATACCCCATTTTGACCAAATTTTAGGGTCAGTCAGCCAAAAATAGATATCTCAAAATAGTACAAAGAGGGACCCTTTGGGTCGGCAGAGGGTAAGAAAAGTTCATCCGACCACTCCCGCATTTACGATTGATTTGCATGAAAATAATGAAAACTTACTTGTTCATAGAGCAGAAAAAAGGCATCCTTGAACAAATTCGGAATCGTATCAATCAACTTCTGACTCTTTTCGCTCTCCAAATAGACCAAAACACACTCAGACAAAAACAAAACGGGTAAATTTTTATCCAATCCAGTCAGCTCTACAATATGGTTGAGCGCGACTTCTGGGTCGCCAGATATATCCACATTTAACAGATGGAAACTTTCTGAAGTTATTCCTGTTGGCGTAATTTTGGCATCCTTTGACAAATATTGCCTTAAAAGCGGATTTCTTTGTACAATGAATGATTTTCTCATCACAACTTCTTTTAGGTCAACTTCGATGTACTTGTCCGGTTTCAGATCTAGGTTCCAAAATAAGGTATCGAATCCCGCGCCTAGTGATACAATGTTGCATTTTCGTTTGAATATTGATATGAATTCAGACACGACTAGTCGTACGACCATAGCACGTACGTATGTTCCTATCAATTCGCAGCGTTTTAAAAGGCGACAACTATTTACAAATCAGTTTATCAGAAACACCTCCAAACTAAATCAACTTTCATAATTACAAAAAAAAAACAGATGAAAAAATATGTCCTAGCGGGGAACAGATTCAATAAAGTTTCAAAGAAAACTGAAACTTTAGACCACACAAACTGCCTCGTTACGAATTGTCGCTTTTTAAAACCAATGCGACAATTTTGAGCAGTCACGCTTTCGTTCCTAGACTGATTTCGGGTGGTTTTCGCTCGGGGTATTTGGCAAATGCTTTGATGTAGGGGTCTTCGTAGTAGCCGAGGGAGACTGCGAATGCCTTGCAGTTGGAGGCGTGGTCATTAGTCTTGGTTACATCGGACATCTGAAGCCAATATAACCGCGGAACTTAAAATGAGCAGCATACGGTCGGTCAAGTTTTGAACAGAGACGAAACTACAGTTCGCAAACCTTTGTCCGAACATTCAATTTAAATTGACAAATAAATATAGCCAACAGACAGTTAGATAAGAGTTAATGAACTTGAGGAAACAGAAAAAAAAGACATGGTTTTGGATATTCTTATGATTTCAAAAAGTTCATAGTTCATTGACTCCTATACTTTTTGAAATCATAAGAACATAAAAACACAATAACCTGTTGCAGTCCAAGTAGAACAGAATGTTCCGACTACACTGAAAATATTTTTCACCGTTGGATATGATTATTTTCGGCCAGCTTTATTAAAAACGGGACCCTGAAAACCAAGGATGGCCGAGTGTTAGGCAAGTAGTACAGAATGTGCACACCAAAATGGTTTAAGATGACTTATAAAATACAATTAATTTTCGACCACGTCACTGAAAGCGACTCGAAGCAACAATAATGTCAAGGTTTTTGCCGCCCAGTTTTAGTTACTCCAAGTAAAGCTAGTATGAGGTGGACAAGTATATCAAATTAAAGCCTAATTAGTCGTTATTTTCAATACAAAAAATCGAAAATACTGCCGAGTCAAGAAAGACTGCTCATTTCAACCCCCTGAACAACTTTCGGCAACCGGTTGATTTGAAATCGTTGATTGATATATGTAAAGAGACAATATAATCAGTGATTTCATGATGTGTTTGAAAAATCCTTCTTTTTGAAAAAATCCCAAGCCAAAACATTCAAAAATTTGATGGACAGTTTTTGAAATTAACTTTTTTTGGATTTTTTTTGCAATTTTAACTAGATTTTGAAATATTTTTCGCAATTTTAAATTCTGAAAAAATTTCAATTTAATTACAGATATCATCTTAATTGACCAGTTTACAGATAATTGACTTGATTATTGATTATGCGGGTGATCATAAACACTACTTAGAATTCTTTTACACAGGCGAAGCTGAGCTTCGCACCACTTGCAATACAACTAGATCTATTGAAATGAATTAAGATTGATGTTTTCGAATTCAAAACCAATAAAAAATGTGTCCCTCATAACTCATACAGGCACATAAAAACTTTCTTCAAGCATCAAATGACCGAATAATAGGCTACTAAGCCGCTATAAACACAGAGGCGAAGCTTCGCTTTGCAAACACTAGCGATAACACAAATACCAGCTCTATAAAGTGCAAAAAGTAAAAGTAGAAATGTCTCGAATTAGCAAAAATTCGGCTAGCTCTGAGATTCGGTCCTGCGACTTTGAGATTAGGAGACTCACACAGTAACCACTCAACCACGAAAGCGTCATAGGTACCAAACACTAGCCACAAAGAACGCAGAGAACAGATGCTGTGCATTTTCCAATGCTACAGTGAAATTTCCAAATAACTGAACACTTTTAACGAACAGTTTTATTTGCGAGTTAGATTTAAAAAAAAAGGTTCTTAATAATACACAAAGCTGATCACTAGAGTAAACAAGCCAAAATATCAAGCCGAAAAAAAAGAAGAAAAAAAGTGCGGAGGGGAGCGTAAAAATGGGTTTCTCTTGAAACGACGCAAAACACCGCCACTAAGTGGATGAAAAACAAGCCGAAAAAAATTGAGCCGATAAGCAAAAAAAGGAAATACGAAGTCAAGGTTAGTAAAATTACAAATTGCAGGAAAAAATCAAACAGTAAAATTAACATTAAAAAATGCGCGCAGCAAAAAAAATATTACAAGCTGTGTCAACTAAGCAGACAAATAATTGACCGACCATTTTATTTTGAAATAGCATATTTCCTGTTTGAAAAAAAACAGGCCTTAGTCATATTCGAACCCAGGACATTTGCGTATTTGCTACCTCCAGGCTAAGTTGGACACGAACGCGAAGAAATTTCAATTAATTATGAAACAAGGCACCACTAAAGATGAGTCCAGAAGACCTGTGAACAAGGTTATTTACGGGAAAAAATCTAATGCCTATTGCAATAGCATTACTGCTAGGGTAATAAGAAATTCGGATAAGATTCAGAATTCTTCCAAAAATTTTATGGAAAACAGATTCAAATCAGACTTTTTCTTCTACTTTAATGGCAAATACTGCGCTAGCCGTTTCAAAAACCTCATTTTGAAGGCTAAATTCTCAAATTTTGAAATCAATTAAATTTTTTTTTCAAAAAAAGCCAACAGACCGTTGAAATGCCAAAAAACTACATTAACTTCAATCAGACATTCTTTGAAACGCGTTGTCGAAATTGTCTTTAACATAATAGTAATGCACCCATGTGCCACTTACTGTTCTTCAACAAATCTTACAAAATTCGCATTTCTCATGCCATGGCTTAAGCCCCTTGAGAAAACATTCACTATTAAATAAAATTTTTTAACCTTAATTTTAAAGTTTTTGATCTGTAATTATAATTGTCATCATAATCATCAATCTTCATCTTCGTCATCATCTTGCAACATGAATTCTATAAACTCTTTACACTTCCCTCTAGTCGCGCTCTTATCGAACCATTCAGCTTCTGGACTGTCGTAGGGATCCGAGTGACTCCACTGGATGAAGGTCTCCTCTGCTATGACGTCATTCTCGTAGAGGAACAGGAACAGGTTGGGACTGAGGGGGACGAGGTGGGGGTTCTCGTTGAACATTCTTTCAATAGTCAAAACTGCTGTCTAAAAAAAAAGAGTCAGAACTCAACTAACTATACTTAGACAGGCTGGATAGCCTTTCATAGATCCTTTCCAAAACGCAGAAACCACAACTATTAATCATCTGGATACGAAGGCCTTATCCTCCTTCATTTTTAAAGATTCGAAACTAACCACATTGTGACAGGCTATTTCCAAATGAATTTTCATCTGCGACTGCTACTCAATCGATGAACCTATTATGTCGCCGTAATCCATCCAACATCGAACGTATTTAAAAACTGACTTTCTCGCCATTAAAAAAAATCTTGAGCCTTTTTGTAAGCCAGCAAATTCTATTTTCAAGCTTTCTCGGCACTTTTGAGCAGAACGGCATCTGATCTTTTTCTGGAAGGTTTCCAGTTACAATTTGATTTTTATTCGTTGCATGCTCTTCCCTTACCATTATTGTTTATTGTAACCTAAAACACTTTTCGAAAAATGCTAATTTGGAGAACTGTAGCAATGGTACTACCTGTGCGTCAAGAAAAGCATGTGCAGAACAAAAACTTTCATTCAAACCAGCAGATTTGGGAGCAATAGCGCAGACCTTCAGGACATCGGACACCCTAAGGAGACCTCAAAGAGAACTTTTGGGCACTTCTGCTCCCAAAATTTAATATTGGCAAAAATCAGAGAATCATTTTACTAAAAATTTGTTCATTCAAAATTTCTTCGATAAACCACCCTCTCCGCTAAAATCTTAAATCCATCAGTTATTCCAATTACATTCTGTGGTATACCTTTGCTTGCTTGATTATTCACCATGAAGTTATCGAAGGAAAATAATGAAGTGCTATCTTACCAATTGACTAGCTTGCACGTTGCAATAATGAACCAGCAACTTCTTGAAGCGGTTCACATTTTTCTGTGCATTTGCCAACCACTCTTTTCTCTCCAGAAGAGAAGGTTTGTTATTCAAGTTCAAAACAGTCTCCGTTACACACTGTACTACATCTGTTAGAGATGTATTGTACGCAAACTTGGATGAGTTTATTTCTAGGATCAAATCTTCAATGTTAGAAAGACCTTCATTAGCATTTCGCTCTATACTATCTTGAACTTCCGATACAAACACTTCGTGATAATCTAAAACTCCCATTTGACCTACGTCATCAGCTATATCGTCAACATCTGAATCTGAGAATGCTCCACTAGATTCTAGAACATTCGATATGTCGTCATCGTTTTCAACCAGCCTGATAAATTTAGAGAGATCTTCGTAGTTCAGTAGGTTTGCATACTGGCGTTCGTTAAGCTCTTTTATATTCATTTCATAGAAATAACCAATAGCTTCCGGGCCGAACATTTCATTTCCTGTACATTCTAAACTGTTTTCGAAATTTTTCGAAGAAATTAGAATCTTGCTCGAACTAAGTTCACATTTTGGTCCAATGCAACAGTTTTGACCAATAAAACACAAACCTGACTTAATTTTTGAGTTCTCTTTGATAATCGAATTACTGCTAATGAAACAGTTCTGTAAAAAGCAGCTGTCCTCAATTACAACTCCATCTCTGATAAAACATCGAAAAAGACAAACATTCTGTCCAATTTTGCAATTTTCTCCTATAGTTGAAAACTTTAGAGAGCTTCCTTTTCCAACAGAGGAATATTTCCCGATTATCGTTTGGGAAAAAAATGAAGTTGACCTTTCAACTTTTGAGTTCTGATGAATATACGTTCCCCCATTTGGCTGTAAAGAGAACTTTTTGTCAATAATTTCTGGCACCAAAGGGTAGATATTTCTTTGCAGTAACATCGTTGATATTATTTGAAGCTGAGAAAACGATTGTAATGCGTGTGATATGAACTCGTTCGGTTCAATTGAGTGCGCGTGAATAACTTGCCCCATTATTTCTTCGTTGTCCAGTACGCCACGTACAAATTGGGTCATGTCTTGGAAGTCGAAGTTGTCTTCGAATAGGTGCGCCACATCGGGCGAACAAATCCAGAGTCCGCTATCTAAACATTTTGGGGGTCTTTACTGTTCGGCTAAAAACTACTAAATGATTAATTGAGCTTCTATTTTCAATAAAATCCAGATCTTCTTTCGCTGGGTTTAATTGCGACCAACCCGAGTCGAACATCGATCTCCAAATTTGAAAAAAAAAACATTACGATATCAGTTTTGGGCCGTATGACAGAATAGAACCAATTTGGGCAAAATTAACCAAATTGAATATTCATTAATATGAAAGCAAAAACAAACTGCATCATAACTATTGCAAAATTTTCTACTGAGGAGACCAATTGATTCGTTTTTAAACGAAAAAAAAAATGGTTGCTAGAATTTGAGAATCAAAACTAAATTGACAAAATGAAATCAAAACATATTTAAAAAACTTTTACTAGCCTCTGATGCGCTTTCAGTTTTAAGAATGTTCCTCAACTCATATGGTTAATTGAGCTTCTGTTTAGCAACTTTGAAAATGATCAAACTACACAATAAAAGGTCAACTAAGTTTGAATGTATTCTATTTTCCGCAGCATGAAAAGAAAAATTCACAAATCCTGCTGCCTCAAATTTTACCTTTACTCACCATAAAGATTCGTGATAAGGGTCATCTCACTGAAGCTATTCAGCACACTCAGGTCGATCGACATCTTACTCGGTCCTGATTGGCTGGAAAACCAGACGATCTGATTGGTTGCCGGCTCCAATCCCACATTAAACGTTTGCAGAGCTGAAGCCACAATCGGGTTCGTCGGTGGCAGACTTGTGGGTAAAATAGCTGTCATGACACTTAATTTATTCTTTTTATACCTCTTTCTATGCTGATCGATCGCATCGCGAATATCGATATTAGTGATTACGTCATAATCAGCTATCAAAAAATGATCTTTCAGTTTCCCTCGCGCCTCCAAATCGCGAATTATATCGCCAAGCGATAGAAACTTGTTAGAGTGTACTAATTCTGCTTGCACTTTACCCTCCAAAATTTCTATCATTTTTTTCAGACAATTTTCATGAATTGATTTCTGAGCGTAACACAGAAAAACTTGAGTAACTCCATTTGAAGCAAGTCTTTCAATTAGTAATTGAAGAATTGATTTCCCGGCTATTGTAATATTTAATTGGGATTCTTTTTCAGTTTGAAACATGCTACTGAGCTCAAATTGGTTGTCGTCTGATTTCGAAAAGGATTCGCAAACAACCACAGCCTGCAGTTGTAGCTGTTCCGATTCAACGGGCATTTTCACTTCTAAAAATAAACGAGCAGTGGCAGTTTTTTTTTGCAATTAAACATTTAAAACAACTTATCGGCAC
The DNA here is from genome assembly GCF_963678635.1 of Symsagittifera roscoffensis. NCBI lineage: Eukaryota > Metazoa > Xenacoelomorpha > Acoela > Convolutidae > Symsagittifera > Symsagittifera roscoffensis. The sequence goes on along the minus strand of NC_087069.1, from coordinate 36,341,657 downwards.
AGGTGGGACTCAAAATATGACAAATTTAGTGGCGCCGAGATTTGAATTTTACCAACAAAAAGATTTTTTTTTGCTTTTTGTCACAGATTTTTTTTAAACAGCTCATATCACCGCGAACCCCTTTTTTAAGCCCTCAAGCCGCTTAACGTCGAGAGAATTTCTCCTAGTTTGACTTAATTTTAGGCTCGTTGTTGGTAAGGTGAATGCCTGTCACCCGAATCACTTCTGTTCCTACCACTACAAGTGGCGAGGAACTTTGAATTCGGGTGTTTTCACGCAAAATCAGGTTCCACGCATAACTAACGGAAGGCGTTCAGAGATATAATATATCAAAACCCTTTCAGTATTAGTTTGAACGACATTAAAACAATTTCCATGCTCCGAGAAAAACCGGTGTGAAATTCTATTTTTAGTCCAGTGTCAAGCGAATTTTATTAATGAAAATTTACTAGTTTTGTCAATAAACAGAGAGGTTGAGCAATACATCAAACACATGGCATTGCACACTAGCGGATATAAAGGAGACAGAAGCTACTAAATCCATAAGAAACAAGGATAGCCGGTTACTGTGCAAGTACCATAGTTCAAAAAAAATACAATAAAAAAGCTTTTTTTTCTTCAAATTAGGGTCGTTTTTTTCTGCGTGCGGTGATAAAACGATTTGAACGATTTGCAACTTAGGAATATTCGACAGTCAAAATAAAAAGGCAAATTGCACAACACTTCTGAAAAATGACTAAAAAAACAAAATATCAAAAAAAATTCGCCAACATACTCGAAACTGTGAAGTTTTTAATTCCCAAATGGCCCTACAAAAAATTCCAAAAAAAACAACTTCACTTGATTAAAAAAAAAGTTTCCAGGGCCTAAAATAAGCAAAAATAAGCTAATGTAAGCCTGCTCGCTCGCATTATTCGCTCGATTTTAGACTTAAAATATAAAAAAATTTTAAACCTGTTTTTCTCGATACTGGGTCAAATATTGAAAATTTCTTTCGGATCACGACTGAAAGGGCTTTAATATAATATATCAGTCGACTCATTTCCTTGACTATTTGTGTTACCTGATTTTACGTGGAAAACAAAAAGAAACAAGAAAGACTAAAACACACCCGAACACTAAGTTCTACCCATTTTTCAACTGATTGGAGCAAAAATAAATAAATAATGTATCTAAAAAACTTCATTCAGTGTTTCGATTTAAGTTCAAATTGAGGAGACTATATCGAATTACATAAACTCCAGCGTCCAATTACCACTGAACCAAAATTGAGCTCTTTTCCATTTTCCTCCACCAAATTCATCAATTTTTTCATCGTTGTTATGGCTTAACTCGTGGCGTTATTATGTAAGGTATGAAAAGCAAATATGTTCAAAATAAATTTTACTTTGGTCACAATACCATTGAGAGTCTCTACTGACAAAACTCACCAAAATGATGGACGAAATAAAATTCAATATCTAATAAACCATTTTCTCAAAAACAGGTAGCAAACTGCGATTCTTAACTGATCCAAAAATCTTATTCTCTGGTATACTTCAGCACAACAAATGTTTTTCTTAGGTTTGATCTTTATGATGCGTCGAAAAACAAAAATCCTCACATCTTTTGACATGATATTGGGGTTACATTACCACGAGTTAATTACATTTATTTTTCAAGTTAAATTAAATATACGTTCTATGCTTCAAAGAACCATAAAGGCTATATTTCAGATGATTGGCGAATCTAGATTTTTTGAAATCACAAATAAATAAATAAAAAACTTTCTAAGTTAGATTTTATGCTTTTTTCTTATTAAATGGGTTTGATCAACACGAGATCAACGGTTCTTTGAAACTGCGGGAAACATCTAATTTAGGCCAAAATGCTTTCTCACCCCCTTGAGGGTTCTTGAACTAATAATCAAAACTACATTTTGTCGCCTAGAATTTTGTCGTTATCATAAGGTTGTTGTTATAAGCTTGTAGAAACTAATTAAATTAAAAAACCAAAATAAAAATTGATAAAATTTTAAGATAGCCTAAGACGTAAAGTCCCTGAAGAGCTTTTGGTAAGCAAAATTATAAACACAAAATTCCATCTACACGAAAAACAAAATAAGAGTGGTAAGTTTGGCGTCGATTAACGCAAAATTTGATCAGCTGTCCTCGCCGAGGGTCAATAGAAAACTGGAAAATTTGCGCAAACTAATTAACCACAGTTGGCCGTATTGGCATCTTTCAAACCCTCGCACCTTTATGAAAGTAGTCGCAACTCAAATATCTTTTTAGAATTGAGCTCAGGTAACCGAAATGTTGTATTAGCATGAATTACTCTTAGTTAGAAATTCTTCGAAGTTTTTCTGGAGAAAAAATAATCTGCCCCACTATCTTCAAAAATCGTATTAATAAGAAATTTTAACAAAAACTTCAAGCTAAAAGGGTATTCAATACCGATAGGGAAAAAGGAATCACTAGCTAAATTGTTCCAACCACTGTATGCGCGGCAGTAGACTTTGAGTTCAGCTAATTTCTTTAAGCAAAGCCAAATACCACGAAGGCACACCAAACAAAAAATATCACATTGAATGCCTTTCAAGGGTCATTCACTATTTGCTGCACTTCAAAATATTTCAAAATGTTTCATGAAGCAAATCGGATGGCGAAACTTAAGGTATTTCTATGGAAGCTATTCAAGCGAAGAATCTTTGAAATATTTCAGGGTACTTCACACAGTGAATCGGTTCGCAAAAGATTCAAGTTTTTCTATGCAAGCTATTTAAGCCGTGAATCTTTGAAATAAATCCACGTTATAACAGACTGATTTGGTTTCTAAAATTTTCAAGCTAAGGAAGCTATTGATTTCTAAGGAAGCTATTAGAGCTACGCAACTTTGGAATATTTCAAATTATTTCATACACCGATTCAGTTTGCAAAAAGCTTTTAATTTCTCGAAGAAAGCTATTCAAGCTATGAAACTTTGAATTAGTTCAAGTTAATTCATAGACTGAATCGGTTCGCAAAAATCGGTTTCTAAGCAAGCTTTCAAAGCTATGAAACTTAAAAATATTTCAAGTTAATTCATAAACTGAATCGGTTCGGGAAAAGTTGAGGTTTCTTTCAGCAAGCTTTTAAAGCTAAGAAATTTCGATTTATTTCAAGTTATTTCAAAGAAACTTTAAGACATTTCAAGTTAATTCATAAACTGAATCGGTTCGAGAAAAGTTGAAGTTTCTCTCAGCAAGCTTTTAAAGCTATGAAATTTCGATTTACTTCAAGTTATTTCAAAGTTTTGCGAAAAGCCTAAGTTTATCTAAGCGAGCTATTAAAACTGTGAAACTGTTAAATATTCCAAGTTATTTCAAAGGTCAAATCGGTTTGCTGAAAGCTTGCTTATAAATGTTTGCTAAACTTAGACTTGAAAAATTTGAGCTTTTCGCAAAACTAAGGTCTATGAAATAGCTTGAAATGTTTCAAGTTTTTCTGAGCACACTATTCATGTGATGAAATTTGAAACGTCACGGCTTTTCATAGAGAAAATCAAATCGACTGACGAGAAGTGTCAATTTTCTAAGCAAACTATTGAAGCAATGAAACTTTGAATCATCTGAAGTTTTCACAGAGCAAATCGATTAGCGAAAAGTTCGTTTTTCTAAGCAAGCTATGACTGGCAAGAACTTAGAACTATTTCAAAACATTTCATAGCCATAATCGGTTTGCAAACACCTAGTTTTTCTAGCAAGGAGGTTGCTGTTTTTAGTTTGTTCGTTTCAGAATGTAATCAATCTGAAAAGGCAAAATTTCGGGAAAAAAATGAGCAGGCACTGTCTAGCCTTGAAAATGAATTGCGTTCTCTTGTCTAAAGAATTGAATTTTTGTCAAGAACATTTGAAAGTTCTAGAACAATATTGGCCTTCTCTTAAACGTTAAGCCTATATAATTTTTTAACCGTTGCATTCGACGAAGCTAAAACATTGCTTTAAGTTAATCGTTGCGTTAAAAGCGCACTCCGACTTTCATTTAATATATAAGATTTCAATTCATTTCTATCCGTATCTACAAACGTTAAAACGTACACTATACTATAACATCAATCAGCAAATTTGTTTGGCGAGAAATGATGATATGAAACAAGGGGAATATCTTGAGTTTCTAGCAGGAATAGAAAACAAGCTTACAACGAAAAAGAACCCTAGTCGAAAGAAAATGACAATCAAGATTCTTTCATGTAACAGCGATCTCACATATGGCTCTTTGTTTTTTGATTCTTTGATTTCTTTTTCTTTGATTCCTTGACGATTCATCATTTTCAAGATTATTCAGGACTAATTTCATTGCTCGACTGGTGATCGAAATATCAGATAAAAACGAATTATCAATTCGACAAATTTGTCATTTAGAATATCAGCTCATTCATATTAATGAATTTGAAAATGTTTAATCTAATGGCACCAAGGGATATGTATCTAAACATGATGAACTTCAAAGATAATTTTTTAACTAATAATTGATATGAGATCTATGATTTGTGACAATTAATAGAATAACACCAGAAGTTAGAAACAAAGTAGCTTTGGTTGATTTTTTTTATTGTCACGTAAAGCTGTTAAATAGTTTGTGGATATGTTATGTTAATTGTTAGTCATGAGGTCGACGAATTCATGGACATAAAGTTCGGTAATACGTTTAACTATTTTTACATTTTCGATAGTGCCAAAGAATAATCTAAAAAATCTTGGATAAAAAAATTTTGTCAAAAATTCGCTTATGCGAGAGATGTTTCGCCAATCCCCATTTAAATGAAAGATTCAAGAATGAAAGACAACTGACAACTAAGAGAACGATAGATTCAGAGATAGAGCTTTTGCACTCCAGATATATAAGTCACGTGATATGTTGCAAGCGAGACACACATTCGGTTGGTTGCATACTCGGATGTACTGGAAGATAAACTGATCGAAACTTTTTTTTACATTTTGAGGCGTCCTCGATATGTGGTGGGCGAAACTGGGCTATTTTGACCTTGGGGCATTGATCATCAGCAGTCAAATCTGATTAATCTGGATTTTCAGCGATCCTTGTTATTCATCTGTGCACAGTTTAACATAGAAACAAACTCATACTCGTGTTTCGTTTCCCAATTCGATGCCTTCTAATTAACATGTTCCACTTAGAATTGTAATAACTCCTAATTTGATGCCTGGTATAGGACGATGCTGAGTTGTGTGTTGTTGCGACAGAGAATGGCCAAGTGGCGGTTGTTGCGAGACAGACTCAATACGTCCATGCTATTACCTAGAACAGTCATCACAATTATGCAACATTACTACAAACAACACTGCAGCTGCGTGATTAAATAGAATTTGCGGGTTCTCACGACTGGGATCGCGGCGAATTCTAGGCTCGTTTTATTTGGATATGCCATTAAGATAAATAGATTTTTTCAGCTAGAACTCCCCAATTTATTAATTCGTTGACTTGAGTATGTCACAAAATAGCTCATAAAGCTGACATTTTCGTAAGATCTTTAAGCTCATAGAGACTCCTCTTTTACAGATCAGCCTCTTTCTGAGCACAAAAACAAATGAAACAGCTAATATGAGGGCGGCGGAGAAGTGCCTAAGGGTATCCACTTCACAGTCAAGACTTCTATGCTCAATGCTTGAGGTTAAATTTATAATTTCGAGCCAATGAAAAAGAAAAGCTGCATGTAGTTTTTAATCAAGAGCACAACAACAGTACGCCGTAAAAGAACTGAACACCTCATGAACACCTTATGTTGGTCTTTCTCTTGATGACAATTAATGGTAACTAACTTCACACTTAACTTAACCAACGAAATAATCATTATTTAGTTCTTTCCCATTATAGCTCCCCCGCGCACAGTAGCAAAAAAACATAGCCAAATGACAGTTGGATAAGAGTAATGAACGCAAAGAAAAAAGACAAGCCCTTTGAAAAATTTACCTTGCGAATTTTAAAGAAAAGATATATGCCCTTAAAGCTCTTTGAATTTCACGAACAATTTATGTTTGACCCTTATATTGTTCAAATTAACCTAATTTGAAAAAACTGGAGCAATAAGCAAAATTTTCATTCCGCTGGGTAATCTGATAAATAAATTCCACTTTCGAAATTAGAAGAAATCAATCACATTTTCCATGACCTTTACAATTGTGCTGTTCGATAGTGGAGTTTGCCGTCCTTTCAACAAAGAAAATAAAATGATCTTCAAAAGAAATCAAATGTCAAACCGCGAAAAAGCGAAATTGAGCGTGAACAAATTTCTTCCTGAAAAAAAAATTATCAGCAAGACCTAAATAAAAGTACTAACTTCATTCATTACTCATAATACAGAACCGCCATACTATGAATTTTTGATAAAAGGGGGCTCTATTTTGCTTAGCGGACCTTTTTTGCATAAGCGGGGTCTAGGCTATGATTTCTTGGTGAAGTGCAAATGATTTAAGGTACCTTCCAGTCTTTTATCGGCCACCATTCCAGACAAGCAGTCCAGTTTATTCAACACCGACCCCTCCTGATGCACATACAGTATCTGTTCCACATTCACACACAATGCACACCCCACTGGCGAGGGCGAGAGAGTCTCCGACTTCATCAGGGGCAGGTAGGGCTTCTGGCCTATATTGATTAGTTTGATCTGGGTGAAGCTGCACGCTAAGAGAAGTGTCTCGCTGTTGTTCACTTTGGCGGCTAAGATTGCATCTACAAACAGAAAACCCAACATGAAACCTTTCTAAGAACACGAATAGCCTAATGCTGTAAAAGCAGAACCAAACATTCCGGCCGAAATATACAAAGCAATGAATCAAGCAAATCAAATTTTTACACAAAGGCGAAGTTGCACTTCGCATACGCAAGCAAAAATATGACCGATAACGCTACTGGGAAAAACTGAATGAAAAAGACTTGAGTAAATCTACAAAATTTGAGCCTACGCACGACAATTATGCACGCCAATTTGAGTCTACACAATTTGAGACTACGCACGCCAATTTCAGTCTACGCACGCCAATTATGAGTCTACATAATTCTTAAGTGACGCAAGCTTATTATGATGCGTTAGCAGTACTAGTCACAGTCAATTTGAAGCGAAAAAAAATATTACCAATACCATGCCTCAATTTAGAGCGGACGGATTTTAACTAGTGTAAGAAAAAGTTCATTAAAAACATCCGACCCTGTCCAGGTTCGAACCCTCTTATTTTGTTGCTGGTCACCTTCCCGACCTCTTCGCTGCAGATCCATGATACCTGGAAGCTTAAGTGCTATTTGTAATATAACAGTCTGTGCTAATATTGTTAGCACTGGCTGTACTAAATAGATTGTTCAAGAACAGCCAATGCTTAATAGGCTGTACTTACTAGCTTGATAATGGTTATTGATCAGAAAGAACACATTTTGTTGCAACAATATTTGCGACTTAGGTTGGAAAAAAGATAGTTCATATTGTATCACAAGCTTTGCTTGTGTAAATTTACACTTTTGATAGCAGCAATGAGTAGAAACTAGTTCAAAATCAGATAAAATGAGATTAAATAAGGTTGAATTCTTCTAACATACCCATTATTTAGTTGGAAAATATCAATAAAATTCAGACTTTGAATTTCAATAATCTTCGATTGTTGATACGCTTTTGATAAAACAAAACCAATCGAAGAAAACTGGATCAAAAGAAATATTTTTTGAATCTACTGGTAATTCTGAAAGTAAAAATTCATTTTTTAATCAACAAGTCAGTCCAATTTTTGGCGAAATTTGCAGGTGTTATTGCAGCATAAATTATTTCTTTTAGCAAACGAATTTGAAATGAACTTAAAAAATCAAAGTCAAATTGCAAAAAAAACATCAAATTTGAGTGACAACGTTGAAAACATGCAAAAAAGAACACGACATAGGTAAGAGTTTTCACTACGTTCATTGACACCATAAATTTCAATGGAGCGACTTAATTAAACACATTTCCATTTAGAGACCGAATCATGACTGAAATGTCTTCAAAATGACGCAGCGCCGCTCTTCCACATCTGACGTACATTTGTGGCAACAAATTTTTCGTGGGGAAAAACACCTTCAACCATAGTTCCTTCTTATCATCTAACCACTTTCATTTCATTGATTCTTTTGATATTGTATAATTGAGCTCTCGTATCTTTTAAACTGGGTGTATTTTTAGACAACTATCGAATCTGCAAAAGCAAAGATACAAATAAACATTAGAAGAATTAGAAAAAAAACATCCCGTTAAACCTCATCAAATTTCAAGGAACCTCATCAAATGTCAATGAATGACCCTTTATATAATTAACACAAATAACTGGATCAGTAGGTAATCTTCTGTTCCTTATTTATTTTTTTTCCATCGGAACGATATTAGAACATCGCTGAAGCGCTGTTTTAGATTTTTTGGTCAAACTGAACAGGAGTTAGCACGTCGCGCTCGTTTTTTTTCGATTCGACAAAAACGAGCGCGACGTGCTAACTCTTGTTCAATTTACCCAGAAAATCTAAAAAGCGCTAAAGTTAAATCATTCCGATTTTCGATTCAGAAAAAAAAATGGAAAAGATTACCTACTGATCCCGTGTTTTGTGTTAATTTATGAAGGGTTAATTTTAGTTTAAAAAATAGAGAGAAAAATTATATGGTGTATTCAGGACCCAAAATATCTTAAGAATTTGGTTATTCTTGGCAGGTACTGCGTTCATCGACTCCTAATAAAAAAATCTATCATAATAGACCATAAAATATCAAAAAGATGCAAAAAGAATTTTAACAACAGCAAGTCATGAAGAATAGGAAGAGGCAAATAGCCAAAAAAAAATCCATAGCCAATTTTCCCATGTCATGAGCAAGACTGCTCGATTAACTTCAATAAATACATACATATTTAATTATAAGCATCTACATTTGCAAGTACATAAGTTACACAGAGGTGCAGCTAAACTTCGTAAATGCGAAACGCGAAAACAGCTCTGAAAACGTTCAAATTGCGTTGAAAATATCTGCTCACTCTCAATTATTGAAGCAAAGAGTGCCAAATATAACGATCCAAACACATATATTAGTATACACCGTTTTTTATATGTGAGCACCGATTTGTATTGAAAACATCACACTAATGAATAGTTTGATAATTCAACATAATGTTGATAGATTGGATCAGTATAATCGTAAATCACTTGAATCGTGGTTGTTGTTACCAACAAGTGCCTGTCGTAAGGCTGTTATTGCTACCAAATACTGCAACTAGTTAAGTAATGATTCGTAAAAAGCCAAAAATTGGAAATAAGGAGCGCGCGCTTCGTTGCGCAATAATTCAGTAGTGCATATATACTTGTGTCCCAGAAAAAATAGTCCGGAAATTTCAATTAAAATCGAAAATTATGAATGAGACAAGTTTCAATTCTAATTCATCCGGATTCATTCAAATTCAGGTAATTTTTTGGTCAAAACTTTCCGTAAGATTGCAGTAAATCAGTATCGCGATAGGCAGCCGTCCGCTAGTGATGGTGCCCAGCAATCATATAACTGCTGGTTGAAATCGCACGTCCGCTGCAATATGCAAGGTAAGTCAGCTCTCGCATTAAGTTAGCACTTAAATGGGTACCGGTTATATGCGCTTATCGCAGGAATAATAAGCCTTCGGGTTAGGTCTCCGAGCTGATTGACTAAGAAAATCATGACAAGTTTTTAGAAGCATTGTTTGTGGTTACCAGTTTGAAGCACATCGTTTTCAACGTGAAAACACCAAAAACTGAACTATTCAAAACTATGACAACTTGTCAATGGCAAAAACTTATACAAGATTTAATTTGCCGATGGTAAAGAAGGAAAAACCGCAGAACTTTAAAAGATGCTATGAAAAACAAATTGAAATTAGCTCAAACATCAATTGCATGAATGTCAACGCATCCAGTTTTAGCTGTATCTTTCGAAAGGCGGGATTGGTCTTCCGATCGCCTCCAAAGTCTATCACGCAGCCTTCTTAAGAAGTTTCATGGACACCAAGTCTCCTGCCGACCAGATCATTGATATTTCCTCTCATGAAGTCCCTGCTCCGGTTCAAGACTGTCTCGATAATGCCTTTTTATTTGTTCCCGTCTCTTTTGCTCCGAAGGCTCAAACGAGGCTGACGGACAGCATCAATGGCTCTTCCTGCATACAAGTTCTCTTTGCATCTCCCTCCAACAGCGGTCACTGGCTCTCAGCTGTTCCCTCGGTCTCTCTATGCACCCGGCTGAATTCCGGATTGCTTTGTACCACAGACTAGCCATCTTTTTCAGCGAGGCATTTGTCTGCTTCAAGTGCTCAAAAACCTTGGACATTTTCGGCAACCACGCTCCTGCTTGTTCGGCTGATTGTGGCCGAATTCCTTGACACGATCGCCTATGCCCCCATGCTCGAAAAACCCAACCTCACAAATACCCGTTCTCGTCCAGGTGAAAAATTGCTTTCCTGCTGGTCCCGAGGTCGCCCCGCCACTCATGATGTGCAGTAGTAAGTTTTCTGCAGCCAAATACCCTCTTTTGCTGGAGCTTACGCTGGTTACGCCCTTGAGATCTCCGACAACCGAAAGATATCCAAACGTAGACTCCCCTTTGAAGTAGCCAGTATTTCATTGATTTCACCTTCAGTCGAAACTTTCAATGGCTGATCCCCCATCGCTACCAAAAACTGTGTAGGGTGGACTCTATGGCCGCCGGCTGCGTGTTAACTCCTTCAGCAGCTTTCCGTGGTACTGCAATGACGTAATGCTTACATGTTCTGGCCCAAATTTCGTGCAACTGAAGCTTATTGTCTATTATCTCCTATACTGTCTTCACTTTCAATGTTAGTAAAACATGCAGTTGTTTAATTTTGCTGATTTACACCAATTTCTTGATATTAATTTTAATTTTTTATATTTTATTTTCTATATTTTGAAGAAAAAAAATTGGCTGAATCATATCGGTCACGGATTTTTATACCAATCTATTAAAAATTGCATTTTCGGTTTAGTAGTTTTTAAGTGGAGCATCCCCAGCCTCAGAGATTCGCCCCCCTCTAACCTCTCCCCTTGTTTCTATGTTGACATCCATTTTTGACCACCCAATACTTGAATTTTTCTCAAGGCGATTTGGGCGCCAGCATACAATTGTAATTAAGGGGGAGAGCTTACCAAAATTGTAGAACAATTTATGATGGACATTTTTTTGTTTAAATTATCCCAATTTGAGAAAACTGGATCAATAGGTTAAACTTTTATTTCGCTGGGAAATCTGATAATTAATTTCCAGCTTCAAAATCAGAGTCGATCACGTTTTGCGCGACCTTTACAATTTTGTTGTTCGATAGTGGATTTTGCCTTCCTTTTAACAATAGAAACGCACTGAACTTAAAAAAAAGCCAACCGCGAAAAATAAAAATTGAGCGTGAACAAATTTTAAGACTATTTCCTTGAAAAAAAATCAACAAGACCTATATAAGAGTCTTCACTACGTCCATTACTCTTAATATATAGAAACTTGAAAGAAGGCTCTGACCTTATCCTCAAAATACAGCTGATTAAGCCCGCATCCGCCGACATAGGTCTGGGGACCGGCTCCCAGCACCACGGCTTTGGCTTCCTAAAAATGCTGCGTTGTTTCAGGAACCTTAGGTCTCTTATCTGAAGACCCCCTAAAAAAATGTTTGCAAACGAAACCACTGAAAAATACTAGATTGGTTGAATGGCACTATCGCAAAAATACGGAGCCAAAGCAGAAAATAGAATGTCTTAAACGGACAACGAAGACGGGGATAAAAAGATCTCCTTTATCCCCAACAACAAATATAAAACTAAGACTACCATGAAAAAATTGAAAATTAATCATAAAAACTGTAACTAAGTTCAAATGGATGTGATTGAAAAACAACAAATAAGACCAATACTCCTTGACACGATCGCCTATGCCCCCATGCTCGAAAAACCCAACCTCACGAATACCCGTTCTCGTCCAGGTGAAAAATTGCTTTCCTGCTGGTCCCGAGGTCGCCCCGCCACTCATGATGTGCAGTAATAAGTTTTCTGCAGCCAAACACCCTCTTTTGCTGGAACTTACGCTGGTTACGCCCTTGAGATCTCCGACAACCGAAAGATATCCAAACGTATACTAGCCTTTGAAGTAGCCAGTATTTCATTCATTTCACTTTCAGTCGAAACTTTCAATGGCTGATCCCCCATCGCAACCAAAAACTGTCGGGTGGACTCTATGGCCGCCGGCTGCGTGTTAACTCCTTCAGCAGCTTTCCGTGGTACTGCAACGACGTAATACTTTCATGTTCTGGTCCAAATTTCGTGCAACTGAAGCTTATTGTATATCATCTCCTATAATGTCTTCACTTTCAATGTTAGTAAAACATGCAGTTGTTTAATTTTGCTGATTTACGCCAATTTCTTGATATTAATTTTTTCATATTTGTTTTTCTATATTCTGAAAAAAAAAATTGGCTGAATCATATCGGTCACGGATTTTTAAACCACTCTACTAAAAATTGCATATTCGGTTTAGTTGTTTTCAAATGGAGCATCCCCAGCCTCAGAGATTCGCCCCCTCTGACGTCTCCCCTTGTTTCTATGTTGAAATCCTTCTTTGACCACCCAATAATTGAATTCTTTTCAAGGCGACTTGGGCGCCAACATAAAGTTAAATTAAGGGGGAGAGCTTACCAAAAAATATTCTGATCCAAACCATCCAAAAATTTTCCAAAAACGTCGAACAGCATTTTTCTAAATTTGCTTGAGAAATGGTCGAAGAGTTGTTCTGAAAAGATTTCGCCTCCCTTACTAACCGCCCTTTTCCTACCTACTAATTAGATGGCCTTGAAGCTCTTTAAACTGTAGAACAATTTATGATGGACATTTTTTTGTTTAAATTATCCCAATTTGAGAAAACTGGATCAATTGGTTAAACCTTTATTTCCCTGGGAAATCTGATAATTAATTTCCAGCTTCAAAATCAGAGTCGATCACGTTTTGCGCGACCTTTACAATTTTGTTGTTCGATAGTGGATTTTGCCTTCCTTTTAACAATAGAAACGCACTGAACTTAAAAAAAAGTCAACCGCGAAAAATAAAAATTGAGCGTGAACAAATTTTAAGACTTTTTCCTTGAAAAAAAATCAACAAGACCTATATAAGAGTCTTCACTACGTCCATTACTCTTAATATACAGAAACTTGAAAGAAGGCTGTGACCTTATCCTCAAAATACAGCTGATTAGGCATGCATCCGCCGACATAGGTCTGGGGACCGGCTCCCAGCACCACGGCTTTGGCTTCCTAAAAATGCTGCGTTGTTTCAGGAACCTTGGGTCTCTTTTATCTGAAGATCCCCTGAAAAAAATTTTGCAAACGGAACCACTGAAAAATACTAGATTGGTAGAATGGCACTATCGCAAATTTACGGAGCCAAAGCAGAAAATAGAATGTCTTGAACTGACAACGAAGACGGGGACAAAAAGATCTTCTTTATCCCCAACAACAAATATTAAACTAAGATTACAATGAAAAAATTAAAAATTAATCATAAAAACCGTAACTAAGTTCAAATGGATGTGATTGAAAAACAACGATCAAGACCAAAAGAGCAAAACCAGTGTAAAGTAATAAATTAAGCTAGTAATGATACATTCAAAATGATTTTCGTCAAAAGTTTTATTTTTAAAGTCTAACACTACTTTTCTATGGTTATATATTACTAGTGAATTACTAGTTATTTATAACTAAGAAGCCTGCTTCCCAAGCTGTAACGCCTTTCTCGTGCCTGTCCATGCTCTTCCACAGATCCATTCGGTTCCTCGACCACCTGATCATCTTGCAAAACGGTTTGTTTTGGTTTCGTGAAAACATTTTGCAAGCTTTGCCGCCTTGGACGTCCATTCGTCCTCCAGTCCACAATTGGGACTGGAAATCTTTCCGAGTGGGAGGCCATTCGTTCGTCCATCTCTGGCATGGAGTCCAACATTTGGTCTCTTTCTGACTGATAGGTTATAACTGGATCTGGATACTCCGACCCAGCGTGCTCCGACCCAGACGGGATATAATCCGGATCCTCCGAAGACGAAGGCGCATCATCATGCGTTTGTGGTCGCGGTTGGCCACCCCCATGACCTCCATCATCATCATCATCGCTCATGCCATCGAGTGTGTCATACTGCGATCCACAATTATCAGCCATCGAACTCGATATCAGAGAGATGAATTCGTGCTGTGAGCCCGGCACACTTTCAGTTGTCCTTGGTGGGAGTTGAATTACCCTGCCAGATCTGATTACCACCGCATGATCAGACATAAGATGTGCTTCCGGAAAAGAATTTGCAATACGCTTGCTTGCCTCAATGCCACGCTCCAGACTTACGAATGTATCGAAGTGAAGCATGAAATGCATCAAGTGACTGACGTCATTCAATTTTGTTACTCCTCCATTGTTCAAATACGTGCAGAATTTGGAGAACAAATTGTGATTTTCCCCGAACAAAACTCTTTCTGCGACAAGAGCCCTGACAATATTAATACCCTCTTGCTCTAGATTTAACCCAAAGCAATGACTCAAAGCTGAGTCAATGATTTTTGCGTCCATCGTGTTTCGCAGATCACAGTAAAAGTTGCTTGATTACACGTTAAATCCAAGTCACGATTAAAATAAGTATAACAAGTAGTAATGAATGAACACACCTTCAGTCGCGAAAAGCGTATACAAAATTGATTTGACGACTTTTCGACTTTTAATTTACATTTATGTACTAGTACAAACGAATTGAGTCTGACAAGAATTGAAAACAGTCCAAGGTATCATTTATGACAACATCAAACTGCCAAGCCGAAAAAAAACTGTTGTTTGAATGGCATTAACAAAGAAAGTAGTGCCACCTTATTGAAGGCTTTTTAGTAACCATAATCTGAAACTCTCATGAGCTTAATTAGCGTAGGCTGGGGGTCTTTAATATCCGAAGCAAGGTAGTGGTGCTTGATTTGCTACCAACAAATCAGTTTTTGGGGTACCAAATTATTATGATCGGTGCTGGTCTCGATATTTAAGCACTTTATTAAAGACACTTGAAAAACTGAATGAGTAAAACTTTGAGTCGACAAAATTTCTCAAGTGGCGCACGCCAATTATGACGCATTAGCAGTACCAGTCAATATGATTTAAAAAAATTTACGAACTAACATGCCTCAATTTATAGAGCAGTCTATGGAGCAGTAATAACACGAAAAAATTAAAAGTAATAAAAAATGATTTTTTTAATTTGAGATTTTTGTGAAAATCATCCCCCCACACGCCTTATTAAGTGTAAATTTCGCTCCTAGTAACAAATCAATTATGGCAAATAAGCTTCCTTCAACCAATTTGGATCGATTACTAAGATGGATTAAATCTCCGCTTACGCGGTAATAGCGCGAAATATATCGCGCGTTTATTGTCTCAAATTGGCCAAAATGGCAATTTGTATACCCACATAACTTTACGAAAAACGATCACAGGTAAATATCTTTCCAAATTTAAGCTCAGGACAACAATACTTTTTGAATGATTTATAAAAATCCCGTCAAAAATGGCCAGTTAAAATGTCGAAATTTGTCTGAAGAAAAAAAACCGAGCCCAAATACTCCGTTAGTTTTGTTACAAAAGTCGGAACAATAATAATATGTGTTAAAATCCTTAGCATTGGCAGTACTTAATAGCTGATTATTGATTCAACTGAACACTTTCAAAATGAACACATTTTATCTCATCAAATATTTGCGTCGCAACAAAAATTGCGACTTAGGTTGGAAAAAAAAGTTCATACTATAACACAAGCATTACTTGTGTATACACAGGCAAATCAAAGCTTCGCACTACGTCTGATACAGAGATGCTTACCGGCAAAAGATAAGACGAAGGCAGTAGAAAAAATGATCGTCCGAAATTTTCATACCTTTGTCTTGATGGTCTTAACCAACGTTCAGTAAAAAAAAACATGCAAACTATTTCAAGCAAAGCTATTTTCCTACTAAAGCTAATCTACTGGTAATTCTGAAAGTAAAAATTCATTTTTTAATCAACAAGTCAGTCCAATTTTTGGCGAAATTTGCAGGTGTTATTGCAGCATAAATTATTTCTTTTAGCAAACGAATTTGGAATGAACTTAAAAAATCAAAGTCAAATTGCAAAAAAAACATCAAATTTGAGTGACAACGTTGAAAACATGCAAAAAAGAACACGACCTAGGTAAGAGTTTTCACTACGTTCATTGACACCATAAATTTCAATGGAGCGACTTAATTAAATACATTTCCATTTAGAGACCGAATCATGACTGAAATGTCTTCAAAATGACGCAGCGCCGCTCTTCCACATCTGACGTACATTTGTGGCAACAAATTTTTCGTGGGGAAAAACACCTTCAACCATAGTTCCTTCTTATCATCTAACCACTTTCATTTCATTGATTCTTTTGATATTGTATAATTGAGCTCTCGTATCTTTTAAACTGGGTGTATTTTTAGACAACTATCGAATCTGCAAAAGCAAAGATACAAATAAACATTAGAAGAATTAGAAAAAA
Source organism: Symsagittifera roscoffensis (assembly GCF_963678635.1). Lineage (NCBI taxonomy): Eukaryota > Metazoa > Xenacoelomorpha > Acoela > Convolutidae > Symsagittifera > Symsagittifera roscoffensis. The sequence goes on along the minus strand of NC_087069.1, from coordinate 36,325,083 downwards.
AACATCCCGTTAAACCTCATCAAATTTCAAGGAACCTCATCAAATGTCAATGAATGACCCTTTATATAATTAACACAAATAACTGGATCAGTAGGTAATCTTCTGTTCCTTATTTATTTTTTTTTCCATCGGAACGATATTAGAACATCGCTGAAGCGCTGTTTTAGATTTTTTGGTCAAACTGAACAGGAGTTAGCACGTCGCGCTCGTTTTTTTTCGATTCGACAAAAACGAGCGCGACGTGCTAACTCTTGTTCAATTTACCCAGAAAATCTAAAAAGCGCTAAAGTTAAATCATTCCGATTTTCGATTCAGAAAAAAAAATGGAAAAGATTACCTACTGATCCCGTGTTTTGTGTTAATTTATGAAGGGTTAATTTTAGTTTAAAAAATAGAGAGAAAAAATATATGGTGTATTCAGGACCCAAAATATCTTAAGAATTTGGTTCTTCTTGGCAGGTACTGCGTTCATCGACTCCTAATAAAAAAATCTATCATAATAGACCATAAAATATCAAAAAGATGCAAAAAGAATTTTAACAACAGCAAGTCATGAAGAATAGGAAGAGGCAAATAGCCAAAAAAAAATCTATAGCCAATTTTTCCATGTCATGAGCAAGACTGCTCGATTAACTTCAATAAATACATACATATTTAATTATAAGCATCTACATTTGCAAGTACATAAGTTACACAGAGGTGCAGCTAAACTTCGTAAATGCGAAACGCGAAAACAGCTCTGAAAACGTTCAAATTGCGTTGAAAATATCTGCTCACTCTCAATTATTGAAGCAAAGAGTGCCAAATATAACGATCCAAACACATATATTAGTATACACCGTTTTTTATATGTGAGCACCGATTTGTATTGAAAACATCACACTAATGAATAGTTTGATAATTCAACATAATGTTGATAGATTGGATCAGTATAATCGTAAATCACTTGAATCGTGGTTGTTGTTACCAACAAGTGCCTGTCGTAAGGCTGTTATTGCTACCAAATACTGCAACTAGTTAAGTAATGATTCGTAAAAAGCCAAAAATTGGAAATAAGGAGCGCGCGCTTCGTTGCGCAATAATTCAGTAGTGCATATATACTTGTGTCCCAGAAAAAATAGTCCGGAAATTTCAATTAAAATTGAAAATTATGAATGAGACAAGTTTCAATTCTAATTCATCCGGATTCATTCAAATTCAGGTAATTTTTTGGTCAAAACTTTCCGTAAGATTGCAGTAAATCAGTATCGCGATAGGCAGCCGTCCGCTAGTGATGGTGCCCAGCAATCATATAACTGCTGGTTGAAATCGCACGTCCGCTGCAATATGCAAGGTAAGTCAGCTCTCGCATTAAGTTAGCACTTAAATGGGTACCGGTTATATGCGCTTATCGCAGGAATAATAAGCCTTCGGGTTAGGTCTCCGAGCTGATTGACTAAGAAAATCATGACAAGTTTTTAGAAGCATTGTTTGTGGTTACCAGTTTGAAGCACATCGTTTTCAACGTGAAAACACCAAAAACTGAACTATTCAAAACTATGACAACTTGTCAATGGCAAAAACTTATACAAGATTTAATTTGCCGATGGTAAAGAAGGAAAAACCGCAGAACTTTAAAAGATGCTATGAAAAACAAATTGAAATTAGCTCAAACATCAATTGCATGAATGTCAACGCATCCAGTTTTAGCTGTATCTTTCGAAAGGCGGGATTGGTCTTCCGATCGCCTCCAAAGTCTATCACGCAGCCTTCTTAAGAAGTTTCATGGACACCAAGTCTCCTGCCGACCAGATCATTGATATTTCCTCTCATGAAGTCCCTGCTCCGGTTCAAGACTGTCTCGATAATGCCTTTTTATTTGTTCCCGTCTCTTTTGCTCCGAAGGCTCAAACGAGGCTGACGGACAGCATCAATGGCTCTTCCTGCATACAAGTTCTCTTTGCATCTCCCTCCAACAGCGGTCACTGGCTCTCAGCTGTTCCCTCGGTCTCTCTATGCACCCGGCTAAATTCCGGATTGCTTTGTACCACAGACTAGCCATCTTTTTCAGCGAGGCATTTGTCTGCTTCAAGTGCTCAAAAACCTTGGACATTTTCGGCAACCACGCTCCTGCTTGTTCGGCTGATTGTGGCCGAATTCCTTGACACGATCGCCTATGCCCCCATGCTCGAAAAACCCAACCTCGCAAATACCCGTTCTCGTCCAGGTGAAAAATTGCTTTCCTGCTGGTCCCGAGGTCGCCCCGCCACTCATGATGTGCAGTAGTAAGTTTTCTGCAGCCAAATACCCTCTTTTGCTGGAGCTTACGCTGGTTACGCCCTTGAGATCTCCGACAACCGAAAGATATCCAAACGTAGACTCCCCTTTGAAGTAGCCAGTATTTCATTGATTTCACCTTCAGTCGAAACTTTCAATGGCTGATCCCCCATCGCTACCAAAAACTGTGTAGGGTGGACTCTATGGCCGCCGGCTGCGTGTTAACTCCTTCAGCAGCTTTCCGTGGTACTGCAATGACGTAATGCTTACATGTTCTGGCCCAAATTTCGTGCAACTGAAGCTTATTGTCTATTATCTCCTATACTGTCTTCACTTTCAATGTTAGTAAAACATGCAGTTGTTTAATTTTGCTGATTTACACCAATTTCTTGATATTAATTTTAATTTTTTATATTTTATTTTCTATATTTTGAAAAAAAAAATTGGCTGAATCATATCGGTCACGGATTTTTATACCAATCTATTAAAAATTGCATTTTCGGTTTAGTAGTTTTTAAGTGGAGCATCCCCAGCCTCAGAGATTCGCCCCCCTCTAACCTCTCCCCTTGTTTCTATGTTGACATCCATTTTTGACCACCCAATACTTGAATTTTTCTCAAGGCGATTTGGGCGCCAGCATACAATTGTAATTAAGGGGGAGAGCTTACCAAAATTGTAGAACAATTTATGATGGACATTTTTTTGTTTAAATTATCCCAATTTGAGAAAACTGGATCAATAGGTTAAACTTTTATTTCGCTGGGAAATCTGATAATTAATTTCCAGCTTCAAAATCAGAGTCGATCACGTTTTGCGCGACCTTTACAATTTTGTTGTTCGATAGTGGATTTTGCCTTCCTTTTAACAATAGAAACGCACTGAACTTAAAAAAAAGCCAACCGCGAAAAATAAAAATTGAGCGTGAACAAATTTTAAGACTATTTCCTTGAAAAAAAATCAACAAGACCTATATAAGAGTCTTCACTACGTCCATTACTCTTAATATATAGAAACTTGAAAGAAGGCTCTGACCTTATCCTCAAAATACAGCTGATTAAGCCCGCATCCGCCGACATAGGTCTGGGGACCGGCTCCCAGCACCACGGCTTTGGCTTCCTAAAAATGCTGCGTTGTTTCAGGAACCTTAGGTCTCTTATCTGAAGACCCCCTGAAAAAATGTTTGCAAACGAAACCACTGAAAAATACTAGATTGGTTGAATGGCACTATCGCAAAAATACGGAGCCAAAGCAGAAAATAGAATGTCTTAAACGGACAACGAAGACGGGGATAAAAAGATCTCCTTTATCCCCAACAACAAATATAAAACTAAGACTACCATGAAAAAATTGAAAATTAATCATAAAAACTGTAACTAAGTTCAAATGGATGTGATTGAAAAACAACAAATAAGACCAATACTCCTTGACACGATCGCCTATGCCCCCATGCTCGAAAAACCCAACCTCACGAATACCCGTTCTCGTCCAGGTGAAAAATTGCTTTCCTGCTGGTCCCGAGGTCGCCCCGCCACTCATGATGTGCAGTAATAAGTTTTCTGCAGCCAAACACCCTCTTTTGCTGGAACTTACGCTGGTTACGCCCTTGAGATCTCCGACAACCGAAAGATATCCAAACGTATACTAGCCTTTGAAGTAGCCAGTATTTCATTCATTTCACTTTCAGTCGAAACTTTCAATGGCTGATCCCCCATCGCAACCAAAAACTGTCGGGTGGACTCTATGGCCGCCGGCTGCGTGTTAACTCCTTCAGCAGCTTTCCGTGGTACTGCAACGACGTAATACTTTCATGTTCTGGTCCAAATTTCGTGCAACTGAAGCTTATTGTATATCATCTCCTATAATGTCTTCACTTTCAATGTTAGTAAAACATGCAGTTGTTTAATTTTGCTGATTTACGCCAATTTCTTGATATTAATTTTTTCATATTTGTTTTTCTATATTCTGAAAAAAAAAATTGGCTGAATCATATCGGTCACGGATTTTTAAACCACTCTACTAAAAATTGCATATTCGGTTTAGTTGTTTTCAAATGGAGCATCCCCAGCCTCAGAGATTCGCCCCCTCTGACGTCTCCCCTTGTTTCTATGTTGAAATCCTTCTTTGACCACCCAATAATTGAATTCTTTTCAAGGCGACTTGGGCGCCAACATAAAGTTAAATTAAGGGGGAGAGCTTACCAAAAAATATTCTGATCCAAACCATCCAAAAATTTTCCAAAAACGTCGAACAGCATTTTTCTAAATTTGCTTGAGAAATGGTCGAAGAGTTGTTCTGAAAAGATTTCGCCTCCCTTACTAACCGCCCTTTTCCTACCTACTAATTAGATGGCCTTGAAGCTCTTTAAACTGTAGAACAATTTATGATGGACATTTTTTTGTTTAAATTATCCCAATTTGAGAAAACTGGATCAATTGGTTAAACCTTTATTTCCCTGGGAAATCTGATAATTAATTTCCAGCTTCAAAATCAGAGTCGATCACGTTTTGCGCGACCTTTACAATTTTGTTGTTCGATAGTGGATTTTGCCTTCCTTTTAACAATAGAAACGCACTGAACTTAAAAAAAAGTCAACCGCGAAAAATAAAAATTGAGCGTGAACAAATTTTAAGACTTTTTCCTTGAAAAAAAATCAACAAGACCTATATAAGAGTCTTCACTACGTCCATTACTCTTAATATACAGAAACTTGAAAGAAGGCTGTGACCTTATCCTCAAAATACAGCTGATTAGGCATGCATCCGCCGACATAGGTCTGGGGACCGGCTCCCAGCACCACGGCTTTGGCTTCCTAAAAATGCTGCGTTGTTTCAGGAACCTTGGGTCTCTTTTATCTGAAGATCCCCTGAAAAAAATTTTGCAAACGGAACCACTGAAAAATACTAGATTGGTAGAATGGCACTATCGCAAATTTACGGAGCCAAAGCAGAAAATAGAATGTCTTGAACTGACAACGAAGACGGGGATAAAAAGATCTTCTTTATCCCCAACAACAAATATTAAACTAAGACTACAATGAAAAAATTAAAAATTAATCATAAAAACCGTAACTAAGTTCAAATGGATGTGATTGAAAAACAACGATCAAGACCAAAAGAGCAAAACCAGTGTAAAGTAATAAATTAAGCTAGTAATGATACATTCAAAATGATTTTCGTCAAAAGTTTTATTTTTAAAGTCTAACACTACTTTTCTATGGTTATATATTACTAGTGAATTACTAGTTATTTATAACTAAGAAGCCTGCTTCCCAAGCTGTAACGCCTTTCTCGTGCCTGTCCATGCTCTTCCACAGATCCATTCGGTTCCTCGACCACCTGATCATCTTGCAAAACGGTTTGTTTTGGTTTCGTGAAAACATTTTGCAAGCTTTGCCGCCTTGGACGTCCATTCGTCCTCCAGTCCACAATTGGGACTGGAAATCTTTCCGAGTGGGAGGCCATTCGTTCGTCCATCTCTGGCATGGAGTCCAACATTTGGTCTCTTTCTGACTGATAGGTTATAACTGGATCTGGATACTCCGACCCAGCGTGCTCCGACCCAGACGGGATATAATCCGGATCCTCCGAAGACGAAGGCGCATCATCATGCGTTTGTGGTCGCGGTTGGCCACCCCCATGACCTCCATCATCATCATCATCGCTCATGCCATCGAGTGTGTCATACTGCGATCCACAATTATCAGCCATCGAACTCGATATCAGAGAGATGAATTCGTGCTGTGAGCCCGGCACACTTTCAGTTGTCCTTGGTGGGAGTTGAATTACCCTGCCAGATCTGATTACCACCGCATGATCAGACATAAGATGTGCTTCCGGAAAAGAATTTGCAATACGCTTGCTTGCCTCAATGCCACGCTCCAGACTTACGAATGTATCGAAGTGAAGCATGAAATGCATCAAGTGACTGATGTCATTCAATTTTGTTACTCCTCCATTGTTCAAATACGTGCAGAATTTGGAGAACAAATTGTGATTTTCCCCGAACAAAACTCTTTCTGCGACAAGAGCCCTGACAATATTAATACCCTCTTGATCTAGATTTAACCCAAAGCAATGACTCAAAGCTGAGTCAATGATTTTTGCGTCCATCGTGTTTCGCAGATCACAGTAAAAGTTGCTTGATTACACGTTAAATCCAAGTCACGATTAAAATAAGTATAACAAGTAGTAATGAATGAACACACCTTCAGTCGCGAAAAGCGTATACAAAATTGATTTGACGACTTTTCGACTTTTAATTTACATTTATGTACTAGTACAAACGAATTGAGTCTGACAAGAATTGAAAACAGTCCAAGGTATCATTTATGACAACATCAAACTGCCAAGCCGAAAAAAAACTGTTGTTTGAATGGCATTAACAAAGAAAGTAGTGCCACCTTATTGAAGGCTTTTTAGTAACCATAATCTGAAACTCTCATGAGCTTAATTAGCGTAGGCTGGGGGTCTTTAATATCCGAAGCAAGGTAGTGGTGCTTGATTTGCTACCAACAAATCAGTTTTTGGGGTACCAAATTATTATGATCGGTGCTGGTCTCGATATTTAAGCACTTTATTAAAGACACTTGAAAAACTGAATGAGTAAAACTTTGAGTCGACAAAATTTCTCAAGTGGCGCACGCCAATTATGACGCATTAGCAGTACCAGTCAATATGATTTAAAAAAATTTACGAACTAACATGCCTCAATTTATAGAGCAGTCTATGGAGCAGTAATAACACGAAAAAATTAAAAGTAATAAAAAATGATTTTTTTAATTTGAGATTTTTGTGAAAATCATCCCCCCACACGCCTTATTAAGTGTAAATTTCGCTCCTAGTAACAAATCAATTATGGCAAATAAGCTTCCTTCAACCAATTTGGATCGATTACTAAGATTGATTAAATCTCCGCTTACGCGGTAATAGCGCGAAATATATCGCGCGTTTATTGTCTCAAATTGGCCAAAATGGCAATTTGTATACCCACATAACTTTACGAAAAACGATCACAGGTAAATATCTTTCCAAATTTAAGCTCAGGACAACAATACTTTTTGAATGATTTATAAAAATCCCGTCAAAAATGGCCAGTTAAAATGTCGAAATTTGTCTGAAGAAAAAAAACCGAGCCCAAATACTCCGTTAGTTTTGTTACAAAAGTCGGAACAATAATAATATGTGTTAAAATCCTTAGCATTGGCAGTACTTAATAGCTGATTATTGATTCAACTGAACACTTTCAAAATGAACACATTTTATCTCATCAAATATTTGCGTCGCAACAAAAATTGCGACTTAGGTTGGAAAAAAAAGTTCATACTATAACACAAGCATTACTTGTGTATACACAGGCAAATCAAAGCTTCGCACTACGTCTGATACAGAGATGCTTACCGGCAAAAGATAAGACGAAGGCAGTAGAAAAAATGATCGTCCGAAATTTTCATACCTTTGTCTTGATGGTCTTAACCAACGTTCAGTAAAAAAAAACATGCAAACTATTTCAAGCAAAGCTATTTTCCTGCTATATAAGTAACAACATAGCCAACAGACAGTTGGAAAAGGTTCAATGAACTCATTTAACAAAAAAATTACTGAATGAAAAATAATGAAACTTTCAAACATTAAAGAAAAGAATTAGATGCCCTTAAAGCTCTGAATTTCTAAAACAATTAATGATTGGCACTGTTTTGATTAAATTAGCCTATTTTGAGAAGACTGGACCAAAAGGAAAACTTTTTATTTCGTTGGGAAATCTGAAAACTAACTTCGATCACGTTTTTGTGACTGTCTAACTTTTGCTGTTTGAGTGGCATTTGCAAAGGAAATGAACTGAACTTAAGTATAAATCATAAGTCAAACTACGAAAAATGAAATTTGAGCCTATTAAAGTTTTGAGACTTTCCCTAAAAAAAATTATCAGCACCTTCATGAGAGTCTGAACTACGTTTAGTATTTAATTGCATAAATCTCTTCAACTACGACAACTTAAAACGCAAATCGCGTTAATAGCAATCTCTTTAATCAGACTCATTCACGCGCATAGTACCGCTAGTGACGAAATGTAAGTGCAGGCCGCTAATTGCCAATGCCGCTTTCCTACACTTTCCGATTTGTTCTTTTTCGTTGTGAGAGTTGTAGCGGTACGTGATTCATCTCAAATTATCAATTATACAAGGTAAGCCGGTTGCCGGGGAAGTAGCAGAGAATGTTCCAACCGTAGTCATGAAAAACTACAAACAAAGTTTTTCAAATTACCAAGTTCTTCAAAATAGTGTCGTTTCTTGTGCATAATGTTATGAGAGAAGTATACATACGCGTAGAAAGTTGCTAAATTAGGCATAATCGACAACAGTTGTCTTCGAAAAAAAAGAAGAGCAAACAAAAAACTTTTTTTTTTCGAAATTTTTTGCACTAAAAATGTTCAATTCAAAATGAATCAAAATGTTTCAATAGACGAAGCTTCCAAAACTCGTTTTGATTTCTAAGAATAACTTTTTTTTAGCCTTAGAGACCAATTCAACGAACGCCATCATCGCTTTGGTCGATCGCTTAAATCGCTCGAAAACAGTCTTAACCAATTTTTCTCGCCACTGACATTTTGGAAAGTTTTTTATTGTCGTTCAAATCAAGACTAACAAGGCTTTAATATGATATATCGCTGGACCCATTCCGGTGACTATTTGTGGTACCTGATTCTATGAGGGAAGAAAAACTAAAACGCCCGAATAGTAAGTTCCTCCCCATTTTCATTGGTCGGAACAACAAGTTCGCATGTATGCTCAATTTTTGAACCTAGAATAACATTTGAACTTAGCAAGCCAAATTCTTTACGGCAGACGATTCTACATTTCGTGTCTCTGCATCAATATCTACACTTGTCAGCTGCCTTTCTACTTCTGTTCGTCTTAGAAAAAACAGTTGTCAATTTTCGCCTAAAGTACGAACAAAAACTGCAAATAAGTTGAATTGCGGTTGGAAGTAAAATTTTTATAATACAAAACTTGCTCGCGCAAGTGTAATTATTTACCGTTGAATTCTAGTGTGAGATGATGTTCGACTGTATTCAGTAGTGCATCCACTACACACACATCTCCACTCTCAGTGCCAACTATCAAAAGAGTGTTCGCTTCCAGTCTCTGTCTGTAGTCCCCACCCTCTGTCTCTGCTGCCACTACTACTTCATTCACACTGCCTCCCCCGTCTGATATGGGGATGGAGGAGGGAGAATAAGAGGATGACTCACTCGAACTAAATACAAAATAGTCTTCGCAGCTGATTTGATAAGTTTGATTTTTTACAGAGTTTTAACGAGCAAGGACGGAGCAACTATATGGTTGCTGCATTTGATAGGTTATCGGACTACCATATATCATAACAGCATATAATTCCCATATATTCCCGAACACTCCTTTGAGATATTTTTGACTGCTCGCGAAAACTACCTTGCGATCTATTCTTTAAACCATAAAATTGACGACCCTCAAACAGTCTACCGACACCCCTGATGAATTGTCACAACGCCTATGACTATTATCCCACTCTCAAAACTAACGACAAGCATAAAGCAACAAGTTAGTCATATCTTCATAAATACCAACCACAATCATGTTTCACAAAGTACTTGTAATGGTCTACAAATTGGTGTTATTTATAAATGACATCTTGAATACTTCACGTTGATTTGATAATTAATGTTACATACTTTTTCATTTTTGCTATTTGGGTAAGGAACTATTTCATTTGCTTCACAATCTACCTATTAGGAGACGTCTGATTAAACTCTGACTGTTGTTGTTCATGTTCGTCGTACGCACATGTGGTATTACTCTCATCCAGACTCAGATATGTGATTCTGCTTTGAACACATTCGTCCAATTCACTCCTCTCTTCGAGTGCACAACTGGTGGATGTCACATTTACAAGGGATAATAGCTGAAACATCACGAAACGTATTTATCAGAAAGGTATCTTTACCCGTGTGTTATTGTTTTGACCGTCATAAAAATGACCGAATATTGTGCTCGGGTGGTGTGATGAATTTCTACAAAAAAGTTTCCTAAGTTTTTTAACAGTCAGAAATATAAAAACTTCTTGAGCTCAAAATTATAAGGGTTTGAATATTGCTTATTTGAGATAATTAATCCGGCTCAGTAATCACTCAAAACTCAATTAAGTCAAGCTAATTGATGCAGATATTGCTTTAAAATGAGCAAAGGTTATCTTTTTGTACTTGACATTGCAGGTGTGTAATGATTTTTAAGAAACTTTAAAAAACTCAAAATTGTTCAAAATCTGTTTTCGAAAATTTGATCGTTATTTTTTTTTGAATGATAATCGGAATAAATTGTTTATAAAAATTTTTCTCGGTCAATTTTCTTACTAAAACTACATGAAAAAAATATGAATCACAATCGGCAAAAAGGAGGGAGTTAATTAAATACATGTGCTGAAGAAAATTTGACACAAAGGCGAAGCTGTGCTTCGCAAACACAGGCGAGGAAAATGCAAAAAAGAGCTCCTAACATACAAGACAACATGAAATCAGAAAAAGATTGAGAATACACCTTGAAAAAAAATGATGAGAGTAGGGTTATCACGTTCTCACATCTGATTGGTCTTGAAGTTCGATGAGTTTTAAGACCATACATTTTTTTATTCGAAAACTGAAATTTTTTCAAAAAGTAAGTCAGTTTTTCAGTCCCGAAATTTTTCTACCAAATTTAGGGAAAAGCCTTTTGAGAAGGGGAGATCCCCATAAATTGTTCTTTTGATAGAAACCTTCAGGTCAGTTTTGTGCTATTATTATTGGAGAAAATGAAAACAAAAATTTTTAAAAAGAAGGCCAAAAATCCTCTTTCTGAAATTTTTGAAGGCCATAGAGTTTTCAGCAAAGTTTTTCCATTGGTACCATTTTTTTTGAAAAACGGAGCAGTAGTTTTTGAGAAACATTGAAAATTCTGAGAAATTTGCCAAAAATTTCCAAAGAGTCGCAAAAAAAACGAAAAACAATAAATCCCATACATTTTCATTTTATTTTAACAGAGTTTTTTTTTTCTAACAGAAACTAACACTAGCCAAAAAAAACGGTAACAAAGGCCATTAAATTGCTTCTACTTAAATAAGCTTCAATATGATTAAATTGAAATATACCAAAAGTACCACTAAATGAGTACTTTTATTTGCGACTTAGGCTAGAAAAAAAATCTAACTAAACACACTACGCTTTGCTAGTGTAAAAATTAATCAACAAACCTCGCGCCACAAATCCAAATTTATCCCCAATTCATTTTTTCATTTTTCTTAATAATCATCGTTAAGAAGACCTATCGAGTATAACTAAATACGAACTCTTTCAAAAGAAGAACATAGCAAACAGACAAATGGAAAACAGGCAATGAACGCGGGGCAACTGAAAAATTGACTTACTTTTTGAAAAAATTTCAGTTTTCGAATAAAAAAAATGTATGGTCTTAAAACTCATCGAACTTCAAGACCAATTTATGATTGACATTTTTTTTTGATAAAATCAACTTGAGAAAATTGTTTTAATAAGTTAAGTTTTATTCAGGCGGAAAACCTAAAAAAAAATCTCACTTTCGAAATAAGATGATCACGTTTTTTGTGACCTTTACCCTTTTCTGTTCGATTTTAAAAGTGATTCAAAGGTAGTCAAACCCCGAAAAATCAAATTTGAGCATGAAAATTTCCTAAAAATGTCCTATAAAAACACGACCTATACGAGTGTCTTCACTACGGTCATCGACATTAATGTATTAATTCTTTATCTTTTTGTTAAAGGATTTGCTGATTGATACGCACAGTCTTTTAAGTTTTTTATTGCTGAACCACTCATTTGTCGATATAGCAGCGGACTCCTTATCCCCTTTACGACAAATTTCATTTTGCTAAATAAGGGTTCTGAAAAATTGGACGACAATATAAATGCCGAAACGAGTATTTACCTTTACAAAATGGTGTTTGTCAAAAGTGATTGCCAACAGAGCATTTGAGAGAGAAAGGCTGATATTTGAAATGGATCCCAGACAAGCATAGGCTTCAAATGAAGACACTAATTTGCACAGTTTAACTGACAGCACATGGCTAAAACAGATTAAGGCTTTTAAAAATTCAACTACCGGATGTCATCGTTCAAAGTTGCTTAAATGTCAAGAACTTCTGAAATTTTTTACATGGGTTGATGACAGTGATGTCCATAAAAAAAAATATTTAAATTATATAAAATTAACATTTAAATTTCAATTTATTTAAATGTGAAATTATGAGCCCATTCAGTTTAAACGAAAAATTTTGATTCAAATCGAACAACTTATATTGAAAAAAAATTAAATTGATCGGGCGGTAACAGATCCGACGCCAAAGTACACAGTTTAGTTATGTCAATTAATTGCACTTTTCACAGTTCCGCGGGTATCATTCCGGAATTTTCCGCGCAACGACCTTCCGGGTTCACGAAAATATGATAATTTTGAATAGATATGCCCGAAAAATTGCTTCCGATTTCTTTTTCTGAAATTGCGAAAAGTTCCCAAAAATGGCAGAAAAACTGCTAAAAAATAGGCTTAAGAAAAATGTAAATTTCTACAGAAAAATTTAAATAAATTCAGAAAAAATTGAACTGATGCCCAACAATTTTTATAATTTTCTTGAATAATTTTAATTTCAATTTATATATTTTTGAAATAGACATTCCAGTTTGATGTTAAATAAGCGTTCATTTTCTCAGATTTGAAATGCGGTACAAAAAACTATAGCCGCACAACATTCTTTTCATGTCAATAGAAAACGTCCGTTCAAATATCCATTCAGATCTTGCGGTACAACCCTATTCACCATAGTCAAATTGTGATACGTAGATTATTTTTCATCAAACATGGCATCTAAATCTGTACTCGATGTTCGAACTATATTGTTTCTGAACAATTTCGATGTTTGTCATCCGTCAGACAGAAGGCCTCAGTAATGAACGCAAGTAAACATAAAAAAAACACTGACGGTTGAAAAAAACTTTCGAATTTAAAAAAAAAATAGATACCCTTTGAGCTCTTCGAAAAATTGATAACGATTTATGACTGGCGCTTTTTTGATAAACTTTAACCCAACTTGAGACAACTGGATTAACAGGTAAAGCTTTTATTCCGCTGGAAGTCTAAAAATTAATTTGCACTTTCGAAACTAGAAATCGTTCACGATTTTTTGCGCCATTTCCACGTTCGTATTTGGAAAGTGCTATTTACGTCACTTTCAGCAGATGAATTGAAATTGAACTGAAAAAGTGCACATATACATAAGTGTATTAATATATTAAGACTTTTTCCTGAAAAAAAACAGAAAATCAGCAAGACCTATATAAGAGTCTTCACTACGTTCATTACTCTTAATAAAACCGTAGGCTGAAAACTAACTTACATAATGCCATCTTCTGATCCATAGATTATTAGGTTTTTCTTGTTGAGAAACTTGCAGCATTTCAGGGGCTAAAACAGATTACTATTCTGAAAAACAAACTAAAAAAGTCGCTTATTGCACGCTAATGCTGATGATTCATTCCTGCGTATGAATTTACTTTAAAATATGACCGTCGAAAAACCAAAAACTAATTCGAGTCAATTAACATTAGAGACTTTATATCTAACTGGATTTGAAAATGATTTCACTGATCGATTGATCTTTTATTTATTCTTTGTAATTCGTTAGCGATATTTAACAGCGGGTAATGGGCAGACTGTTCCTATCCATCACTTCTAACCTTTTTAGAGGGAACTCTGAGAGTAAGAATGGGTTTGCTGTCTGTGGTTGATAGGACCAGGACTTTACCGTCCTGCAGAGCCAGAGCAACCAGCTCTCCTGAGGAGTCCACGTCCATTGCGTTGACTGTGAACTTGCCTCGCTTGTTGTCACATAATGATAGCACCATTCTATGAAAGCAGTTCTATTGTCAAGATTGGTCATATATGCATACAAGCAGCAATTTCCCTACGAATAATTCAACACAAAAACCAAACCCGGCTCTTTAAACCCTCCAAACCCTTCCCTTCAACTTCGCTCGTGTCAAATTATCAGTTTCACGTTTAGCCTATGATGTTGCCTTGAAGTTGTAAAGATTAAAAAAAACACTTGAAACTCAAAAACCAATGTTGGATTACGAAATAAAGATCTAGGTATTTTCTACGGATGACGATATAAAAAAGGTGACAGAAGAAACGACAGAAGTTCCTCAAAAACTTTGATTGTGCTATGCTAACATTCTTAGTGATTGCGCAGCATGAAATTCGCGTTTGAAATTTTTCTCTGAAATTTTGGTTTAAAACTAGCTCACACCTAACCACACCGTTACAGAGGGTAAAAACGAACGTACTCAACCTATAACCACTTCTAATATCATTTATTCATCTCAAAAGACTAACCTATGTCTAAGATTAGCTATGTTGTAAACTGGTTTCACTTCATCCGCATCCATCCTTTCTTGTGTCATTGTCGACCTGTTGTCACTACTGTCATCTAAGTCTCCATTTGGGGAGCCAATCAGAGAACTCCTGCTTCTATCCGACAAGCTCGATGGCGATTCTGGGTTGGAAATTTCACGTGAGCGACCTAACAAGGGTGACATATAAGAACAGACTGTAGGCATTGTTATATTAGAAAGACGCCTGTAAAACACATTGTACACAAAGTCAAAACTTTCAATTGTACATAAAGATTCAAAACTTTCAAAAGTTGGAAGTAATTTCACTACTTTCAGCAAAATATTAGAGCAATTCAATTCATGGACATGATCAAGCCATGGCAAAGTCATGGAAATGGGTAAATCAGACTCAGCGAAAAAGGACAATTACTCCTATTCAAAAATCGACCGAAACCCGACGGATAAATAAACATCAAATGGCATAAAATTTTAGCACTGTCGTCGCCCATCTGTTAAAAAACTGCCAATCGATCTCGCGAAAGGCTTCAATACTACTTGAGCTTTAGAATCTACCAAAAGATTTTTTTATCTTGAAAAAAAACTGATTTTTCATCGGTTCGGTTCCCAGATATTGCATCATCACATCCTAATTAAGTAATTATTGACTTCGTTCTTGCGATTTCAACGTGGATAACAACGACTCAACCACTCTGTTGCTTCGCCTACCGGATATTTTCCTCCATGCACTTGAAAACACACTTCCCCTCCCCACTGATTGGGACTCCTTGGGGGCGGCGGGTAGAGACGCTGAGAAATCAAGCTTCTTGCTGTTCAGTTCAGCCTTTTCCAGATCTGTCTGGATTTTGAGCGGCTTCAGTCCATTCTGAGGAGGTTGTATTGTGTTGTCAGTGAAAAACGAGTCGGGAAGATCGAAATTCGGATTAATCAAATCTGGCACCTGTAACAATAAAAACAGCTTGATGATATTTTTCTATTGATTGGTCCAACTTCAAATCTAAAGGCTTAAAATTAACTCATAACGTGGCTAGCCATTTACACAGGTTCTTCGCAAACAAGCAAAAACCGGGCGAAAAGAGCTCAAAAAATTTAACCACAGCCAAAATACAGTTGGAAAAGAATCAACAAACGCAAAGAAACAAAAAATAATTTTTTTTCAGAAAAAGCTTCAGATTTCGAAGAAAAAAACATGTCCTTTAAGCTCTTTGAACGTCAAGAACAATTTATTGAACTTCAAGAACTATTTTTGATAAAGTAACTTCAAAAACAATTTTGTTAAAATTAACTCAATTTTTTGTTGAAAGTTAGGTGAAACTTCTGTTCAGTTGGGACCACTAAACATCAAGTCACACTTTCGAAACTAGAAATTGATCATTTACGCTTCTGTTATTGGAGAACGAATTCTGCAAATGAACTTGAATCGAACTCAAAAAGTGAATATACACCAAAGTTAATATATACCTAAGGGCATTCATAAATGCATCAACAAGTATGAATGCACTTCTGTAATTATTAGAGGAGTATTTTAGCACTTCAAAAATCATCACAACCTATATAAGGGTCTGCATTAAATTCATCGACTCTTAAAACAACGCACAAAAAAGCTTAAAAAACGTTCAAAAAGAAGCTTGAGCAGCACGTTTCTGCACCTACGACGAAAGACTTTAATTTTTATTTATGAAAGGCTTACAATATTCTGTCACAAGAGAAAACGAAAAAAAAACATCGGTCGATTATTCCCCCACAGACTTTTTCGAGCGCTGTAGACAAAGGGTTAAAGCAAAATGAGACAAAGTTGGAATGCAGGCACACAAAAATGCAGGCGTTTTTTCTATATTTACGCCTTTTTTTGAAAATCGGTTGAAGGGGTCTGGAGAAAAAGCTAAATTTTTTCAAGTGAAAAAAATTCCCAAATATACTCAAAAAAACAAAATAAAAAACCCAATTCCCTACACTTTAATAATAATTATTTTTAAAAAACAGGAATTCTAGGCAAACAAGCCAAGCAAGACATTTAAAATCCAAATTAGCAGCTGCACAAAATTTAGGAAGCGGAAACAAGGCCGACAATCTTTGAGCAGACACCAGTTGAGTCGAAAAAAAACTTATTTTTCGAAGAATTTTAAAAAGTTTCTAGTCACCCTGAAACTACCGTAGTAACTAGTACCTACCCAGTAGCTAAATTTGAAAATTCATGAAAATAAGCATGTCATGCAGACGACATGTTCAATTTTATGAAAATTCAAACTTGATTCTACTGATTTTGTTAAAATAGTTGTTAACCCAAAAAAAAAGTCTACATTCCGATTTGATAATGCTTGCTAATTGCAGGCATAAAAACTGTTTCGTGAAAATTGAGAAAAAAACTTCATATCTCGAAAACTACGAAGAATTGAGCAGCCATCTTTGGAGCCAAGATTCGCAATCCCTGAGAGTACTCTGACATTTTGAACCCCAACTACAGGGTTCAGAATTTCAAACTTTGAATAATTTTTAAAACTTTTAAAAAATCAAAAATACATCATATCTCAAAAATTTGAAATGTCATGTTTGGAGGCAAGATTCGCAAAGCCTGACAGACCCTCACAATAAAGATGAAACCTTCAAAATTTGTTCTTCGACTCTAAAAACAGAGACAACAGAGATTCAGTTGGAAAAAAAAGCAACCAACGCAAGTAAGCAGAAACAATTTCAAAACAAAATAGATGCCCTAAATCTCTTTGAATTACTGGAACAATTTATGACTGGCACTTCTTCGTTTACAAGTCACAAATGACCCAATTTGAGGAAACTGATTCAATAGTTTTCTCAAATTGTAATTTTTTTTATTTCGCTGGGAAATTTGTAATACCACATTCGAAATTAGAAGTCGAAAGTAGAGTTTGCGTTCTTTAAACAATGGAAATGCATTGAACATAAATCAATAGTCAAACCATTGAATTTGAGCCTGAACGGTTCTAAAAACTTTTCCCGAAAAAAAATCATCACGTTCTATAAAAGAGTCTGGACTACGTTCATCGAATATTAAAAAGATCACTTGAAAACTCTTTCAAAAGCGCCTTATCTTCAGTAAGGCGCAAACAAATATCCCAATCACGGATAAAATTTGAGACAATAAATAATGAGAGCGACCGCTGCGCTCTTGTAAATAGGCGAACTTCAAGAAAGATAAAGAAAACTAAAAAATTGATTGAAAGATTTCGACACAGGCGAAGCTGCGTTTCGCACCACTTGCAATCCAAAGCATAAAAAGCGCTAAGTCGGAAAAAATCAAAAAACCGAAAATTGAAAAAGCTAGATCTATCAAAATGAATCAGGCTAGTTTTGAAACAAATATGCCCAGACAATAGACAGACAACTTAGCATGCCAAAAAAACTTACCAAGCGGTAACAAAGCCGAAAACACATTAGCGGAAATCCTTTAAGCCAAACAAAAATCAACAAGACTAAGACTAAAAGTTAACTCCCCCTCGCCCTCAACGCACACACAGACACAAAACTTTATTTGCTCGTCAAAATAAATAATATGAGGCCACTAAACCGACATACTAAAGCCAAAAACTATAAAGCCAAAAAAATAAAACAAAAAAGCCTCAAAACAACTTTAAAATTACAAGCGAGTAACGCGGGTCCGGTGCTTGGAATTTTTGACAACTCATGAAAAACTGCACATACTGGAAACAAGAACTAATTTGCAGCCTTTGAATGTACTCTGACAGCACTTTGAGTGTACTCTTATATTTTTTTTCAAATTTTGAAAAACCAAAAAAACGTCAGATCTTGAAACCTTAAAGGGTCTTTGGCGAAATCTGGAAGCTAGAGTTGCAACCGCTAAGAGTAACCTGAGAGCACACCACTAAAGTAATGGGAATTTCAATTTTCGTGAAATATTTTAAACCTAAACTTCCCGAAAAATATTGAAAAAATCATTAAAAAACGCCATATCTCGGAAACTAAAACGATACGAAGACTTATATTTGGAGGCGAGGTTTGCAACGCCTGAGAGTACCCTGATAATAGGTTTCCTCACTAATCGTTGGGAATACCTGATTTTGTAAGTTCTTTGAAAAAAGTCGAAGAAATAAAATGTCACACCACGAAAGCATTTGAGCGGTCGCTTTTGGACGCAAGATTTGCAATCCCTGAGAGAACTTTCATAGAATCCAACTTCAGGGCTGAGGATTTTTAATTTTTTTGATTTTTTTATACTGTTCTCTAAAAATTGAAAAAATAAAAAACGTCATCGCGAAAAATACAAAGAATTGAGCAGCCATCTTTGGAGGCAATATATGCAATCCCTGAGAGTACTCTGACAGCCCCCAACTACAGCGTTCAGATCTTCAAGATTTGAATATTTTTTGAAAAAAAAATTGAAAGAAATCATCAAAAAAATCATATTGAAATTTAAAAATCATAAAAAACGGCATATATTCAAATTTACAAGTTCTTTGACCAATTCTGAAAAGACGCAAAACAGGTCACATTTTGGATACTGAAAGCATTTGAGCAGTCACATTTGGATACAAAACTTAGAATTCCTGAGATTACTCTCACAGTACTCAATAACAAGGTTGCGAATTTCAATCTTTTCAATTTTTTTTTTAAATCTAAGTTCTCTGGAAATTGAAAAAAAAAATCAGAAAAGAAAGATTTGAGCAGTCACAAGACTCGTAATTCCTGAGAAAACCGTGACAGCACCCAACTACAGCGTTCAGATCTTCAAGATTTGAATATTTTTTTGAAAAAAAAGTTGAAAGAAATCATTAAAAAAATCATATATTGAAATTTAAAAATCATAAAAAACTTCATATATTCAAATTTACAAGTTCTTTGACCAATTCTGAAAAGACGATAAAACAGGTCACATCTTGGATACTGAAAGCATTTGAGCAGTCAAATTTGGATACAAAATTTAGAATTCCTGAGATTACTCTCACAGTACTCAATAACAAGGTTGCGAATTTCAAAAAATCTTTTCAATTTTTTTTTAAATCTAAGTTCTCTGGAAATTGAAAATAAAATCAGAAAAGAAAGATTTGAGCAGTGACAAGACTCGTAATTCCTGAGAAAACCGTGACAGCACCCAACTACAGTGTTGGCAAAATCCAATTTTTAGAATTATTTTCTAAATCAAGTTTTCTTAAAATTTTTTGAAAAAAAAAATAAAAAAACGTCGTATGTCGTCAGCTATAAGGATTTGGGTATCCATTATTGAAGACCAAACTTGCAACTCCTGGGGAAACCCTGACACTATCCCAATTTTGCGTTGCTTATTCTGAACTCGGTGAAATTAACACTGAATTCAAACTGGAAAATCGAAAAGAATTCTGAATCATTCAACTACGATGTATCTTATACGTGAAAAAAAAAAATTTTTCGTTTAGCATGCAAAAATAATACGTTGAAAAACTTGAGCGTGGCGAGATAGTGAAATTCGTATATAAATAGATAAAAGATTAAGTCCACCTAAACCTCAATACACACACGCACACACAAAAAAAAAGACAAGCGAAAAAAATACGAAGTCAAGAAATTACAAACAGCCGAAGTTAATCAAAACACTGAGAGCAACTACAAAGTAAACTGCGTATAGAAAAAAAAAACAATGATAAGATGTGGCGGAAAAACTTTTGACCATCCTTTGAACTAAGTTATTCACTGGAAAATCATGTAGTACCCGATTGCAATACCCTTGCTTAAATGCTTATGCTTTTTTTAAAAAAAAAAAAACAGGTGCTGATCGGATTCGAGCCTAGGCCCAAAGAAGTCAGCTAGTTTTCGTAGCAGTAGTTAAATTTGAATTTTCAAGAAATGGAGCGTATTTGTTGCAGAATTGAATGCTGCACAAACTATTCAATGACTTTGTTAAACTAGTTTGCTAACCCGAAAACAATCTAATCCGATTTGATAACGCTTGCTAATTGCAAGCGTAAAGTTATCCCATTAAAAATTTGAATTAATGAAAAATTTTTCAAACACTGCTAGGCGTTCAGAAAATTAAAGTGCATTTTCACTAAAATTAAACCAAAAAATCATCATGACCTTTATAAAAGACAATCACTTCGTTCTTTTACACTTACAAAATCCGAACCTTCAACACAATTCTGAATTCGACCATTGTCTGCATTCTGTTTAGAGGCACTGTGGCATGGTAGCGAGGTTGCAATCATATAGCTGGTGGTTCAAAATTTGCATGTGCCATACAGTTTGCAAGCAAGTGAGTAATATTTTAACAAACTAACGAACCTTCGGATAAGGCTTCTCGCTGCTAAATGTTATACAAAAATAGAAAGAAAAAAACTTACTGATACTGATGAAAATCCCTTCTGATTTGTATTACTCTGTTTGTGCTTCGGCCCATGTTTCGTTTCCGCTTGAACAACCGATGAGTTCACATTGTTGCTGTGCATTTTCAGATTTCCCTTCATGTTCAAAATACTCTGCATCTGAGTCTGTTGTTGATCAGTGTGATTTGTGTTGAAGTTGCGCGGGAGGTGTGGCTTCGTGAACAGTTGCACCGGACACTGGCCAAACTCCAGAACCTTTAATAACACATACACACTAGCTGATTTAAGGAGGATGGGGACTGGAACTCTTTAGAAGTTTGAACCCTTCACTATGCCCTTACGTTTAGGTACGGTCGTGCAAAAGCTGGATAGGGCCCATACCAGCATTATATAAATACATCAATAAACCATACTGCGGGAATTAAGTCAAGTCAGCATTTAATGCATTGTCATTAAAAGTATTTACTTCAACCGTCCCTCCTGTACAACAGCACTAATTGAATTCTCTATGAATTGCGTCTTACGCTGTGATCTGCAACCCAGTATACAAAGGATAGAGCTCCTGAGCAGCGCGAAGCTTATCTTAGTCCTAATATAGTTTATTGTTTCTGCGTAGCTTTCATGCCTTTTTTCACTAAGTTTTTCAGCTATGCGCTGCATTGTCCGAGTAGCTGATGGTGCGGCACCACCAGTGCAGCCAAAAATGAGCGGGCAGAAGCTGCTCTGTTCGACTTGTAGAACTCTGTTGGTATTTTGAGTTTTTTAGTGATTCGTGGTACTTATAGGCGTCTTTCAGTAGTCTTCGTGAAGTTTTTGCGTGCGGGTTGAAGACTTTGACATCAAAAAAGGTTCGGCTAAACCTTGAGCCCCATAACCCATTTGCTTTTACATCTAGTCGAGCGTCTTCATCAGTTGTGGTTGAATTGTTGACAAAGCTCTCGCCTTGCAACGACTGAAGTTTCGGCTCGATTTCAGCATCAAAGCAAACCTCGCTAATGAGGTTGGCAAAGGTATCTCTGATTTCGTTATGCCTCATGTGGGTGTATCCACCCTTTCACAGTGAAGGACGTGGGTAAGGTCGAAATAGTGGAATGTTGGTTGGTTCCCATCTATATCTGAGATAAATTCCATCCCGGAATTCGGATTTATTCAGGTTAAAATTATATCTGCTAAGTGGCAGTGCATTAACCAGTTTGAGGCTCCTTTTTCGGAGGCCAGCTCAAGTGCGTATTTTTCATTGTCAATCAAGTTGTTCAAAATGTTAGTTCTCTTTTGGTTTGTTCTTTCGGTTTTAAGTGTTTTAATTTTTGTATAGATTTTTTCTTGCTCAGACATAGCTGTTAATGGGTCCTATGTGTCTAGGACTGACGATGTTTTAATTGAACATTCTAGAAAACTCTCATAGTCAGAAGGTAGCTTGATATTTAGACCACCCATTTTCAGTGGTTGATATTATCTTTACAAATTAAATTTGGAATGATATTTTCCTGCAATATCTTCTCGCAGGCCTGCATGTTTTCTTGGGATAGTTGTAGCAAGAAACGATAATTTTTCGTGTACCCCTTTGGTGTAGCAGGAGTACACGTTTTGTGGTGATGTTTTCGTGATCTTGCCAAGTTTTGTCAGTATTTTATTAAGTTCTTCTAACTGAGTTTCTAAGAAAGTTTTACATTCAGCCTCGGATCCTATGACAGAACCAAGTACTCTGGCCCCTTTCTTCATTTCAATTTCGGTCTTTTTGAATCTTTTTATCGCCTCATTGTATTTTTCATCTTTTACAATGAGCTGGCATTTCGATTCCTTTACATGATATCCTAAATACTTTCCGTGTTTGATAATGTTGCAAGAAATCTTCGCAGGCTTTCAACTTTCCGACTGCGTTCCTATCGTCTGCATACCATTTCTGTGTTAGGCTGTTATCGTTGACTAGTTTTATTAAA
Organism: Symsagittifera roscoffensis; assembly: GCF_963678635.1. Classification (NCBI taxonomy): domain Eukaryota; kingdom Metazoa; phylum Xenacoelomorpha; order Acoela; family Convolutidae; genus Symsagittifera; species Symsagittifera roscoffensis. The sequence goes on along the minus strand of NC_087069.1, from coordinate 36,302,153 downwards.
GGTAAAGTGGCTAGCCCGTACATTGCCATTGCTAATGGGTCTCCTTGTGTAGTTCCTTCTCTAGATGGGATAACTTTTAAATATACGAAAAGTTTGGATGGATTAGAGTACGAGTTCTGTATAGCGGGTAGTATAGAAGGGCATATGTTTGCCATGTGTTTCAAAGCCAGTTTAGGGAGTTAAATGCATTTTCCGCGTCTATCAGTAATATTGCATCTGAATCTGTTTTCTCGTATTGCTTCCTAAGCGTATGAATTGCATATTCGATGCCACATTTTTGGCCAAGTCAAAGTTGTTAATTCGATCCGAGTACCATAAGTTCGCTTTTTAAGCACTTTGTGATCGTTCTACCCATTATTCTGAGGATGACTTCGCCTATGCCAATTGGCCTAACTCCTGGGTTTTTATCAAGTGGAATTAGTCGACAGGCATTATATGGTTCAAGAAGCTCATGACTTAGTATTTCTGTCAATATTTTCTGTGCGATTTTCGCTAGTGTCTTTGATATTTCAACTGACTGTTGACCAAAGTGCGTTAGTATGCGTCTCCACTCATTTGCATCCAGACCTGAGGGTCCATGAATACCATGTGTTGTCATGGCAGCCTTCCTAATTTTCTGGGCGTTTATTTGGTTATAAAATATATAACCCTTCACTAGCAAGAGTTGAAAAGCAATCTCTCATCATTTACCATCGTGTATTCTTTCAATGTAACTATGCTACGTTTCTAACTAGGTTAGGCTTCATACTCGAGTTCAGATTCTAAACAGACTGTGGCACCTCGAAAACAGAAGCGAAAAAACGGAGCTCCAAAAAAGGCAAAATTTTTTTAAAAAACTGCCCTAATCTAATATAGCAACTAGGTCGCTTGTGTAAAGAACATAAAACAGCGCAGTACACCCACTTGTGTTTTGAGTGCATTCACAGTATTGCCAGTGTATGATCCACTCTCCTTCAGGGCCTGTTCGTAACCCCCCTCGTACGTGAGTGGGTGGAACAGATTGTCCCACTGGTCGGCCACTGGACCCTTCTGCTTGTAGCCGAATATCAGGTCCACCCAGTGGTGTAGGTTGTCTGAGACATACTCACTTTCAAGTGCTTTCCGGTTCATGTCGATGAAGCTTTTGGCCGAACCTGGCAAAATAAAAGCAAATCATAAGCGAACAGTTAATTAAAGTATTACTGATCGCGGTTATTTCAGTTCTGTTTTTTTACCTCTTACTGGCAGAACAATCACACAAATAGATGAGATAATTTCAACCTTAAGGACATTAAGAGGAGAATAGAGCATGACATACCAATTGAGCAGACAATCTAACGCATGTAATAATTATAAAACTAGTAGATAATCTGGCACTATTCAATCAAGCCAAAGCAGAAGTGGATCTAAGATTTTTGCTTCGACTTTTCGCAAAAAAAAAGTGGGAAAAAAACTATGGCGTAGTTCCTTCCCACTCTTTTGAGAGTAGCCAAAACAAAAATACTGGGTCCAATTCAGTTTTAGTTTTTTGTGGGTTTTTTTTCCAGTCAAATTTGCTTTTTCCAATCTTTTAGCTCAAGAAAAACTCACAGGGGTTCAAGTGAGGTATCATTTTAGAGCCCTTTCAGTCGTGATATTGATCCTACAAAACATGAAAAATATGTTTTTTTTTGGCTCTTTTCTTTTGAAATGATACTTTGGTGCGAGCATTCTGTGCTAATTGCACAGCAAACCAGCTACTGTTTTTTCTTTAACAAAACTCAAAAATTAACTCAAATCACTAGCTAAAACACTAATGCTGCCAAAAAATATCCCTGTCTCAGAAAAAGGCCAGTTAATTCATGCGCTCATATTTATTACCTTTAGCCCATGGGGGAAGTATCACGTGGTTGATCCTGGCCCCGTCGTCCCTCACTCCGAAGTCCAGTTTCCTGGTGTTCATCAGAAACTCCCCATCTCCATCGAAGAACTCAGGAATCAACTAGAATCAAGTCATCATTAGCAATCAAGTTATTTATTTAACAGAACACAAGAAAATTTAAGAAAAGCACTATGACTAATATTGGAATTAAGGTTGGAATGCAGATGCTCATGAATTAAACATCCTCGCCTCCATTTGGCACAATTTTACGACATCAATTTTTTTATTGATGTTGAGGGGCAGCGGGTCTAAAGAAACTCTCCAAAAAGCTCAAAATCATTTTTTTCTTGATCTTTTTGTCATCTATTACAAAAGATATTTCGAGAACCTTTTCCCAAAAAAATGAAGTTACTTTAGTTAAATGCTATCAGAAGCTGATTTGAGGCTGCGAATCGATCCTTAAAAAATGGCTGTCTAATTCTTTATAGTTTCGAGAAATCTTATTTTTTCTGAATCTTAGTGGTTTTTTCAAACATATAAAAATGACAAAAAAGTTTATTTCTTTTGATTTAAATTTAAACTTCTACTGCATAATCGGTATCATGCTAACGTTGTAGCCTGAAAATAGCAAATTGTAAGTTAAGATTCCTCTTTACCGCAAATTTTAGAATGATTGAGGTTTCGAAGCCAAAAAAAAAACGTTACAAATGATTTCAACTAAGCCTATATACATGGCGAGATGATTCGATATTGCATTATAGAGCAGCCTAAAGCTAGTCTTGACAAATTATCAAATTTTAGATTTTCCTTAACATAAGTATTTCAATATTTTTTATTATAAAAAGTTATTAATACGACATTTTAAATCATTACTTTCAATGGTAGGCTCGCAGTGGGTATTTATTTTGCCCTTCGTCTATTCTCTGCTTAATCATTGAGTTTCTTTAATAAATGTTTGATGCTGTAAGAACATGATTTAGGAGAAATATGCTCTGACGTTCTTTCTTTGGTGCAGAAAAATTTGATAAGAAATTAATTTTATCGACCTAATAAAAAGCGACAAATTTACCCTTTTTTAAAAGAACGTTCCTCTCTCACAATAAAATTATATATCCTCCATCCCCGTCTGCGAGTGAAATAAAATCAATGCCCTCTGCTACAGGAACACACAATTTTCCTTTTATAACTGATTTTTTTATTTCCAAAAATCACAAAACATGATTAGAGCCAACTGCAACAACAATGATCTTCTAATTTACATCTTATATAAATTCCAAGATATACATACATCTGAAGTGTCTGAATGAACAGCTGAGAGATAGGCTTACTTTGACAAAACTACAAAGAGTTGCAAAAAAATTGGAACAGACAGAATTAATTGAAAGGAGCAAATGACCGAATTCAGAGAACTTTTACAAGTAAAAGCTAACTTTCCTGGCAAATTTTAATCTCAATGTCACCCATAAATTCAAATATGCATCTCAATGATTACTCTTCAGTTTATTGTTGTCCGAAAATTTTGTTTATGTATACCAACAAGTTGAAGGTTGACTGACCTCTTTGAAATCATGTGGACAATAATTGACATTATTCCACAGTTCTGGGATGGAGTGGAAAGTCCTGTCTGGCTGATCTAGATGGCCATTCTGCAGACACAACACACACTCCGGCACTAGTCTCACCAGATAGAACAACACAAAGGCAGGCGCAGAGTAGTGAGTGCCGAAGAGGAATTTGGGATCTGGCATTTGCTCGTATCGTTCCTATTAAACATTGTAGTGAAGCTTACAAGCTAATAATAATTATCTGTTCGAGCTTCGGTGAATTTGCACGGTGAGCTCTTGAGACACTGTCATAGCTGAATCTTGACGTGGCTCAAACTGCTCATAAATAAATGGGCTACACAGAGGCAAAACTGAGCTTCGCATCACTTGCGAAGCAAAAATCTCATAATTTGCGATTCTGTGACAATTATTTTAAAAAATCATGAACAAGATACCATGCGTTTTTCAAATTTCCTGATTCTGTATAGGGAACCAGAAACCTAGGAACCGATTAACAGTGGAGTTGCTTGATAAATAACTTATAACAGAAAAGAAAAACACAGCCAACAGACAGTTAGCAAAGAGTCAATCAACGCAAAGAAACGGAAAAAAACTGACTTCTACCGAAAATTGGAGTGTTAGATATAGTTTTTATTCCACTGTGATAGCTGAGAAGTAAATTCCACTTTCAAAACTAGAAGCAGATCACGTTTTTCGTTAAGCTCGATCACGTTGAAAGCCGATCACGTTAAGCTCATTGAATTTTCAGAACAATTTTGTACTGTCACTTTTTTTGATAAAATTAACATAATTTGAGAAAATATAGTGTTAAGTATAGTTTTTACACCACTGGGATATCTGAAAAGTAAATTCCGCTTTCGAAACTAGAAGCTCATCCCGTTTTTAGTGCCCTTTATACTTTTGCTGTTCGATAGTGGAGTTTGTCTTCTTTTTAACGGAGGAAATGAACTGAGCTTGAAAACATAGCCAAAGTTAAACTGCGAAAAATCAAATTTGAGCATGAAAAAACAATTATCACGACCTATATAAAAGTCTGAGCCATGCTCATTAACTCTTGAACATAAAACTTAAGCAAACTATAAAACAGCGAAAATTCAACCTAAACTTGAAAAAATAGCCAATCGAAGATGAACGCATGCAATGAACGCATGCAAACATAAAAGACAGTGACTTTCTTGAAAAAATCTCAGCTTTCGAATTTCAAAGAGAAAAATAGATACCCTTTAAGCTCTTTGAATTTCTAGAACGATGTATGATTCGCGCTTTTCAGATTGACACTTTTTTGAAGAACAATTTCAGATTGACACTTTTTTGATAACGCTATTCGGGAAAACTGGATCAATGGGCAAATTTTTAATTATACTGGAAACTCTAAAAATTGAAACTCCCCTTCTAAACTAGAAATCGTTCACGTTTTTAGCGCCGTTTTTCGCTTTCTTAATTGAGAGTGCAAATTATTTAAAACTTAAGATGAATCTGAATTCAACACAAAAACAGCTTTTATACCTAAGTGCATTCATAAATACATTAATATGTATGAATGCACATCTGTAGTTCTTAGTGCATTTAAAGACTTTTTCATTTAAAAAAAAAACAGAAAAAAATCACCAAGACCTATTTAAGAGTACTCACTACGTTTATGGCGTAGTATTCATTACTTTAAAGCTTCATCGACAAAAACAATTTCAAAAAAGCTTAAAAAGCAAAATAAATTAAGAACAATTTTGGAATTTTTTTATTAGTAATTTTTCGAAGACACCTGTTAATTCCTCAATTTTCAACGCTTTTGTTGAATTCTCTCATCACATCACGCACAACAAACGAACGGATCCAAAAAAACTGACTGCAAATTGTATAAATTTTTCAACGTTCAAAGAAAAACATTTCACGGGAAGCTCCTTGAATTTTAAACACGGTTTATGATTGGCACTTTTTTCTAAAATTATCCCAATTAGAAAAAAATTCACTTTTGCTTTTCGATAATGGAATTTGTCTTAGAGTGAACTTGGATAGAAATCGTAAGTCATGCAGGAAAAATTAAATTTGAGCGTGAACGAATGGTTATTTTTCATGAAAATAGAAAAAAAAACAAAAAAAAAGACTTATTTAAGTGAAAATCATTTCCTTCTTTTAGACTGAAGAAACAAAATTGAAAAATGCCAAACAATTCTCAGTAACCATCAAATCAATTCGATTAGCAAGAACCATAAATAAAATTTCACAACACGCAAAAAAAAACTTTTTACGCAGCTGCGAAACGAAGCTTTGTAGAACTTGAGATGCACCAAAAGTATAGTATAGCAAACTAACCCACAGAGAAGATTCAAAGACCGCAGAAAAATCGATATTTTTTAAAAGAAAAGAAATAATCTATCAAAGTTTCCATTTCTTTGACTTGATTTGGTCCTAAAATGAGTTGCTTCTGTGAAAACATGCCAAAAAATCCAAAAAACATTAGCAGGAACCATTATAAGCAAATACAGTCGGTTGCAGTGCAAATAGAACTGATAGCTGCGACTGCAGAGAGTTCTTTTTTAAATTCATTTTGGAAAACCATAACTTTTTGAAAACCTAAAAAACTTCAAGCGAACATTCCCTCAAATAAAGTCGATAATAAGTTGCCAAAAATTACAATCTATGCCCACTTCCTTCAAAATCACAACATGAGAAAAGAAACAAGATTCGAAAGTTTCATATCACAGATAAAGGACACAAAAAATAAACACTATTTTGCCGTTTTCCGCAACTTACAAGGCATCCACAAATAGTATGGACGACAGCCGAAGAAAAAAACGATTTTGCGGAAAAAACCAAAAAATAAATTATTCTATCGAAGATTTCATATCTTTGTCTTGATTTTGTCTTAAATAAAGTTTCCAGGAAAAACATACCAAGTAAGCCACAAACCATTAGCAAGGACCATTATAAACAAATACTGTCGTTTGTAGTGCGAATAGTACCGATAGTTGCGACTGTATTCATCGTAGAAAAAAAAATCTTTTTTAAATTGAACTTTAATTAAACCATAACCTTTTGAATACCTAAAAAATTTCAGTGTTCAATTTTTCAAATAATATCAAAAAAAGTGAATCAAATTTCAGCCTATGCGCAGTTCCATAGCAATAAAAACATGATAAAAAATCAGTTCGAAGAATTATATAAAACTTTCTACGACACACACAAAAAAGAACAATTTTCTGAAGAGCGGCGAAACAAAGCTTCGCACATCTTGCAATGCAATACAAACAAAGCATTGCAAAATAACCGAGAGATAAGATACGAAAACCGCGAAGAACAAAAAAAGAAACATCAAAAAAAATAATAACCGAATTTTTCATCTTTGTTTTGATTTTGTCTTACATAGCGTTTCTTCTAGGAAAACACGCCAAGAGAGTCAATTGAATCCTAATTGAGCATCGAAATAAAAGTTACAAAGCGGTATTAAAACCGACAACACCTGAGCAGACACTCAAAAACATAGCCAACAGTAAAGAGTCAAAGAAGGCAAGTAAAACAGAAAAAAAATACGGACTTGTTTTTTTTAATTTCAACTTTCGAATTTCCAGGAAAAGTAAAGATGACCTTACAGCTATTTGAATTTCAAGAACAATTTATGATTGATATTTTTTTGATGAAATTAAACCAATTTGGATCAGAAAACTGGATCAGTAGGACAATTTTTTATTCCACTGGTAAATATGAAAATTGAATTCCACTTTCAAAACTTAAGTCGATCACGTTTTTTGTGACCTTTACACTTTGGCTGTCTGATAGTGGACTTTGCCTTCCATTTAACAAAAGAATTGAACTTGACTTGAAAAAAAATCATCAGTCAAACAGCGAAAAAGTAAATTTGAGCCTAGACAAATTTTAAGAGTTTTACTTAAAAAAAAATCATCAGCACCTATATAAGAGTCTCAACTATGTCATTATGCATCGGCTCAATAAAACATTTACAGAACATCAGTCAAACAGCGAAAAAGTAAATTTGAGACAAATTTTAAGATTTTTCCTGAAAAAAAAAACAAATCATCAGCACCTATATAAGAGTCTCAACTACAACATCGACTCAATAAAACATTTTCAGAATCTCAAAAAATTTAACACAGAGGCGAAGCTGCTCTTTGCAAACACAGCGCGAACAAATACCAAGGATCAGCTTTAAAGGGGTTAAAAAAAGAAAAAAAAAACTAATTAGTTTTGAAAAATAAATGACCTCTACGGGAAATAATCATCAGTCATCGGACCCTACACATTTGTGCCAATGAAGGTTTTAGAAACCAAAGATAAGCGACAGAAAAGGGCTTCAAATTTCACAAAACCACAAATTTGCTTAAGGCAACCACACAAACTTTGCATGTAATAAACTAGAAAAAAAAATTTAAAAAATTGTTGTATATATTATATATTTCAAAAAATCTCGATATATTTTCAGTTTGAAAGATTCCGAAATCGAATTTTAATTAAAATTTTATTACATGAAACAAATTATTTTTTTGGCGCATTTGATGAAGTAAAAAAGCAATACTGCCTCCAGCTTCAAATTTGCTCCAAAATTATCACTTTCACATTGGCGAAAGTGCCACCAAAATAAGCACTTCTATTTCCGACTAAGGTTGGAAAAAATTGCATCGTACCATCACACTACGCTTCGCTTGTGTAGAGAAATCTCTCATTTTCCTCATCAAATGACTCGAAATGAGGCCGCTAAGCCCATAAGATCTAAGCTGAAACCTTTTAATGCTAATTAATAAAAAAAGAGAACAAAAAAACCAAAAGACTGAAATCAAAATTGGTATATTGCCAAACCAAAATTAAATAAATTTTAGAACTCGCAATTTAAACGCAGACGAAAAAATTAAAACAAACTTTTGAAATTAGAAACTGATCACGTTTGTTTGCGGCATCTGCGCTTTCGTAATTGGATAGCGCAGTTTACCTATCTTTAAGAAAATGAACTTGAATTGAACGAAACGTGGATATAAAAATAATTGCATTCATAAATGCATTAATCTATGAAGCACTTGTAATTAGAAGAGTATGTTTTGCTCTATCACACACGTTCTTTCACGACAGGCATGAATGAAAAACGAAATATTAGAACGCATGAATGAAAAAAGAAACCATTTGCATAGTTTCGCGCACTTTTCCGGGCTCTTTCACAATTTTCTGGGCTCTTTCACTTTTTCCGGCATCTTTCTCTCAGAAAGAACAAAAACATACTCTTCAACAGTTAGAACAGAGTTGAAGATGGCTTCGGGCAAAAGAACCGCCATCGGGCACTTCGTGCCCTCAAGCCGGGCTCTTTTTCCCTTCATTTTTAGGGCATCTTTCAACTATGTTCTAACTACTACTTGGAGCATTTTAAAAATGTTTCCTAAAGAAAAGATTTAAGAAATCATCATTCACTGCGTTAATAACTCTTAACCAGTAAAAAAAATGACCGAAATCCAACCTAAACTAGACTGGCCCAATTACAACATATAACACGGAGGCGAAGTTGCACTTCGCGTACACAAGCAAAAATATGACCGACAACGCAACTGGGAAAAACTGAATGAGTAAAACTTTGAGTCTACAACATTTCTTAAGTGACGCACGGCAATTATGAGTCTACATACTTGCTAAGTGACGCAAGCAAATTATGACGCATTAGCAGTATCAGTCAATTTAAAAAGAAATTTACTAACTAACATGCCTCAATTTATAGAGCGGACGCATTTTAACTAGTATACGAATAAGTTCATTAAAAACATGCAACCCTGCTGAGGTTCGAACCCTCTTATTTTGCTGCTGGTCTCCTTCCCTACCTCTACGCTACAGAACCATAACACCTTGAAGCTAAAGTGCAATTTGTAATACAATAGTGTGTGTTAATATCCTTAGCATTTGCTGTACTTAATCGCTGGTTATTGATCTTATGCATATACTGCAATAAAAGGGAACTTTCAAAAAGAGCACTAATATTTGCGACTTAGGTTGGAAAAAAAGTGAGTTCGTAATATCAAACAAACTTTGCTTGTGTAATCAATCTAGCCTTAAAATCCGTAAGGTATCCAAGGTTGTATAAGCAAAAGGCAAGACGCCAGCTTTACTTACTCGAAGACTGGCGAGTCTGTCTGCGTTTAAGGCACCCACAGGCTTCGACAGGTCCCGAAAGCTAACAGGCTTTTCCAGATCTAGAAGAGCACATAAAAACCAATTAACAATTGTTTGTAACTTGTCCCGATTCCTTCGAGGTTTCACTACAACTGACATTTTATAGTAAACACTGCTCTAGATTTTCATTCGTTGACCTGCTGTTTACCTTATCAATTTATACCTTTGACAATACAAAAATGCCCCCCAACAATGGAAACGTTTGCCACTACAAAAATGCACCCAACAACATTTATAGCTGCTGTCAACATATTGTTATCAATATCGGTGACCTTGAGTGCTTTTAATGGTCGCACAAACAACAGCTAGTTTTTCACACTGTTGTACTTTCTTTATGAGATCGTAATTACTACAAAATGAGCAAATATAGGCTTATCAACTTCATTACAGTTCGTTGAAACAAAAACGATATGGCAGTTGGAATCCTTCATGGACGAAGACCTGAATGCGCGAAAATGTTATCAGTCAGAACTCAATATTGAGTTAGCAGAACTCAATATTCATAAATTCAAAGGAAATCAGCGATAAAATCAGTCAGTTTTAGACAGTTTAGAATTGGTTGAGAATTTTCGCGCATTCGGTCCTTTGCGCATGAAAATAGCCCCCGATAGGGTCAACTATTTTTCATTAGCTGTAAAAAGGACAAGCCGTTTTTCAAAAAATATCCCACTCGCCTAACTCTTTTGACGTGTAGTCACTGATGACCCATGGGAACACAGGATACTGGTGGATGTCATTAATACTCCGGTCGGCCAGTCTGAAAAAAAAACACGTATCCAAATCAAATAAATAGGAAAGCAATCAACACTTTTCATTACATCATTTTTTAAAACGAGGATATTTTAAAGAAATTTTAAATAATAAAAATGTCTTGACCATGAACCTGGTATCTTAAGCGATAACTTTTCGAAATATTATATCAAAACCTTCTAAAAATTATAATTGATTCCAAAGGTTTAATAATACACAGAGGCGAAGCTGAACTTCGCATCACTTGCGATACAAAAATGAATAACGTGGCGATACAAAACTGAATTTAAAACAAATGAAAAGAAAAATGAAAAAGCCTTTTGCCGTCTCGAGCAGATGGGTCATATCTACGCCGGAACGGTTGATTGAATTTGAATTTATACACAGAGGAGAACGCAAGAAAACAATAGCGAGAACACAAACAATAGTGAGAACACAAGAAAAAAATCAGCTCTAGAAAATGGAATACGAAAAAAGAGAAAGAAATAAGAGTAAGACAGATGCGAAGCTTCGCTTCCCAAAAACTTGCGAGAACACGACAAAAAGGAGCTCTAAAGCGTGCAATAATAATCCTCGAAACAATAAAAATTCGTCTACCTCTGATATTTGAACCAGCGACCTACAGATTAAGAGTCCCAAACACTATTCACTAAGCCACGGAAGCTTAATAACACAGTCTAGCTTAATAACACTAAGCCACAGAAGCTTAATAACACACTAAGCCACGGAAGCTTAATAACATCTTGGAAGGTTCGTAATAACACACTAAACTGATCGCAAGTGTAAATTAAGGAAGCATATGAAGGATTTCAGGCTCAAGGAGATGAGTCCTGTGAACAAAGGTTTTTACGTAAAAAAAAGTCTAGTACCCGATTGCAATACCCTTGCTTATCGCAAGGGTAAAAAAGTGACGAACATCATGAAAAACTAAAATAGCAAAACAAACAGTTGGAAGAGTAGTGTTAATGAACTCGAGGTAGACCGGCTACGGCAAAATGGGACGATATCATCCTACGGTTAGTTCTGTATCGAATAGAACCGATGGTTTAAAAAAATCAACTCAAGAAAACAAAAAACTGAAACCCAAACCAGCTTAAGATAAATAATAATTGTTACACAGACAAAACGTGGAGCTTCGCTCCGAAAGCAATACAGCAGAATTATATCTGGGCAAGTTAACCGGCAGAAAATGAGCCAAAGTCATTCAATTGAAAAATTAGGTTAACAAAAACGGTGAAAAAAAAATACATACAGCTTGAATAATCATTGAAACGAGAAAAACGAAGTCGAGCCAAAAAATGTCAAAGTTTGATCATCAAAACATTTTGAAACTCATAAAAATTTGAGACCCCTCGAAGCTTTTGCACGCAAAGGAATTTTTTTCGCTCTTCAAAGGTCAAAAATATGTAAACCGAAACCGCTAAAATCGAATTGAAACTTAAAGCAAAACTTAAAGAAACTCTAACTTCAGAATCAAGATGAACCATTTCGAATAGTTGGGTATTCAAAAGCCATTATGTTCAAAATATGTCTGTTAGTTGTAGAAATGACAGTGTTAATAAAAGAATTGTTTCAGTGATTTCGTTAAACAAGCTGTTGACATGTAAAAATCAAAGAGTTCTCTCAAATCGTCTCTTCACTTTTGTTACCGACAGTAGTCTCAAGAAAATATTTAACCCGTGTAAGAACATTCCCGCTTCAAGGAGAAGTTTTCAAACTTAGCCAACAGACAGTTGGAAAAATGTCAAAGAGAGCAAGTAAGCAGAAAAAATACTGACTTGTTTTTCAAAAAATCTCAACTTTCGAATTTCGAAGAAAAATATAGATGGCCTCTTTGAGTTTCAGGAACAATTTATGATTGACTAATTTTCGATAAAATTAACACAATTGAGAAATACGTTCATCGACTCTTAAAAACAAGAGGACCAAAATATAATAAAACAAACACTTGGAAAGTGTCAATGAAATTCTATTTAAAAAACATCATGTTGAAGCTCTAACTTTCAAGAATATGCTAAACACTTTTTCATAAAACTAGGCCAATTGTAGAAAAACTTATCAATACAGTAATTTTCAATTAGAAACTGTTCGCTAAGATTTAAAACGGCTCTTCACTCCCCCCCCCCCCCCCCCGCCCCATATTCAAATTTTCCACTTTCTTAGTAGCTTTACGTGTGATTTCAGCTGAATGCGTGATATTACAATCTAGAGCCAGAAGAAAAAAATCTGTTCACAATATTTAATTTGTTCACCAAATTTCATTGCAGTATGACAACGTTAACATACTTTTTCAAAATTGATTTTCACATGTGGGGGAATGTGGAAAAGAACCCTTGCAACAGCCGAAAAGTCTGATAACTCCTATTTGGAACACCAGTCAAATTTCGGATTGCAACCAACAAACATAGCCAATCGAAGATTGGAAAAGAGTAATGAACGCTATTAAACAAAAAAACACTGACTTTCTTTAAAAAAATCTCAACTTTCGAATATCAAAGAACCAATAGATGACTAGAACTTTTCTGATGACATTAACCCAACTTTAGAAAACTGGATCAATAGAAAAATTTTTTATTCTGCTGGAAACCTAAAAATTAACTTCCACGTTTAAAACTAGAAATCTTTCACGTTTTTTTTGCGCCATTTCCACGTTCGTATTTGGAGAGTGCTATTTCCGTCACTTTCAGCAGATGAATTTCAATTTATTTTAAAAAAAAAAGCATATATACCTAAGTGCATCAACATTTTAAGACTTTTTCCTGAAAAAAAAACGGCAAGACCTATATAAGAGTCTTCACTACGATCATTACTCTTAAACAACAAAGTCAATTTCACTCAGTTTGATTTTATTAACTCATGTGCGTACCCGATGAAACTAGATACACGATTCTTAATTTACGGTTTTTAATTGTAATTGTTTTACTATACTGCCATTTTCTGATAACTTACAAGTTCAAATAGAATATATAGTCAAAGTTTGATATCTCCCTCCGTCTCCATTTGTGAGTAACTGTAGTTAATTCTCCCAGATTCTTATCTACACAGATAGACTTGAGGTGTGGCGTCTTTTCTTTCTTCTCCTGGGCCAGTTTGTTCAGAAATATCTCCCTTCTCTCATAGGAGGAGAAGGCCACGTAGATATCACTTACTAAACTCCGCTCCTCACAATAGATTTCCACGCCCTAAGTCACAAGGAAAGCTTTAAAAGTTTACGATTGACATACAAAAGTACAACAGCAAAACTTTTCAGTGAAAAATAATGCAGACTCCGGAATACGTTTCCTAATTAATTAATGAGTTCGAACATTAAATAAGTTACTATACTTCGGGAAACGTGGCTTCAAAGAATAACGCTAAGATCAAACTTATTTGTAGTTAATTCCAAATTGTTAGCAATATCCGTTTCGGTCAAAGAACCTGCACGACTTTAATTAAACTTAAACTGTTCATTTTGATGTCGGTTTCAGTTCACTTCTGATTTCCACAAGTAAAAACCCTGTTGAAAAAACTAATAAGCCTAAAATGAGTTTTTGACCGATTAAATTGCTCAAGGTCACCGGCATTGCCCAGACTTTGATATTACCTATTAAAAAACCCAGTTTCGCATAAAAATTGAAGATTTGGCTATAGCAATAATGAGAAGAAGTTGAAAATGACACAGGCCAATTCAAAATAACGTTACGACTCACCGTGCTTTGCAGAGCGTATCTTCTTCTCAGTGCTCGTTTTATAGCTGTGATCTCAAATTTCTGCAACTCCGACTGAAACAGCACATACTCAATTCATTGCAACTCAATCTTTAATGCCAAAATGCTCGCAACAACTTTTTCAGATTACCAATGGCTTTCCTCATTTGGACATCAAATGAACAAAAAAGCACCGTTTCCTGGCCTACTAAATTGTTCAAGATCAGTAATGATGCAGAGCGAACAATCTCGTGCGTTTAAAAGGAAACTTATGAATTAAAAATTCATAAAAAATAAGTGCGCTCCCTTATTATTTCAGGAAATTTAGGGAAAATTTTAGAAGGTTTGAATGCAGTAGCAGATATATGGTTAGGTCAAGGTCTCAGGGATTAGATCCTGAATGCCCATAGTGTCCCCTTGCGATACTATTTTACGACATCCATTTTCGGTCAACCAGCCCAAAACTTTTTCTAAAGGCGCCTTTGGCGCCGATATACACTTAACTTGACCGGTCAGCACGCGCTACAAAGCCGCAATTTGTAGTTCTAAGCTTTCCAAAATGCTCAAGTCTTTTTTTTAAATCTGTTTTGAAAATTAATTTGCTTGGAAAACAATCTAATCTACCTAAAAATGGGAAAACACTTTTGAAACCCTTGAACCGCGCCTAGATGCAATCTGATATCAGATAGAATTTTTCTCAAAACCTATATTTTATCAAAGCACATACTCAAAAAGAAGAAACTTACAAATGCAAGTTAATTGCTCTACTTACAGCGTCGTTGATTGGTACGAAGAAAAGGTTCTTATCTGTTAGCACCATCAGTCCCGGCCTGGCTGTAAGTGGTCCTATACTCTTACAGTTCTCTTCTAGAAGAATGTTCTCGTTGCGGTCCAGCCTAATCAACAGATACGAAAACTTAATATCAAGAGATTTAGTCAATCGAAATTAATTTAATTGTCCCAAGTGTGCAGAAGAAGAATGACTCAGTTAAAACGTTAGAGAGGTTGTAAACCTGGGAAAGTCTACGCTCCGATTTAATTACGCTTGCCATTCGCAAGCGCAATCAAATGGAGGCTTGGCTTTTTGAATTAATTTTGTCTTTTCGAACTTTTTGCAACGCTAAAGTTTTGAACAAGCTTACCATTTCTTGTCGAAGTTCAGCATAGCCAATGCACTATCAACAATCGCTTCTCTCTAAAAGAAAAAATTCAGTAAATGAAAAACTAATTATAACAATTGAGAGTATATCATTCAGACAAAAACAAATAACTTCAGCTCAAAAAAACTTCAGGGAAATAACAGAGGGAAATAACTTCAGCTCATTGACATTGATGTTCTGCAAGACTTTTTTTCAGAAAAAAATTACAGAAAAAATAAATTATCTGCAATTCAATTGAAAATATTCTTACGATATGGTCTTGGTCGCTGACGGTGAGTTTTGAGGCCTCCGTGGAAGCCTGCCACAGTTTAGTTATTTGAGAGTAAAGAATATCATTCGAGCTACTGAAGATGAGCACAAACTCAAATCTGAAGTCCTCCTACACAAACAAAAACAGTATATGAAGAACGCATCAACCAAGCAAATTGGTGATTATTGTGCTCAGTCAGGGGAGCTTAAGATAGTCATAGCCTGACTCAACAGATTTTATCAGAAATCTTCACTTAAATTAAAGAAAGTTTTAGAAGAAGAAAAGTTTAGTTCACCTTGGGTTATTTTACACTTACCACAACAGAGGAGAATGGTTTCACCACTCCATTTTCGAGCATTAAAGTGTGTCTCTTTGACTCAAATATCCACCTGCACTCAATGGAGCCGTCACATAATGTAACAACTTCACTTCCAGGAACATTTTTCATATCCCGGTACAGCACTTTGACCAGTGCCGAGAGATCATTCGAAGGGGGTTCGAATACCACTGATTTTGAACATACTCTTAGTTTGGCACTGTGCCAATCTACCCCGTCTACTTTCGAAGTAACCTGACTTAAAGGTGTTGCTTGCACGTTAATTAGATAGTCTTTGAAAAACGTTTCACCGGGCTCCAGGAGAAGCAGACTGAACCTGAGAAAAGACAAGTTTTTCAAATCAGAACTTTTAGCTGTGGGAATTTCAACTAATAGATTGTTATAATTTTATGGGTAAAACAAACTAATTCAACGCCATACCTTTCTTTAGAGCCGAACTTGAACCGGCTTTTGTGAAATGCGGCATTCTGTGATGGAAGCATTACTCCCGCGCAGATAGCGCTATTACTTTGCAATCAGTCTTGAGTTATCAGTAAGCACATGCTAACACTTGCTTCCTTTACAATATATACACATTATCTGAAAAATCATCTCTTGGTTTGTAGTGATGAGCCAATTAAAAACAGTTATACGTACAAAGTGAAGAACCGTCGTTAAAATTTTATTGAACGATCAACAGGATGTACAAGAACTTGCAGTTCTATACTTGGATTTTGCCAAGGCATTCGACACTGTACCTCATGATTTTCTGCTCTGTTACGAAGATCAAAATTTTTGGAATTGGCGGGAAATTGCTGTCACTGATGTATTCATACCTCAACAACAGAAAGCAATGCGTTAAGATTGAAGACTGTAGCTCAACCCTAAAAGAAGTCACCAGTGGAGTTCCGCAAGGCTCAATTCTGGGACCGCTGCTGTTCTTACTTTTCGTAAACGATCTACCTGAAACCATGAATGACACAGACAGTTTTGGGTACGCAGATGACTTTAAGGCCATTCTACTAAATCAAACTTCCCTTGACACTGCAACTCTGAAAATAGAGAAATGGCTACATGAAAACAAAATGCAACCCAACATCAAAAAATCAACGCTCCTCGGCATCAAAGGTGATTTAAAAGCTAGTCTCCTGAACAAAAATCTTTCCTCGGTAAACTCACAGCGTGACCTAGGACTGATTGTGTCCAACAAGCTCACATGGAACGAAAATAGCTCTCGTCGGACATCCAAAGCAATTAGTGCTCTCTTCCAGGTTAAACGAAGTCTGACTATGAAAAGCAGTGTGACCACCAGGCTTAACGCATATACTGGGTATGTATTACCCATAGTAACATACGCATCCCAAGCATGGACTCCTAGCAGATGTGACATTCGACCAGAATGGCCAAAATGCAGTCTCTGCAGAATTCGGTATTTTAGCAGCAAGCCTTCCGAATTGGCGATTTAGAACGGATAAGGACGTTATTTGAACGATTAGCAAAACGGTGAAGGCTAGAAGATTCTGGAATTCTAATTTTTAAAAATTCGAATTATGACGTCATATTTCTGAGAAACGTCAGAGACGGCCATTTTAGCTAAAATAGCAGAAAGAAACAGAACAACTTTTATCTGCGATTGCGAACAGTACGAAAATCGAGATTAGAGAACGACAACAAAATACAGAATAGCAGAGAGCGTTCCGAGTTGCAACTATTGTGCTGTTACAATAGTTGCAAGGCCGTTGCGAACAACGGTGAAGGGTAAAAACCAGCCCTCCGAGTTAGCGTGAACCTGAGGTTAAGGAGCTTGATTCGCCGGATTCAAGAATCCGGAAGGGTCTCGGGACGGGAACTTTTATGAACTTGTATTGAATTTTAGCATCCTGTCATGTCCTGACTTGAATTTAACTGATATTTTGATTAGTTTTGACAAGGATGAGGTGCTAGGAGTTGGGGGGAAAGGGTTGATCCATCTTCGATGGAGATGATGATTTTTATCTACTGAACAAAAACAATAGTAATATAATAAGTAGTAGCCCTGTTTTTAGGAGTGACCTCGTGGTCTGGGGATACAGAGACCCAGCCATGAGCTCACTAATTTTGCATGTAATTCAGTTAATTTGAGCGTTCTGGTCGAAGCCGGAGAACAGTAACGTTTTTGTCAGCCTGATGTAAGAAAGACCACCGAAAAGTACTGGCTTGGTAGAGACGGTGAAAAACATGCAAAGCTCTGTTTAGACGCTAGCCAGTCGTCTTAAGACTTAGTTTTGTTATCCGTCGATATGTATCTTCCGGGCGAATGTTACATGTATGTTTTTATGGGGCTCCTGGGTGTTATTCTTTTTTAACATCATGACCGGCGGAACCGTTAACGAGCATTCCGCGCCGAGCGGATGCTCACATTAACGCCCTTATTAGGCCTAAACCGCCGGGGCGGAAGGGTAGTTCGGAACGCGGAGGCCTTCCGGATTGCCGTGAATAGTTTTTTAACCTAGTTAAGACCGAAAATTCACAAACCAGGAAGGGTGGGGGGATCGGCCGTCCCCTCGTCCCCTGAGCGGTTGGTGACCAAAAACACTTAAAGATATAAGTAAAACCAAACAAAAAGTAGCATAGTACCCAAGAAAAACAAAAAACATAAAAAAATAACCGAAAAAAACCAAAAACAGTAAAAAAAGTAAAAAATCAGTAGAAATCATCCCCCAGACAAGATGTGATTCAACCCCCCCGTTTGTTGTTGATAGATATATTGTTGTTACAGGCATTTATATCAGTCAGGATCGTTACGATCAATTTTGTGGCCCGTTTGTGAGGCTTGTACTGTAGGGTTATTTGAGCATTTAAGCACGTTAATGATAAATTGCGCCCAATCCGGAAGGGTCAGCTGATTTGCGCTCAATTCGGAAGGGTCCGGGGTGAAGACCGATCCGGCAAGCAGTACAGGGAACAACAGGAAGAGGCTCAACGACAACTACAATCGACTGTTGGGTATCGTTAACAAGTTTTGTATCCCTTTTGGTACAAAAAGTAAGATAGTAATCTGTGGGGGGCTCGACAGTGCTGCACTGTAGTGACCCTTCACCGAACTGCGAATATCCGAGTTAAGCACCTTAATTCGGAGATTAAACAAACCCGGAGGGGTATAGTATTCCTAATATTATTACTTATATAGCCTATATTAATAGTCTTATATCGATTTTCAGACAAAAACAACGAGAACTGACCGGTTTTTAGGGTCAAAATTGCGATATTTTGATCCCCCCACAAGTCGCGATTTTTGAGATATCGATATTTTTTGAAACGGAAAAAAGCGCTAAGTTAGTGTGTTACATCGTAACTGCACTATTGTAATAAGCAGAACCGGTTAACTTTAGTTCGGAAGTGGTTGGAACTAGTTGGTACAAAAAACCAAATTTTCCCATTTTTGATAGTAAGAAACGCTAAAAAATCAGAAAATTTTTTGAAATTTTTGAGTCAGGACAGTAAAAATAGTTGTTTGGACAACGTCCACTAGTGAATCTACAAGTCTTAAAATCCGCTACCCGAAAGCCTTCCGGGTTGCAGAGAAATCGAACATAACGTGTTTGATTTGGTGGATTCATCAATCCGGAGGGGTCCAGGTAGCATAGTTTTTCGCAAAATTTTTCTACAATAGCGTTTTAGATCGGGTCTTTTGCATTGAACTAGAAGAGTATAGGCCTTCTGAGCTCAGATCAATAGTTTTTAGGTCGAAAGGACCAGATTTGCGGAAAAAGTTAGGCGGAACCTATAAGAGAGAAAATTTTTGAGTTCGGAAAAAAAGACGTTTTGGTTAATAACTTTGGGACTACTGATCATATCGAGTTGATCTTGGTACCAATAGATCAGAAATTAGCTGAGCTTACTAATAGGATCAGAAATTTTTCGGAAAGGCGAGAGAGAAAATTTTTTGAGATTGTTTTTAGCAAATTACACAAATCCGGAGGGGTACACCCTTCACGTTTTATAAATTTTTCTGAAAAACCCTTATACCCCTACCAAAAGTTGATAGCGATTGAACTAAGTAACTTAGGACAGTTCTAGACAAAAAGGGAGGGCTGAAGGCACAAGACAATCATAATAGAGTCGAAATTAGGCAAGTGATAAGACCCTTCACCGTTAGTGTGAATTGTCAAATAAGTGCCTTAACTTCAATCCGGAGGGGTCTAGGAAAGGATCCTATACCCTTCCCAGTTAATTCAAACAGCATAAGAGCAACGCAGAACGTATCCGGAGGGGTATAAGCTGAAATTAAGAAAACTACGAAAAGCTACTTTGACAGAGCTAAGGGCTCCGAATCCGGAGGGGTCTACTTTCCACGAAACCGGAGGGGTCCGAATCCGGAGGGGTCTAATAGTTGCTAATTCGGAGGGGTCCAAATCCGGAGGGGTCTACTATTAACTAACTCGGAGGGGTCCCAATCCGGAGAGGTCCATATTCTGACAGTCCGGAAGGGTCCTATTTGTGCCAATCCGGAGGGGTATTATTTTATTAAGGACTTAGGTAAACGAAAGAAAGACCAAAAAGCGAGAGGTATTAGGTTATTAATAAACAGGCTAGGTATCAGTGACTGCACTGGTAACTTGCCTCTCAAAAAGAACCAGACTAATACAAAACAGGTCCGAACTCGGATATTCGCGACACTAAGTCTAAATTAGAAAGAGCGTGACTCATTGGTGTGGATTGAAACATAATACGTTATTGGGAAAAGTGACTGCCCTGAGGATTTTAGTAGGTCTAGCTCGGGCAGTCCGAAGGCAGATAGGTAACACAATACTCGGTGGGTGCAATAGACGCCCACTTGAGAAAATAACTGCCTTCAAAGTTTTGTCTGTTTGGTGCAGCACCAAGCAGGGGAAGCTTTTTCTTTAAAAGACAGGTTCGACTATTGTACTGCGACCGACTAAGAGTACAAGACACATACGTTTTTTTATATACATTCATATTGTGTCAATATATATATTTTTTTTGTTTTTGATTTTAAATCAACCTAAACTGTGCTTGATTGGGTAGTGACTACACTATCTTTTAAATTGACTGATAACATCATATTGTGCTAGTTTCCAGATCTTTGGACCGATAATCGGCTAGTGTGAATAAATTTTATACAAACTGTACTCTGACAACATACAGGGATTCGTGGTCACTATTTAATAGAATCGGGTGAAATTTATTGTGTTGTGTCATTATTATTGTTAATAAAACTATAAGGTCTCTAGCAATTGAGTCAAGAGTAGGCATAGGAAAGTGACAAATAAAGAATGAGTTTAGACAAGTCGAGGATACCAAAACGAGGTAATAGCTCTAGGAAATTCATACCTGAAAAGCAAAGAAAAACGATGACCGATCCTTTTGTGGATTGGATCAAGCGATCCCGGTCTGACAAAAGGGGGACGGTTTCAGGCAGAATGGTTGAAACGAGAAGTCAGAAGACCTCAGAAGAGCGAAGAGAACTGTTAGAAGTGGAGGTCAATACGGACCATACCATGAACGACAACCAGGGAGTAAATGGACTGGAAGGGAGAGGCAGAAGGCTGGCGAGTGAGTCTACTCCGGTAGAACAAGGCCATGATTTCGCCACTTCCACCGGGACGTTGGATCGAGAGGAGATGTCGGAACTGTCCGACATCTCAACTGAAGTAACGGCAACTAGAGGATCTCCGACAGACAACACTATGATGGCAAGCGGAACTGGAAAACAAACAACCTCATCATCGTTCTCAGAAAGAATGAAGAACACCTTCGGAAACATCTTTCCATTCAGCATGGGAGGAGGAGCAGGAAACGATGGGGAGTCCCAGGAGGAAGAGGATGAAGAGGAGCAAGGGGACTTTGGATCTCAAGTCAGCCTCAATAGTTCGATCCATGAGAGTGAGGCACACGTCGGAAGAGAGACTGGAACCATGGATAAATTTGGTGTAGTGACAACGATAAGCAAAGAGGCAAACACACCGGGCCAGTCGAAGGACTTCGCGATCAGGACAAGTTCGGAGCCACAACCTGAAGAGAGTAGAACCAGAGGGCTTGGCAACGCGTTAGCGGATCCTGAAATAGATAATGAAAAGACGTCAAGACAGAGAGTCAAGGCCCGGATCTCGACCAGCACGAAGCTACCTGGGACCGACAGAGTTACACCACCACTAGTGACGCCACTCATGGATAACGGGGCAGCACTAGAGGAAGCCTTAAACAACATAGTGGGCAGTTTAGGAGAACAAAATGAACAGATGTCGATAAGGATGAGTGAACTAGAAAGAGCAGTTCACATTGAAAGAGAAAGTCTGCGGGAAGAAATAAACCGCAACAGACAAGAAGTTGACAGAAGCGAAAAACGCTTGAAAGAAAGAACGGACGAACATATGACGAGGAACTTGTCGCGAATGACAAGAGAAGCGGAACAGAGGGAGTTACGCTTAAGAGCCGACATGGAGAAGTTAAGAATTCAACAAGAGCAGTCTCTTGGGTCTCTTGACACAAAGATAGATGCGATGATGGAGAGGCGAACTCAGGCTATCATGGATAGGTTGGACGGGCTACTAAGCAGCAAGAGTGGACCAAAAGAAGGAGAGCCGAACTCGGGAGGTCCCAGCAGGGAACCGAGGGTGAACTTCAATGAACATCAAAGGAGGAAGACGTATGGATCCACTAGAGGCAGGGGCAGTTCATCAGGCTATGCCACAAGGGGTAATACAGCATGGGGCCCGAACAGTAGAGCAAGTTCAACGGGGAACAGACAAACCTCGAACGAACGACCAACGCAAAGCACACATGCGACCGGGAGAAGCGATTCTGGCAACATGGGGCATACAAGCCCGAGGAGGAGTCACATGGGCCAAGCGGGAAACGCTCATGGTGATTCGGATTGTAGGGATGTACCGCACACAGAGCCTTCGACAAGGTGTGAGGACACTCAGGCGGGACACTCAAGGGATGCTACGGCAATGGCCACAGCATTTGAACCCCTGAACAGGTCTTTGGAGACATTCCTGACGCGGTTATCTAGAACCAATGAACGCAGTGAAAAGTCCAGAAGAGTCTTTAAGAAACCAAGATGCTACAAAGACGAATCTGATGGCTGTATTGATACCTGGATAGAGGTAATGAAGCTGCATTTCGAAGAAGAAGACTTGTCTGAGAGACAGGAATGCAGCGCGCTCACCAGCAACTTAGAAGGGACAGCCCTGAACTGTGTCATGGCCAAGAAACAGTATCAACGTGACACTGCTGAGAAAATCTTCGAAATCTTATTAAACCGTTTCGGATCAGGGGTGCAGGGGCACCAGGCGATGATGCGCTTCGAGAAACGGAGGCAGCGGGAAGATGAAACTATAGACAAGTTTCTCGATGATTTGGAAATGCTGAGAAGACGCAGCCAACCGGATGAGTCAAATCGAAGGATGAACCTGGCCGTAGCCTCAAAATTCATCGATGGTGTGAAAAACGATGAACTTCGTACGATGCTAGCAACGCATTACACACCACTATCAACTAATGCGCCAACACCGGAGGAGTTGAGACTCAAATCGAAAGAGTATCTATTGCTGAAACCTCCTTCGAGATCTGGATATTACAAGAACAATTATGGCAATTTTAACAACGGACCAGCGAACCAAGGGAACAATTGGTACAAACCGAGGGACGATATGGACAAGAGACGCTCTTGTGCTAATTGTAGTTCAACAGACCATCATGTGTCAGCATGCCCAGCTTATAAACAAGGCATGAAAGCAATAGGCTTTAGCCTCGAGGACGAAGATGCGTCAGAGTTGGAACATGAGGATTTCATGAGAGGAGTAATTGCGAAATTCGGCCCGAGGTGTTTCTTTTGCAACTTGGAAGGTCATTTTAAATCAGACTGTCCACAATTCTGGGATGCAGTGGCAGACATCAAGCATCCAAGGCATGAAGAAGCTTTATCAGGAGTGAAAGCAAGCAAGGCTCGACTTTTAAACGAAGCAGAGGCACGCAGGAAGGACAAACCTCAAGAGCTGGCGGCAAAGAAAATGCAAGCGGTAACAGGAGAAGCATGTGAACCGGAACCAGCAACTGCGGCCGATGACTTCAAGATCGATTACAAGGCAGCCGCAAAGGATGCTCTAAATAGAGTACAACAGGAACTGGTGACGAAAGAGATCGAACAAAAAGTGAAACTTGAACTGGAAAATGAAAAGCTTCAGGAGCAACTGAATACCTTCGAAGCGACGGAGTTCGAGGAGACGAAAACACCAAGCAGTTTAGATATGAAACTTAAAGTGATCTCCGGTAAGAGGTTCGGCATGGCGCCGCAAGGAAAGAAGATACAGTCGATAATCTCAGTGGCTGGACACCAGGTAATAAGAAATTTGAGTGAACCATCAGAGTTCACTTTAATGCATTTGGACACATATGCAGATTATCTGAGGCAGGTGGAGCCACGCACTGAGTCGAGAGCTGTGCGAGCACTACTAACGACGGGTGGCCCTCGCATGAAGAAACTTCATGGACGCTACTTGGAGGTCTATGGGCCGTATCAAATAATGCTGAACGTGGATGGAATCAGCATCTACACCAGGACTTACATAACAACAGATGATGACCAAATGGGGCAGATCTATTTGGGTGAAGAGGAACTCAAAGTCCGCAGGATAGGCCATGACGCCATGATGGAACAAGACGCGGTACATATTGGATATGAAGCAGATGTGACAGCACACCTGCTTGACACCAACGGAACAAAAATCGGAGTCACAGGGCTTCTGGACACAGGCGCGGTGGTGAGTGTGATGCCGATAAAAACTTGGGAGAGAATGGGCTTCACGCGGGAAGATTTGATTCCTACGAATCTCCGACTAGCCGCTGCAAATCGAGGAGCTATCTACGTAGCCGGAAGAACACCGGTGACGGTCCTTCACATGGGAGGACGGAACCTTTGGATGAGCTTCCTGGTGGTAGAGAATCTGGACGACGCCGACCAATTCATCTTGGGCAGAGATTTTGTCAGGAACTTTGACGTGATGATTGACTTAAACAATGGTCTAATACGGATTAGAAACCCGGACCGAAAGTATGTTAAGAGACCCATTAATAGGATAATAACAGATGAAAATAAGGTACCAGTTTTTTTGGATAGAAAAGTAAAGTTACAACCAGGACAAGCTGTAGTAGCGATTTTTAGAATGAGAAATTTAAATTCGTTAAGTGATAGCAAACAGGTTTGCTTAGTACCGAATCCAAATAGTCAGAGTTCGGTGATTTTAGGCCGGAGCTTCTCGGTAACGCGAAACGGACTGTGTGTCAGTGTGTTGTTGAACACACTGGACACCACGGTTTCAATCCAGCGTGGAAAGAAGCTTGGTTACGCATTGCCGATGAGGACCGACTATGAAGAGACACAAAACTTGAAGAAATATAGTGTGAAAGACTGTCCTTATCATGCAAATAAAGATAAAATCTTAAAGAGAATTAATGAATTAAAATCTATTCGTAAATTGTTTTCAATGAAATCCGAAACGGACGACGGCTTATCAAGCTGCTCGAATTTTCCGGAACGCCCCTCGTCATATGAACTAGATTCTGACAAACCGGTTTTGCCAGAAATAGAACATTTAAAAGGAAAAATAGGTGAGGGAGATTTTGAAAAATTGCGGGACCTCCTAGATCGGAACGCCGAAGTATTTTCAAAACATAAGGCGGACATTGGTTGCTGTAATTTCGTCGAACACGAAATCGAACTAGAAGAGGGCGCCGTTCCCCATAGGGAAGGCGCAAGGCGAATGACGCCACATAAATCGGAAGCGTGCCGAGCGGAAATAGAAATGTTGCTTGAATACGACATGATAGAACCCTCGAAATCACCATGGGCTTGCGGAGTAGTAATGGCGAAAAAGAAAGGGGGCAGCTTAGATTTTGTTGCGACTTTCGTTACTTGAACGCGGTAACGATTAAAGATGCGTACCCGATACCGCGAATAGACGAGAGCCTATCCAAACTTGGTGATGCAAAGTTCTTCACCACATTGGACTTGGGTTCTGCCTTCTGGCAGGTTCCTCTGCGAAAGAAGGACAGGGAGAAAACAGGATTCGCGTGCGAATTGGGGTTGTACCAGTGGAAGAGGATGCCCTTCGGCTTGTGCAATGCAACAGCAACCTTTCAAAGGCTGATGGCTCAGGCTTTGACAGGAGTGACCAAAAAGTACGGGAATCTCTTGATGTGCTACGTGGACGACGTAGTCATAGCGACACCAACCCTGGAGGATCACATTGATCGACTCGATGAGGTCTTCGGATGTATGAAAAGAGCAGGCTTGAAATGCAAACCATCGAAATGTGAAATCCTTAGGGATTCGATCAAGTACCTGGGAAGAATCGTGGACCGGCATGGTGTGAGGCCAGATCCAGAAGCAGTAGAGGCTGTGCTGACATGGAAAGCTCCTAGAACGGACACACAGCTCATGAGCTTCCTAGGGTTTGCCAATTACTACCGAGAATTCATAAAAGGATACGCGGACAAGGTGTACCCGATGCAGAAGCTGATGCGCAACAAAGGGAAAAAGTTCGAATGGAACGATGAGGCACAAGTTGCTTTCGAGAACATAAAGCGGGAACTGTGCGAAGCGCCAGTGCTGGGCATGCCTACAGAAAAGGGCATGTATGTTCTTGACACAGACGCATCGGTGGTGGCCATCTCAGGAATATTGCATCAAGAGCAAGAATGGAACGGAAGAACAGTCCTCCGTCCCATTGCATACGGCAGCAAGGTCTTGAGTGACACAGAGATGAAATATGGCGCACCGAAAGCAGAAATGTTTGCAGTAGTCACCTTCGTGGAAAAGTACCGTGCATACTTGGGGAGCGCTCCCTTCAAGTTACGCGTGGACAACAGAGCGTTATCCTGGTTGAAGACCTACTCGATGGATCAGAGTTATATTGGTAGATGGATAGTCAGATTGGATGGCTACCATATGATAATCGAACATAGGATGCGTGATAAACATCAGAATGCTGACAGTCTCAGCAAGAAAACTGAGTTCTATGAAAGATTGGAGCAGAAGCAGGCCAATCAGGCGGAAGTAAAGGAGGGATTCTCGTTTCTGGACGGGGAGACTTATGAAGCGCTTCCCTTAACGAGATGGTTGGATAAGTCTGGACATCCAATTCCAGGGCATCCTGAGTTACCTGTAGAGAAGGCAGCTGAGATAAAGATCCTGTCCAAGGAGGATCCAGTCCCCTTAGATTTGTTGCTGCGCTCGAACCTGGTCCAGCAAGAACTCTCTCGCATGAATATAAACAGCCTCTCATTATTGGATAAAACGGTGCAAGTCACACCACAAGTAATGCGGATGCTGGGTGGATTGTTAGAAAGAGAAGTGACCAGAGATGACCCCGAGTGGACAGCAGCAGTGGCATCGCTAACAGTCAGTAAGAAAGTGAAGATCATGCCGTCCAGACAACAGCACGAAGAGAACAAGAGGGATTGTAGGACAATAGTTCAGCAACTAGTATCCTCAATACCCCAAGAGATTTTAACCAGTACTTCCTACGGACAGAAAGGACGGGAGAGCGGCAAGCAAAAGAAAACTGTCACCTTTGTAGACCGGGATAAAGAGGGTGGAGTTGTAAAACAAAATCTGCTGCAAGACTATTTGTCCGGGGAGAAGGATAAGGAGAAAAACCAGCGATCACAAGATCAACACCCGGGACAAGGAAATTTGTCCGGGGAGTCCGAGATAGACGAGAAAATTCCTGATGAGAAACAGGACCTAGAGAACAAAGTTTTGTCCGGGGAGTCCAGATGGATGCGAAGGAAATACGGACATGATCTGGAGGAGCGTGCAGTCTCCAGCACAACACCTTCGACGGATGATAAGTCAGAAAGCTCGAGAATGAACACCTATTCAGACAGGGATTCGACCTCGGGATCAGAACTGTCAGAACTGGCGATACACACGCTACTAGTGGAAACTCGGGCGAGAAACCTGGACAGAGAGGTGTACCAGGATCCTGACAGTGATCGCTACCTAATACCAAGCGAAAGAGTCTTTGACAACGCAGCGGATGACTTAGAAACGATAGCGGTATCGAAACGTTCGATAAGCCTGTTGCGGCAGAAAGAGGTAGTCAGGACTGATCTTCAGCCGTTTCAACAAGAAACACAACCGTTGGCGAAGATTTGGTGCGTTAAGATGGAAGAAGACACACATCAGCCCAACGAGCTGAACAGTCAGATGAGAGTCATGAAGACGTACTTGAAGGCGAGATACAGACTCTCGGACCTTCTAAGGGCGCAGAGAAATGATCGCATGACAAGCAACCTAAAAAGGTGGATAGAAAACGGTGCACCTGACAAAGGTGACCTGGAAGAAGACAGCTATAGGATCCTGAGACAATACTTCATGCAGAAGGAGGGGAGATTATATCTGAACAAGGACGGGATCGTGGCTTGCAGGAGAAGAGAAGAAGACAAGGTCTTATACAAATATAACGCGATAGTGTTGCCGCAACTCTATCAGACAGAACTATTATTCAGGTCGCATGATCAGATGGGCCATCAAGGGATCGACAAAGTGTATCAGAGGATCCTGAAGCGCTTTGAGTGGCCTGGGATGAAAAAGGCATGCGAGAAATGGGTGACAGCATGTCTGTCATGCCAACAGGTCAAGGATCCTAGGAAGTTGCGATTTCCTTTACAATCAATTGAGTCGTCTGAATTCAACGAGGTGGTGCAGATAGATCACCAGAAGATATGCATGACAGACAGCGGTTACAACCAAGTCTTGGTCATGATAGATCACTTCACGAAGTATGCAGAGGCCGTGCCCTGCATAACTGCCTCAGCGGAAGAGACATGCGACCACCTGATCAATACGTGGATAGCAAGACACGGATGTCCAATGACGTTTCAATCGGACAATGGAACGGCTTTCGTAGGCGAGCTTACGAAAGAGCTTATGAGACGGTCACAGGTCGCTCAGGCTCACTCCACGACATACCACCCTCAGACGAATGGCTTAGTGGAAAGACAGAATAGGACGTTAGTATCGATGCTGAGAGTATATTGTTCCAGGTACATGACCGATTGGGACAGATACCTTCCACAGGTGATGGGAGCTTATAATAGCACGCAACACTCCACCACTGGAGTCAGTCCACACATGATGCTGACGGGACACGAGAAATCTTTACCCTTGACATTCTTCTACCCAGAGTATGAGGGAAAGAAAACATCCCCACAGGTCTACGTGAGGGATGTGATCAGACGCCAACAGGAGTTGAACGACTTGTGTAGACGAAACACTCAGCAGGCACAGGCAAGGCAGAGGAAAAGATTCGACAAGAAAGCAGCTGGTGCAAAGGCTTACTCGGTGGGAGACTACGTATGGGTATTTCAAAACGTTATACCACCGAAAGGGACAAAAAAGCTTCTGAAGAAGTGGAGGGGACCCTTCATGATTACAGAGGTGCACCAAGAGGGACGCTTTTATAGACTGAGTACTGGCCGAGCCGCCCACTACGAGAACATTAAGCCACACAATCCATCGACAGAAGACTGGTGTATACCTGCAGACATGGAAGAAGGGGATTATCTAATGATGGATCCTGCTTGTGAGGTCAATGAAAAAGGCACCAGGGAGAAGAACGATGGAAACGAAGTCGTAGAGGAAGGTACGGATACACCATTGGACCTGGATCCAAACGAACAGATCGAAGTGGACGATGAAACCTTGCCCTACGCAGAGGAAGATTGGCAGGAATCCGAACAGACAGAGGTTCCCAAGAACATGGAACCAGATCTTCCGTTCACGATGCAGACTCGTCAGAAAGACGGGACGAGACTAAGAAAGAAATACAATCCTTACGGTGACGACTTTGTAGTGGATAGGATAGATCTAAAGAAAATAGTGGAGGAAGTAGTGGGTTTAGAGGAAATAACAGTGTCACAGGACATTGACATAGTCGATGATCACAACGATGAGTGGGTTGACGACTGGTCGAAACCCGAGGTGGAGTTCGACGATGAGCAACAGCAGTCAAATGAACAAGACCTGACGAACCTGCGTGTCTTAGAGTGGCTGAACGAAATGACATCAGACCCTGAAAAGACCAGCGTTACGATTCAAGACGTAGATCGCGAAAGCGCGAAATACATTAAGACCGAACGAGATGATCCTTCCTGGGCTGCCCAGGAAGGACAACTTCTCATTCCAGCTTCTAATCTTGACTTAATAACCGGTATGCGATCGACGGGGACGCCGATGGATATTTTTGTCCGGGGAGTGGGGGTAGGACTTACCCACACTGAAAACTTGATAATAAAAAAATTGAGAATAGCAAGAGAAACAGGAAACTTAGAAGCAGAAACAGGTAAAGAACCTAAGAAACCTGACATAGGCAGGGTAGTTGAGTCATATTTTAATTTACCAAATGAATATTCTAGTAACATAATACTAACAGACAGTGATTTCATACTCACAAACAGAACATGTGCGGTAGCTATCACCGCAGACATGAGTTTTAGGACGGCGCTAGCGGCAGATTTTAAGAGGGAATATAAAAACGTGGAATTCCTTTGGAAGCAAAGACCAGGGATAGGGGGCGTAGCAGCCTTACCCCCGGCGGTGTCGCAAATACCGGGAAAGTACTTATGCTTCCTGGTAACGAGGGCGACAGAGAAGCAACACGTGGACCCAGAAAATCTAGTCTTGTCTTTGACGAGGCTGAGGGACTTCCTTGTGGAAATGGACGTGAAGGAGCTTTCGCTTCCAGTGTACGATCCAAATAGAGGAAGACTGCATCCTCGGGAATTGTACGCGCTTGTACACGTGATATTCTCTGATACGAACATACAAGTATATCTACATAAGAAATATTACTTAAGTATAGGCTGAATGATGTGCGAGAGGGTGTTAGGCCAAAGGACCAAGTTGCATGTAATATGTGATATGTGTGTTATGTTAGGTTATGTTATGTGTTAGGTTATTAAGATCATGGGTAAGTAGGGGTTAGTGACTATGAACAACTAGATGACGATCTTGGGAATAGATCCAAAGTTTGGACTGTCCAATCTTAGGTCGAATTCCAAAATTTTAGAAACCAATTGATTTTAATAAATTTTAGGATAAATATCTTTTTATCTGAACTGTCTTTAAGCAGATTTTAACGATGTATGTTAAGGTGAAATTGACAAGTGTGACATTCGTGATTTCTTTTCTAGATCCTGATTGATCATTTAATTGCTCACTTGAGTCAAAACTTGAAATCGAAATCAAATCAAACTTGGAAAGAACAGTATGGACAATTTCAACCTGGATGAATTGATGGACCTGGCAGAGGCATATGTAGGACCGATGGTAGATGCGATCTATCGTCGGCTGATCGAACGAGACTTCGCTCTGGAGGACCCAGAGGTGGTCATGTTGCTGACCGCCCTGATTAACATCTTGGGGCACGACAACCGTGGGGACCGCCCCACGGAAGTCCTGTTGATGGCAGCATATGGAGAAAGAGGAGTACTAGACCGCCCGAACATGAGAGTGATGAGGTGGAGAAACGGGGCTCTCTCAGGGAGTGACTTGGCGAATGAGCCTGGGTTGGGAAGTTCTAGGACTTACCAACCAGGTGAGATGCCAATGCCCTCCAAGCCCAAACCTGGGCTGACGAGAATGCATCAGGAGATGAACAGCGAGGCGACCTCGTCTGGTTCACCACTGAGAGTAGCTGTGCCACCAAAAGGGGCGAAAGTAACACAGAAGGTTCAGACGAACCAAACCATACAAGATCTGGACGAGATGAACGATCAGTTGAGAAGTACGAAGAAGGAGTTAGACGATATGACGAAGACCATGCTGGCGATGGAGGAAGACCGGGACATGTGGAGAAAGTTGTTTGAAGACTGCAACAAAAAGCAGGGTCAAGAGATCGAGCGCTTAAGGCAGGAATACAAAGAGCGATCGGAGCAGGTGGCGTTGACGACGTCCATTGAGAAAGTGATACCTGCAAGGGATATTCCTCGTGGGCAGTCCCCGATGGAGCTCTTGACACCTCGAGAAATGAGTCAAACAACGGAGACACGGCTTCCAGCAGAGACGAACCGAGTAACAATCCCGGATCCTAGTGACACCTTGGGTGATCCCGTCGTAGAACAGACAGTGAGAAAACTGATAGAGACCGCTGGACGATTGGTCGCTAACAAGAATGCACCAGGTTCCGGGGTGACTGCACCCTATGGAACGATTGACGATACGGGCAGAGTACAACTCTCCCAGACAATAATCAGACAAGGGATAAGTGACGTGACGCCACTCAGGGGGAGTTCGAAGATCACAGAGAGAAAAGTAAGGAAGATGCCAGCGAAGAAAGTGTCTCGTGTAATGGACGTGCAGAAGAATAATCAATTAAAGTATAATTTCACGGGAGTTCCGGAGACAGATCCGAGAGCCTGCTTCAATCGAGCTACCTGGAGCCCGGCTGTGAACCTGCAGCAACCACCACTCGGGACATCTCACCTGATATTGGGAGACAGCTTAGTCCGAGTGCTAACGAATTTGAGGACCTCATGGGTCACCACGGTGATGGCCTTTGGAGGCGCGACAATTGCCCAATTATACCGGATGGTGGAGCTGATGAATCCCGGGAGGATACCCAGTGTGATGATATTAGTTGGGACGAATGATATCTCCAGAGGATCAGACGAGCAGGAAGCACAGTGGGAATCAATGATGGTGTGTTTGTTCACCACTCTCTGGCAGAAGTTCAGTTGCGCGGTACTGACCGTTTGCACGGTGCCAATGAACGCAAGAAACCTGACAGCATCAGGAAGAAGGCACAACGAGGGAGTCATGAGATGGAACAACATCATAAGAAACCTAGCAAATCGAAATGCCGGAAGAATGATCCTTATGGACATCGAACACGAATTGAGAGCCATGGAGCAAGCCAGACTGACTTCGGATGGCATCCACTTTGACACAATCGAGGGACAAGCTTGGTTGAATCGAGTCTTCCAAGAACGGTTGGACGAGTTAGAAGCAGAACTCTCTGACACAGGAGTACTGAAGGAAGAGGGAACGGTGAATGATACGGTGATCACTACCTTTGTGCCTCCTACAGTCCCAGCCGCAATAAATTACCGGCAACAAAGCTCCAGCGAATCAGGTCGAAGAACTGACGTGCAGGATCGGTTGGGAGAAGCACCGACGAGGAGGACAATTCATCCTAGGAGAAGGATAGGACCCGTCAACCAACCAAACGAAGGAGTAGCAGGCACGTCCAGATCAGACACTATATCGGAGACAACGAGTAGCAGTCGAGAAGAGAGACCGAACAGAGGCTCATTGTTATGGTCTAGACCCATGCCGTCTCCCTGGCACATATACAAAGAAGAACTGATGAAGCTGGACCTGCAGAAAGTAAGCTTCATCGAGGATGCAAGGAGGATGCTAAATGGAGCGATGCTATCCGTCAGCAGATTATACTCAATAACCGGCGTAGACTGGTTGATAGCCGCTAGCATAAATTTCAGCTCCACGACAGCCTTAAGATTTGCTGACTTGGAAGGACTGCCCTCCAATAACACAATGGGACCTGTGAATGCAAGACCGTTGCAGGATGTCAGATTGAACCATGAGGAGAGGAATCGTGAGGAAAGGCCAGGAAGATTCCTGACGGCGAGAGCGCCAATTGGACAACACGTGAAGATATTCAGGCAACTGACGACACCACCTAGTCATGTGAAGGAGAGAGTATACCCAAAACAAGTGAACCAAGATGGTGATGCCCAGAGGTATGGCGGATTGACAGCAATAAAGAAAGATGAGAGCATCTTCGCCGCCTACGACAAAGCAGAAATGAGAAAGGCCAAGATCATGGTAGTAGCGAATTCAGAGTTCGTGTACACCTCTAAGTCTTTGTTTTGGCCGGACGTCATAATGCTGGCCGCAGTTGACCTAGACCTATTGCAATCAGTGTCATTGGCTATAGGGGTACAAAGGCAGACAGAAATGAACCCGATAACGATTGTGTTTGCTGGCATCAATGACCATCTACACAGTAGAGGTTTTCTGAGCAGGCTCAGAGATCCTGCAACAGCAGAAAACGCAGTATGGCCCGCGATAAAAGACATCCTGGAGTCAATGGGTGAAGTGGTAGACGCGACAAAGGAGGGAACATTCAACAAAGTGACGTTGAGAGTAGTATTTGCGTTGTCTCCGGGATATGCATATCTCCCGGATGGACTGAAATTTGTGTATGCAATGGTAGCCTTACTTTCGGAGGGAAAATATGATGTGATCATATCAGCCCCGAATCGCATGATAGAAATGGAGAACCTGAGGCCACTTAAGGCTGAACTGCCTGCAGTATGGTCAGATATCTCAAACGCGATGAGAGGGTTCAAGGACCACGCGCTACACATGTTGGTGTTAGACGAAGTGCTGGGGTTGGAACTGTCCAACTTCAGTCGGCAACTCAAACTGAAACCAGGAATAGATGACGACCATCGAGTGATTACGGCAATGTCCAACGACTTGTGGTTCCGAGCAATGGAAGTGGCGAGTGAAGACACGAGAAGAAAGAATTCACTGGAGACGAGAGCTCATCTGGAAGCGATGGTGCTGAGAACCAAGCCGGAAGCAAACCAGTGGCTACACCTGAATCCGAGAGTAGCGGCATTGGGTGCAGATGCTTTTCAGCAAGGCCCAGTAATGATCACTAAGATATACGCCTACTTGTTGAAGGAGGTGAACCTGGCGGAAAATGCCGGAGAAAAGACAGCTGAGTTCGTGAACAGAATGTGTCAGATTACTCTGGAAACCTTCTGGACCCAGGAAGTGAAAGGACAGGAGGGATTTGAAAGGACAGACAGCATGCTAGAAGGGTTGGGAGCCGGATGGACCGCGTCCTTCTTGGCAAAAGTCTACCCGAAAGTCTCGCACTACTTGATAAAGGAATTCCTCCAAGCGGTAGTGAAAGTATCGATAGTGGAATTAATAGCCCTGTTTGTGACATTTGGAGCGGAGAATTTCGTGAAAGGACCGGTGATACTGCTTACGGATGGAATACAGAACCTGCGACTAGATGGACTTTTGACATTGATCGCAATAACCCACGGAAACTTGGGAGGGCTGATGAAACTGGCACGTTGTCCAGAGCAGATGAAAGAGAGAGTGAGGAATCTGGATATGAAGAAATCCACAGACTCGTGGAACAAAATAAGAGACCTGAGACACACTCCTATCCAGTATCTCTTGCAGCAAAATCGCTTTGGAACCGGAGAAGACGAGACAATTGAAAGAGAGGAAGATGTTAGACGACATGTTGGAGGCATGCCGCTGTTAACAGATTTGAGCTTAGCTATGAGAATCGATCCCTTGGCACTGATCAGAGGAGTCACGGAGTTCGTGACAGTGATCTATGGACCAGCAGTCACCTTTGCGTTCCCTGACGTTAAAGTGGAAGCATATAGGAGGTCGGTGTTGCACCTGAACCTCATATCGGCAGTGGACGGTAGTACACTGAACTGGTGTGAGCAGCACGCATTGCGAGAGCTCATGAGTGAAGATCTGTTATTTGCGAAAATGTCGGAGCCAGAGATGACAGTCATCAATTTTGACGATCACTTCTGTGACCGCATGGGAGAAGTAGAAAGAGGGCACATCGAGGTGTTTCCAAAGCTTTGGAATCTGAGGCCCTATGACAAAACGAATGGCGAAATGACCAGAGTGCCTCGTCTCACAGCAGCGTATCACAAGGTGAGAGAAGAGACGAAGGACTGGGGCGATTACAAGAAGCTACCCGAAGCAATCCCTGAATTCCCTCTGATAAGAAGGATGTTGCTCGGAGCAGTCTCCGTAGTACAAACTCCTAGGTTGAGAGCATTCGAAACCAATGAAAGGAGAGTAGGGAATTTCTCGGCGACGATGGATCCATACTTCGTGGGGAGAAATGCCGCCGTGTTACAGTACACACGATTTACGTACACGGATCAAGCGACGAGAAGGCGAATAAGCAACGCCGCTACTCCCAAGCCTGAAGGATTTGATGAGGAATGGAGACGACTAGGCTCAGCTCCAATGAGGATGAGAGGCAGGACTGAATTGCCTGAAGCCTCAGTAATCCTGACTAGTGTGAGAAAAGAGATGAAAGTTGCGGGAATATTGCAGACGAGAATTTTCCTAGCACCCTTCGGCTGCGAAGAAACTAAAGTGGTCCATGGAGAAGAGGAAGATAAATCAGCCGGTACATTGCTCATACCGAGATTCCAGGAAGAAGCTGATGATGACAAACAAGGACCATCGAACTCGAATGGGGACAAGTCAGAAGGAGATGACGGACAGGGTGGAAACCGTCAGACGGAAGAACCCATGCAACAAGATAAAGCTGGTGGGGAAGACGACAGGGCATCGACAGGAGGAACATCCAGCCTGGATTTCAATATCTTCAGTGATCTTGAGAATAATGCAGACACGTTGGAAACGACTGAGCCAGCGGATGAAGGCATCTCGACACTGGAACCTCCGTCAGCCTTTGAGGAAATGAAACGGAATTTGCCGGAGAGCAGCTCTCCTGGCAATACAAGAAATAACGATCAGAGAATCCTCATGGAATCACCTCGGAGGAGAAGAATAGAGGCCTCAGCCAGAGTACCTTTCTTGGGAACGCTACCCGAAGAAGAATGGGAAGTACATCACCGAGACCACGAGAGTAGGACGGGATGTAAGCTGGACAGAGTGGCGTTCATGGAAGAAGTCTGGACTGTGATTCAGAGCTATGGGACCCAGTCCATTCTCAAAACAGGTCTCAATCAACCCTTGATGAGAGAAGTACTTGACAAGCTTGATGAGTGTGAAGGGAGACTGAGTGAGTTATTGATCGACTCAGCCACTGATGAGAGTGAAGCGAATTCTCCCATCAAGATAACACCGCAGGACAATGAAGGAGAGGTGGTGTACCTGTCAAGGACCAGGAGAGGAACGATGCGATCGAAAATGGTGATTGATAAAATCAATGCGATGAAAATGAAGTTAGGCAGCAGAGTGATGCCGACGAGGATTGGAAAGACGAAAGTGGATTCGGAAATATCGATGAAAGCTGGTAACTCAGCGAAAAGAAAACGAGTTGAGGAAGTCATGGATTTGGGGCAAGGTGATTACCAATTGTCTGGCACAGATAGAATATTAACTGATATAGCGATGGTGCCACCCATTCTCATGGCGGGGTTAAAGTCAACTGGTTATAAATCCAAAAGGAGTGACCGCACTCTGACTGGAGCGACTTTAGAAATGGAAATACTCAGTCAATGTGGAGAGAGTAAAATGAGGGACTTCAAGCCATCTCCCATGAATCATGGAAAGGGAAGTGTTGCAGGACAACTAACACCAGTGGAATACAACAGACTGACAGTGTCTGAGACAGTGTCGATAGATGAACCCACCGGTGGATACATGGAGATGTTGGAATACCGAAACTCGGCTAG
This sequence comes from Symsagittifera roscoffensis, assembly GCF_963678635.1. Taxonomy (NCBI): domain Eukaryota; kingdom Metazoa; phylum Xenacoelomorpha; order Acoela; family Convolutidae; genus Symsagittifera; species Symsagittifera roscoffensis. Next base: position 36,264,965 of record NC_087069.1, on the reverse strand, counting down.
AGGGCATGTAATGGCCCTGGAAGAGGAAAAAGCCATGGAGGGTTATCTGGAAACAATGTTGCAAGGCACCACCCTCAAGCAGAAGGCGTACGGAACTTTGGCGTCGTCTGACATACAGGCGGAGACGATCGAGCAGTTGGTGAGCCTTCCATGGAAAGCAGTAGTATTGAGGTATTTCGAAGAGGAAATGAGGACTACGCCAAGAATACATGCTCTCGTGGCAGTACCTTACGTAAGGACGGAATTACAACTCAGGCTCGTCTGGTGCATGATGGGACTGACTCGCGAAGAATATGATTCAGAAGAAAGGAAGAGATCAAAGGAGGAAAAAGTTTTCCTTATGACGAATCTGAGGGATCTGATAGTCCAGGAGGGAGCAGCAGTAGCGTGTGCAAAGCGGAGAGACGCTCTCTGTTTCATTCGATTCTTGATAGAGCAGATCTCAGTACCTGCATTAAGCACTTGTGTTAAAATGTTGAAGGAAGGCGATGAGCGAACGAAAGCCATGTTCTTACTAGCAATGCTGGATATGCAGCAAAGTAAACCGATGAGGGTGAACATGAAAGAACCTGAAGAATTGGAACCCATGAAAAAGATAGACGAGATCAGGAGATTCTCAAACAAGGAGTTGAGGCTCACTAAAGAATCTATGGGAGCATTGCCGAAATCCAGTGAATACTGTGGACCGATCAAGAAGAAGTCATATAGCTATGTATCCGGGATTATAGGGATGGCATACAATCCTTTCCTGAGTGAAGACATACGTGATTGCTTCTTTGATTATGAGCAGGCGGTGTTACTAAGATTCTGGACGTCCAGAATTGTGACGACTGAGAGCGTTAACAATCCACAGGCCAAATTGGGATTGGTCTTGGAAGAAGAGGTGACTGCACCTTCAGTACCAAAATCCGACAAGAGAGTGGAATTTGGGTTGGGATTCTCAGATGAATTACTGAGAACGAGCTTGATGGCAGTGTGGGAATTGATGAAGCCATCGTGGTGTCCTAGTCCCAACGCTGACTCAATATTACGGGCGACACAGGACATACAGAGGGAACTGAATGTGGACTGTAACCTGCGTGACCTCAACATCATATATAATGTGATGACAACAGCCTCTAAGAGCAACGGAGAAGATGGAGTGGAGTTGCCTGGCTGGGGACCAGAAGACTGGGTCAAACCTGGTAGCTGTCTGGCGGAAGTCTGTGGACTAGAGGGTCACGTTTGTGGAAGTCTAGACTGTGTGAAAACCCTGGAGAAACAACACAAGCAGTTGACGGTATTGTTTGGAAATGTAGTGATGAAAGCAAGAACGGAAAAGGAACTGATAGCAGATTGCCATGGAGGAACCGATGTGAATCTAGTGACAGCACTAGGATTCTACAGCATGTTTGGTTCTTTAGAGTCACTATTGAATCTAGAACAGAAACATGAGATGGTCACAGCCATCAGCGTAGAGGTATTCCCAGGAGTTCTGCAGACTGAGCAGAAGTATATAGGAAAATGGAGGGAAGCAATCGAAACGGAGATGAACATCAGACACAGCGAAACTTATTGTAGACCATCAGGAGCACGATATTTGGTGGGTTCAACGTTGGCTCCAATGTGCAAGAGCAGATACCCTGTACATTTCGTGGCTGTGGACGTGAAGAGCACAAGAACGATCGTGGATCAAGCTTTCTCAGTGCCAAAGTGCGTGAGATTGGCGAGAATGTCTGAAAAGTCTTACGAGTTACTATGTAAGATGTTCTCAGCAGTCCCAGAAAGAACCAAAGAGGAGTTGGAGTCAATACTAGGAAAGAAGTTCATGGGATATGTGAGCGGGAACTTCAGTGACTTCGAAAAACAGAAACAGAGAGGATCAACTGTCTCAGATTACAATGCAGTAGATGAGAATGATGAAATCCACCGAGTGATGATGGAAGTGGAACCATTGCTGGAAGCTTCGGGAAAACGTAATTGGAGGAGCATCATGTTGACACATGACGAGTTTCCTTGCCACTGCTTGCTGCAGACCTGGTGGTATCCCAAGCGTAGTAATCTGGTGTTGATCTGGGACTCTGGAGAGCTGCTCTCCATGGGTTTACCAGATTCATCACAGCCCATAACAATAGTGATAGTGGGAGTTATGATGGCGATACGATGGCTGGAAGCTCATGTGAGAGAAAATAATAGACAGGAGGCACCGACGAGAGAACAATTGCAGAAATTAGATTGTCTAAAAGATTTAGATCTTTTTGAGACAATGTGCAAAGTTCTAAACATTCCGATGGAAGTGAAGAAGATATGGGCAAGAAAACGATTGATGCCATGGTTCAGAGCTAACATGACTGCATGGTTGTACGAGTATGCGAAAAAGCATATGTCGAAACATGGCAGAGTGTACAGTGAATATCAGCTGGACATTGGGGCAGGAGCTTTCAAGCGAGCTTTCGTGACCCATCGGAATGCAGTGACCACCGCTGTGAAAAGAATTTCCAGGACGAGCGAGCGTAGTGGAAATGAGAAGGCAGAGATGCTGAAAGAAGATTTGGAAAGAAACGTGGCGTTGTGTCTCCACAACAGCTTCTGTAGAAACAGAGAATCAAACGTGGATCCCCTACCTTGCTGTAAACAGAGGGTGGAAGAGCAGAAGTGTTGGAGGACGGCTTCCAACAGCGTCAGGATAGTCAATGACGTGCTACAAGACACGGAGACCGAGAGTGCAGAGTCAGCGTCACAGGAGGAGGAAATGGAGCATTGATGAATGGTCGAGAAAACAAGAGGCAACAAGAAAGAAAATTAGAAGAATTTAGAAGTTTTAGAACTTCTAAACGACGAAAAAAGAAGAGAACAAAGGGATAGTGAAGAAAAGTTAAAACTCAAAATTGTTTTATGTGTGTGAAAAACTCAAGTGAGAAACCAAGCAACCAAGTTGTAATTGAAAACTGAAACATTTAAGTTGAGTTTGGAAATTGTTGCATTTATAAATTTGCATTTTGGTTTTAGTTGAAGTGGCTTTAGAGACACTCACTTATTATTTATTTAGAAAGGCTTGAGGGAAGAGTATATTTAAATATTCCAGCCTGCATGATTGTTTTTAATCACTTAGGAAGACTGATAACTTTGTGGTGACATGAAAAACTTGAGTAACTTCTTGAGGAGGGAGGTTGTTGCATTGTTCTTTCTAACCACAAAGTTTCTTAGTTTTAATATTCAGGACAATAAACAAGCAAGATTTCCGAAGGGAAGGAGCATAGTAGGATAATTTTAGCTTGTTGGTTGACAGGACTGTCCTGCAAGCCAACACCTTTTAAATCTGGGAGAAAAAGTTTCAATCGGGACATTGACACTGGAAGTCAGAAAATATGTTTTATCTTAAGTCATATCCTCAATGTGCAGATTAATGAAAGAATTTGAAGGCTATAGTGATGTAGTATGATGCCATTTATATTCTGCAGTGAGTTGATGTGACGTAGTTAAAAGTAATTTCGTGCATTTTGTAAATTCTGTTCGATGACACTGTAACCATTTAGAACATTGTGCGATTCAATGAGGACATTGACCGGACTGTCCGGGGAGTATGTGACATTCGACCAGAATGGCCAAAATGCAGTCTCTGCAGAATTCGGTATTTTAGCAGCAAGCCTTCCGAATTGGCGATTTAGAACGGATAAGGACGTTATTTGAACGATTAGCAAAACGGTGAAGGCTAGAAGATTCTGGAATTCTAATTTTTAAAAATTCGAATTATGACGTCATATTTCTGAGAAACGTCAGAGACGGCCATTTTAGCTAAAATAGCAGAAAGAAACAGAACAACTTTTATCTGCGATTGCGAACAGTACGAAAATCGAGATTAGAGAACGACAACAAAATACAGAATAGCAGAGAGCGTTCCGAGTTGCAACTATTGTGCTGTTACAATAGTTGCAAGGCCGTTGCGAACAACGGTGAAGGGTAAAAACCAGCCCTCCGAGTTAGCGTGAACCTGAGGTTAAGGAGCTTGATTCGCCGGATTCAAGAATCCGGAAGGGTCTCGGGACGGGAACTTTTATGAACTTGTATTGAATTTTAGCATCCTGTCATGTCCTGACTTGAATCTAACTGATATTTTGATTAGTTTTGACAAGGATGAGGTGCTAGGAGTTGGGGGGAAAGGGTTGATCCATCTTCGATGGAGATGATGATTTTTATCTACTGAACAAAAACAATAGTAATATAATAAGTAGTAGCCCTGTTTTTAGGAGTGACCTCGTGGTCTGGGGATACAGAGACCCAGCCATGAGCTCACTAATTTTGCATGTAATTCAGTTAATTTGAGCGTTCTGGTCGAAGCCGGAGAACAGTAACGTTTTTGTCAGCCTGATGTAAGAAAGACCACCGAAAAGTACTGGCTTGGTAGAGACGGTGAAAAACATGCAAAGCTCTGTTTAGACGCTAGCCAGTCGTCTTAAGACTTAGTTTTGTTATCCGTCGATATGTATCTTCCGGGCGAATGTTACAAGATCGAATATGGAACAACTCGAACGAGTTCAAAAGTTAGCAACAAAATGGATTTTGGGGACAAGCAAAACTTATACTGAAAGACCTGAACCTTCTTCCTTTGAACCTATACATGGAAATGCACAACATTTCAATACTAATAGCCCTGCTTGAAAATTGTTACGACGTAGAAATAGAACGAAAACCATCTGAATCATGCAAAATCACCCGACAGTCATCAAGAGGCGAATTTCAAATCCCAAAAAGCCGCTTGCAAAGAACGGACGACAATTTTTTCAGACGAGTGAAACATCTATACAACTGTCTTATCCGAGCCTGCCCAACTTTTAGCCTTAGACCAAGCAAAGCGACTCTGACCTACATATACCAGAAATACTTCAAAAAAATGTACAGTGAAGTCAACAAATGTACATGGAAACTCTTATGCAGATGTGGAAACTGCAATGTTTACAACATGTGACATTCGACCAGAATGGCCAAAATGCAGTCTCTGCAGAATTCAGGATTTTAGCAGTGAACCTTCCGGATTGGCGATTTAGAACGGATAAGGACGTTATTTGAATGATTGGCCAAACGGTGAAGGCTAGAAGATTCTGGAATTCTAAATTTTAAATTTTCGAAGTGATGACGTAACATTTCTGAGAAATGTTAAAACGGCCATTTTGGCTAAAATAGCAGAAAGAAACAGAACAACTTTATCTGCGATTACGAACAGTACGAAAATCGAGACTAAAAAAACAACAACGAACTACCGAACAGCAGAGGACGTTCCGAGTTGCAACTATTGTGCTGTTACAATAGTTGCAAGGCCGTTGCGAACAACGGTGAAGGGTAAAAACCAGCCCTCCGAGTTAGCGTGAACCTGAGGTTAAGGAGCTTGATTCGCCGGATTCAAGAATCCGGAAGGGTCTCGGGACGGGAACTTTTATGAACTTGTATTGAATTTTAGCATCCTGTAATGTCCTGACTTGAATTTAACTGATATTTTGATTAGTTTTGACAAGGATGAGGTGCTAGGAGTTGGGGGAAAGGGTTGATACATCTTCGATGGAGATGATGATTTTTATCTACTGAACAAAAACAATAGTAATATGATAAGTAGTAGCCCTGTTTTTAGGAGTGACCTCGTGGTCTGGGGATACTGAGACCCAGCCATGAGCTCACTATTTTTGCATGTAATTCAGTTAATTTGAGCGTTCTGGTCGAAGCCGGAGAACAGTAACGTTTTTGTCAGCCTGATGTAAGAAAGACCACCGAAAAGTACTGGCTTGGTAGAGACGGTGAAAAACATGCAAAGCTCTGTTTAGACGCTAGCCAGTCGTCTTAAGACTTAGTTTTGTTTTCCGTCGATATGTATCTTCCGGGCGAATGTTACATGTATGTTTTTATGGCGCTCCTGGGTGTTATTCTTTCATAACATCATGACCGGCGGAACCGTTAACGAGCACTCCACGCCGAGCGGATGCTCACATTAACGCCCTTAATAGGCCTAAACAGCCGGGGCGGAAGGGTAGTTCGGAACGCGGAAGCCTTCCGGATTACCGTGAATAGTTTTTTAACCTAGTTAAGACCGAAAATTCACGAACCAGGAAGGGTGGGGGGAATCATGAACCCCTCATCCCCTGAGTGGTTTGTGACCAAAAACACTTAAAGATATAAGCAAAACCAAACAAAAAGTAGTATAGTACCCAAGAAAAACAAAAAACATAAAAAATAACCGAAAAAACCAAAAACAGTAAAAAAGTAAAAAATCAGTAGAAATCATCCCCCCAGACAAGATGTGATTCAACCCCCCCGTTTGTTGTTGATAGATATATTGTTGTTACAGGCATTTATATCAGTCAGGATCGTTACGATCAATTTTGTAGCCCGTTTGTGAGGCTTGTACTGTAGGGTTATTTGAGCATTTAAGCACGTTAATGATAAATTGCGCTCAATCCGGAAGGGTCAGCTGATTTGCGCTCAATTCGGAAGGGTCTTGGGTGAAGACCGATCCGGCAAGCAGTTCAAGGAGCAACAAGAAGGGGCTCAACGACAACAACAATCGACTGTTGGGTATCGTTAACAAGTTTTGTATCCCTTTTGGTACAAAAAGTAAGATAGTAATCTGTGGGGGGCTCGACAGTGCTGCACTGTAGTGACCCTTCACCGAACTGCGAATATCCGAGTTAAGCACCTTAATTCGGATAATAAACAAACCCGGAGGGGTATAGTATTACTAATATTATTATTCATATAGCCTATATTAATAATCACATATCGTTTTTCAGTGAAAAACAACGAAAACAGACCGGTTTTTAGGGTCAAAATAGCGATATTTTGATCCCCCCACAAGTCGCGATTTTTGAGATATCGATATTTTTTGAAACTGAAAAAAGCGCTAAGTTAGTGTGTTACATCGTAACTGCACTACTGTAATAAGTAGAACCGGTTAACTTTAGTTCGGAAGTGGTTGGAACTAGTTTGGTACCAAAAACCAAATTTTCCCAATTTTTGATAGTAAGAAACACTAAAAATTTAGAAAATTTTTTGAAATTTTTGAGGTAGGACAGTAAAAATAGTTGTTCGGACAACGTCCACTAGTGAATCTACAAGTCTTAAAATCCGCTACCCGAAAGCCTTCCGGGTTGCAGAGAAATCGAACATAACGTGTTTGATTTGGTGGATTCATCAATCCGGAGGGGTCCAGGTAGCATAGTTTTTCGCAAAATTTTTCTACAATAGCGTTTTAGATCGGGTCTTTTGCATTGAACTAGAAGAGTATAGGCCTTCTGAGCTCGGATCAATAATTTTTAGGTCGAAAGGACCAGATTTGCGGAAAAAGTTAGGCGGAACCTATAAGAGAGAAAATTTTTTGAGTTCGGAAAAAAGACGTTTTGGTTAATAACTTTGGAACTACTGATCATATCGAGTTGATCTTGGTACCAATAGATCAGAAATTAGCTGAGCTTACTAATAGGATCAGAAATTTTTCGGAAAAGCGAGCGAGAAAATTTTTTGAGATTGTTTTTAGCAAATTACACAAATCCGGAGGGGTACACCCTTCACGTTTTATAAATTTTTCTGAAAAACCCTTATACCTCTACCAAAAGTTGATAGCGATTGAACTAAGTAACTTAGGACAGTCCTAGACAAAAAGGGAAGGCTGAAGGCACAAGACAACCATAATAGAGTCGAAGTTAGGCAAGTGATAAGACCCTTCACCGTTAGTGTGAATTGTCAAATAAGTGCCTTAACTTCAACCCGGAGGGGTCTAGGAAAGGACCCTATACCCTTCCCAGTTAATTCAAACAGCATAATAGCAACGCAGAACGTATCCGGAGGGGTATAAGCTGAAATTAAGAAAACTACAAAAAGCTACTTTGACAGAGCTAAGGGCTCCGAAGTCAGAGGGGTCCGAATCCGGAGGGGTCTACTTTCCACAAAACCGGAGGGGTCCGAATCCGGAGGGGTCTTATAGTTGCTAATTCGGAGGGGTCCAAATCCGGAGGGGTCTACTATTAACTAACTCGGAGGGGTCCCAATCCGGAGGGGTCTATATTCTGACAGTCCGGAAGGGTCCTATTTGTGCCAATCTGGAGGGGTATTATTTTATTAAGGATTTAGGTAAACGAAAGAAAGATTAAAAAGCGAGAGGTATTAGGTTATTAATACACAGGCTAGGTATCAGTGACTGCACTGGTAACTTGCCTCTCAAAAAGAACCAGACTAATACAAAACAGGTCAGAACTCGGATATTCGCGACACTAAGTCTAAATTAAAAAGAGCGTGACTCATTGGTGTGGATTGAAACATAATACGTTTTTGGGGAAAGTGACTGCCCTGAGGATTTTAGTAGGTCTAGCTCGGGCAGTCCGAAGGCAGATAGGTAACACAGTACTCGGTGGGTGCAATAGACGCCCACTTGAGAAAATTACTGCCTTCAAAGTTTTGTCTGTTTGGTGCAGCACCAAGCAGGGAAAGCTTTTTCTTTAAAAAACAGGTTCGACTATTGTACTGCGACCGACTAAGAGTACAAGACACATACGTTTTTTTTATATATACATTCATATTGTGTCAATATATATATATTTTTTTTGTTTTTGATTTTAAATCAACCTAAACTGTGCTTGATTGGGTAGTGACTACACTATCTTTTAAATTGACTGATAACATCATATTGTGCTAGTTTCCAGATCTTTGGACCGATAATCGGCTAGTGTGAATAAATTTTATACAAACTGTACTCTGACAACATACAGGGATTCGTGGTCACTATTTAATAGATTCTGGTGAAATTTATTGTGTTGTGTTATTATTTTTGTTAATAAAACTATAAGGTCTCTAGCAATTGAGTCAAGAGTAGGCATAGGAAAGTGACAAATAAAGAATGAGTTTAGACAAGTCGAGGATACCAAAACGAGGTAATAGCTCTAGGAAATTCATACCTGAGAAGCAAAGAAAAACGATGACCGATCCTTTTGTGGATTGGATCAAGCGATCCCGGTCTGACAAAAGGGGGACGGTTTCAGGCAGAATGGTTGAAACGAGAAGTCAGAAGACCTCAGAAGAGCGAAGAGAACTATTAGAAGTGGAGGTCAATACGGACCATACCATGAACGACAACCAGGGAGTAAATGGACTGGAAGGGAGAGGCAGAAGGCTGGCGAGTGAATCTACTCCGGTAGAACAAGGCCATGATTTTGCCACTTCCACCGGGACGTTGGATCGAGAGGAGATGTCGGAACTGTCCGACATCTCAACTGAAGTAACGGCAACTAGAAGATCTCCGACAGACAACACTATGATGGCAAGCGGAACTGGAAAACAAACAACCTCATCATCGTTCTCAGAAAGAATGAAGAACACCTTCGGAAACATCTTTCCATTCAGCATGGGAGGGGGAGCAGGAAACGATGGGGAGTCCCAGGAGGAAGAGGATGAAGAGGAGCAAGGGGACTTTGGATCTCAAGTCAGTCTCAATAGTTCGATCCAGGAGAGTGAGGCACACGTCGGAAGAGAGACTGGAACCATGGACAAATTTGGTGTAGTGACAACGATAAGTAAGGAGGCAAACACACCGGGCCAGTCAAAGGACTTCGCGATTAGGACAAGTTCGGAGCCACAACCTGAAGAGAATAGAACCAGAGGGCTCGGCAATGCGTTAATGGATCCTGAAATAAATAATGAAAAGACGTTGAAGCACAGAGTCAAGGCCCGGATCTCGACAAGCACGAAGTTACCTGGCTCCGACAGGGTTACACCGCCACTAGTGACGCCACTCGTGGATAACGGGGCAGCACTAGAAGAAGCCTTAAACAACATAGTGGGCAGTTTAGGAGAACAAAATGGACAGATGTCGATAAGGATGAGTGAACTAGAAAGAGCAGTTCACATTGAAAGAGAAAGTCTGCGGGAAGAAATAAACCGCAACAGACAAGAAGTTGACAGTAGCGAAAAACGCTTGAAAGAAAGAACGGACGAACATATGACGAGGAACTTGTCGCGAATGACAAGAGAAGCGGAACAGAGGGAGTTACGCTTAAGAGCCGACATGGAGAAGTTAAGAATTCAGCAAGAGCAGTCTCTTGGGTCTCTTGACACAAAGATAGACGCGATGATGGAGAGGCGAACGCAGGCTATCATGGATAGGTTGGACGGGCTACTAAGCAGCAAGAGTGGACCAAAAGAAGGAGAGCCGAACTCGGGAGGTCCCAGCAGGGAACCGAGGGTGAACTTCAATGAACATCAAAGGAGGAAGACAAATGGATCCACTAGAGGCAGGGGCAGTTCATCAGGCTATGCCACAAGGGGTAATACAGCATGGGGCCCGAACAGTAGAGCGAGTTCAACGGGAAACAGACAAACCTCGAACGAACGACCAACGCAAAGCACACATGCGACCGGGAGAAGCGATTCTGGCTACATGGGGCATACAAGCCCGAGGAGGAGTCACATGGGCCAAGCGGGAAACGCTCATGGTGATTCGGATTGCAGGGATGCACCGCACACAGAGCCTTCGACAAGGTGTGAGGACACTCAGGCGGGACACTCAAGGGATGCTACGGCAATGGCCACAGCATTTGAACCCCTGAACAGGTCTTTGGAGACATTCCTGACGCGGTTATCTAGAACCAATGAACGCAGTGAAAAGTCCAGAAGAGTCTTTAAGAAGCCAAGATGCTACAAGGACGAATCTGATGGCTGTATTGATACCTGGATAGAGGTAATGAAGCTGCATTTCGAGGAAGAGGACTTGTCGGAGAGACAGGAATGCAGCGCGCTCACCAGCAACTTAGAAGGGACAGCCCTGAACTGTGTCATGGCCAAGAAACAGTATCAACGTGACACTGCTGAGAAAATCTTCGAAATCTTATTAAACCGTTTCGGATCAGGGGTGCAGGGGCACCAGGCGATGATGCGCTTCGAGAAACGGAGGCAACGAGAAGATGAAACAATAGACAAGTTTCTCGATGATTTGGAAATGCTGAGAAGACGCAGCCAACCGGATGAGTCAAACCGAAGGATGAACCTGGCCGTAGCCTCGAAATTCATCGATGGTGTGAAAAATGATGAACTTCGTACGATGCTAGCAACGCATTACACACCACTATCAACTAATGCGCCAACACCGGAGGAGTTGAGGCTCAAATCAAAAGAGTATCTTTTGTTGAAACCTCCTTCGAGATCTGGATATTACAAGAACAATTATGGCAATTTTAACAACGGACCAGCTAACCAAGGGAACAATTGGTACAAACCGAGGGATGATATGGACAAGAGACGTTCTTGTGCTAATTGCAGTTCAACAGACCATCATGTGTCAGCATGCCCAGCTTACAAACAAGGCATGAAAGCAATAGGCTTTAGCCTCGAGGACGAAGATGCGTCAGAGTTGGATCATGAGGATTTCATGAGAGAAGTAATTGCGAAATTTGGCCCGAGGTGTTTCTTTTGCAACTTGGAAGGTCATTTTAAATCAGATTGTCCGCAATTCTGGGATGCAGTGGCAGACATCAAGCATCCAAGGCATGAAGAAGCTTTGTCAGGAGTGAAAGCAAGCAAGGCTCGACTCTTGAGCGAAGCAGAGGCACGCAGGAAGGACAAACCTCAAGAGCTGGCGGCAAAGAAAATGCAAGCGGTAACAGAAGAAGCACGTGAACCGGAACCAGCAACTGCGGCCGATGACTTCAAGATCGATTATAAGGCAGCCGCAAAGGATGCTCTAAATAGAGTACAGCAGGAATTGGTGACGAAAGAGATCGAACAAAAAGTGAAACTTGAACTGGAAAATGAAAAGCTTCAGGAGCAACTGAATACCTTCGAGGCAACGGAGTTCGAGGAGACGAAAACACCAAGCAGTTTAGATATGAAACTTAAAGTGATCTCCGGTAAGAGGTTCGGCATGGCGCCGCAAGGAAAGAAGATACAGTCGATAATCTCAGTGGCTGGACACCAGGTAATAAAAAATTTGAGTGAACCATCAGAGTTCACTTTAATGCATTTGGACACATATGCAGATTATCTGAGGCAGGTGGAGCCACGCACTGAGTCGAGAGCTGTGCGAGCACTACTAACGACGGATGGCCCTCGCATGAAGAAACTTCATGGACGCTACTTGGAGGTCTATGGGCCGTATCAAATAATGCTGAACGTGGATGGAATCAGCATCTACACCAGGACTTACATAACAACAGATGATGACCAAATGGGGCAGATCTATTTGGGTGAAGAGGAACTCAAAGTCCGCAGGATAGGCCATGACGCCATGATGGAACAAGACGCGGTACATATTGGATATGAAGCAGATGTGACAGCACACCTGCTTGACACCAACGGAACAAAAATCGGAGTCACAGGGCTTCTGGACACAGGCGCGGTGGTGAGTGTGATGCCGATAAAAACCTGGGAGAGAATGGGCTTCACGCGGGAAGACTTGATTCCTACGAATCTCCGACTAGCCGCTGCAAATCGAGGAGCTATCTACGTAGCCGGAAGAACACCGGTGACGGTCCTTCACATGGGAGGACGGAACCTTTGGATGAGCTTCTTGGTGGTAGAGAATCTGGACGACGCCGACCAATTCATCTTGGGCAGAGATTTTGTCAGGAACTTTGACGTGATGATTGACTTGAACAACGGTCTAATACGGATTAGAAACCCGGACCGAAAGTATGTTAAGAGACCAATTAATAGGATAATAACAGATGAAAATAAGGTACCAGTTTTTTTGGATAGAAAAGTAAAGTTACAACCAGGACAAGCTGTAGTAGCAATTTTTAGAATGAGAAATTTAAATTCGTTAAGTGATAGCAAACAGGTTTGCTTAGTACCGAATCCAAATAGTCAGAGTTCGGTGATTTTAGGCCGGAGCTTCTCGGTAACGCGAAACGGACTGTGTGTCAGTGTGTTGTTGAACACACTGGACACCACGGTTTCAATCCAGCGTGGAAAGAAGCTTGGTTACGCATTGCCGATGAGGACCGACTATGAAGAGACACAAAACTTGAAGAAATATAGTGTGAAAGACTGTCCTTATCATGCAAATAAAGATAAAATCTTAAAGAGAATTAATGAATTAAAATCTATTCGTAAATTGTTTTCAATGAAATCCGAAACGGACGACGGCTTATCAAGCTGCTCGAATTTTCCGGAACGCCCCTCGTCATATGAACTAGATTCTGACAAACCGGTTTTGCCAGAAATAGAACATTTAAAAGGAAAAATAGGTGAGGGAGATTTTGAAAAATTGCGGGACCTCCTAGATCGGAACGCCGAAGTATTTTCAAAACATAAGGCGGACATCGGTTGCTGTAATTTCGTCGAACACGAAATCGAACTAGAAGAGGGCGCCGTTCCCCATAGGGAAGGCGCAAGGCGAATGACGCCACATAAATCAGAAGCGTGCCGAGCGGAAATAGAAATGTTGCTTGAATACGACATGATAGAACCCTCGAAATCACCATGGGCTTGCGGAGTAGTAATGGCGAAAAAGAAAGGGGGCAGCTTAGATTTTGTTGCGACTTTCGTTACTTGAACGCGGTAACGATTAAAGATGCGTACCCGATACCACGAATAGACGAGAGCCTATCCAAACTTGGTGATGCAAAGTTCTTCACCACATTGGACTTGGGTTCTGCCTTCTGGCAGGTTCCTCTGCGAAAGAAGGACAGGGAGAAAACCGGATTCGCGTGCGAATTGGGGTTGTACCAGTGGAAGAGGATGCCCTTCGGCTTGTGCAATGCAACAGCAACCTTTCAAAGGCTGATGGCTCAGGCTTTGACAGGAGTGACCAAAAAGTACGGGAATCTCTTGATGTGCTACGTGGATGACGTAGTCATAGCGACACCAACCCTGGAGGATCACATTGATCGACTCGATGAGGTCTTCGGATGTATGAAAAGAGCAGGCTTGAAATGCAAACCATCGAAATGTGAAATCCTTAGGGATTCGATCAAGTACCTGGGAAGAATGGTGGACCGGCATGGTGTGAGGCCAGATCCAGAAGCAGTAGAGGCTGTGCTGACATGGAAAGCTCCTAGAACGGACACACAGCTCATGAGCTTCCTAGGGTTTGCCAATTACTACCGAGAATTCATAAAAGGATACGCGGACAAGGTGTACCCGATGCAGAAGCTGATGCGCAACAAAGGGAAAAAGTTCGAATGGAACGATGAGGCACAAGTTGCTTTCGAGAACATAAAGCGGGAACTGTGCGAAGCGCCAGTGCTGGGCATGCCTACAGAAAAGGGCATGTATGTTCTTGACACAGACGCATCGGTGGTGGCCATCTCAGGAATATTGCATCAAGAGCAAGAATGGAACGGAAGAACAGTCCTCCGTCCCATTGCATACGGCAGCAAGGTCTTGAGTGACACAGAGATGAAATATGGCGCACCGAAAGCAGAAATGTTTGCAGTAGTCACCTTCGTGGAAAAGTACCGTGCATACTTGGGGAGCGCTCCCTTCAAGTTACGCGTGGACAACAGAGCGTTATCCTGGTTGAAGACCTACTCGATGGATCAGAGTTATATTGGTAGATGGATAGTCAGATTGGATGGCTACCATATGATAATCGAACATAGGATGCGTGATAAACATCAGAATGCTGACAGTCTCAGCAAGAAAACTGAGTTCTATGAAAGATTGGAGCAGAAGCAGGCCAATCAGGCGGAAGTAAAGGAGGGATTCTCGTTTCTGGACAAAGAAACTTATGAAGCGCTTCCCTTAACGAGATGGTTGGATAAGTCTGGACATCCAATTCCAGGGCATCCTGAGTTACCTGTAGAGAAGGCAGCTGAGATAAAGATCCTGTCCAAGGAGGATCCAGTCCCCTTAGATTTGTTGCTGCGCTCGAACCTGGTCCAGCAAGAACTCTCTCGCATGAATATAAACAGCCTCTCATTATTGGATAAAACGGTGCAAGTCACACCACAAGTAATGCGGATGCTGGGTGGATTGTTAGAAAGAGAAGTGACCAGAGATGACCCCGAGTGGACAGCAGCAGTGGCATCGCTAACAGTCAGTAAGAAAGTGAAGATCATGCCGTCCAGACAACAGCACGAAGAGAACAAGAGGGATTGTAGGACAATAGTTCAGCAACTAGTATCCTCAATACCCCAAGAGATTTTAACCAGTACTTCCTACGGACAGAAAGGACGGGAGAGCGGCAAGCAAAAGAAAACTGTCACCTTTGTAGACCGGGATAAAGAGGGTGGAGTTGTAAAACAAAATCTGCTGCAAGACTATTTGTCCGGGGAGAAGGATAAGGAGAAAAACCAGCGATCACAAGATCAACACCCGGGACAAGGAAATTTGTCCGGGGAGTCCGAGATAGACGAGAAAATTCCTGATGAGAAACAGGACCTAGAGAACAAAGTTTTGTCCGGGGAGTTCAGATGGATGCGAAGGAAATACGGACATGATCTGGAGGAGCGTGCAGTCTCCAGCACAACACCTTCGACGGATGATAAGTCAGAAAGCTCGAGAATGAACACCTATTCAGACAGGGATTCGACCTCGGGATCAGAACTGTCAGAACTGGCGATACACACGCTACTAGTGGAAACTCGGGCGAGAAACCTGGACAGAGAGGTGTACCAGGATCCTGACAGTGATCGCTACCTAATACCAAGCGAAAGAGTCTTTGACAACGCAGCGGATGACTTAGAAACGATAGCGGTATCGAAACGTTCGATAAGCCTGTTGCCGCAGAAAGAGGTAGTCAGGACTGATCTTCAGCCGTTTCAACGAGAAACACAACCGTTGGCGAAGATTTGGTGCGTTAAGATGGAAGAAGACACACATCAGCCCAACGAGCTGAACAGTCAGATGAGAGTCATGAAGACGTACTTGAAGGCGAGATACAGACTCTCGGACCTTCTAAGGGCGCAGAGAAATGATCGCATGACAAGCAACCTAAAAAGGTGGATAGAAAACGGTGCACCTGACAAAGGTGACCTGGAAGAAGACAGCTATAGGATCCTGAGACAATACTTCATGCAGAAGGAGGGGAGATTATATCTGAACAAGGACGGGATCGTGGCTTGCAGGAGAAGAGAAGAAGACAAGGTCTTATACAAATATAACGCGATAGTGTTGCCGCAACTCTATCAGACAGAACTATTATTCAGGTCGCATGATCAGATGGGCCATCAAGGGATCGACAAAGTGTATCAGAGGATCCTGAAGCGCTTTGAGTGGCCTGGGATGAAAAAGGCATGCGAGAAATGGGTGACAGCATGTCTGTCATGCCAACAGGTCAAGGATCCTAGGAAGTTGCGATTTCCTTTACAATCAATTGAGTCGTCTGAATTCAACGAGGTGGTGCAGATAGATCACCAGAAGATATGCATGACAGACAGCGGTTACAACCAAGTCTTGGTCATGATAGATCACTTCACGAAGTATGCAGAGGCCGTGCCCTGCATAACTGCCTCAGCGGAAGAGACATGCGACCACCTGATCAATACGTGGATAGCAAGACACGGATGTCCAATGACGTTTCAATCGGACAATGGAACGGCTTTCGTAGGCGAGCTTACGAAAGAGCTTATGAGACGGTCACAGGTCGCTCAGGCTCACTCCACGACATACCACCCTCAGACGAATGGCTTAGTGGAAAGACAGAATAGGACGTTAGTATCGATGCTGAGAGTATATTGTTCCAGGTACATGACCGATTGGGACAGATACCTTCCACAGGTGATGGGAGCTTATAATAGCACGCAACACTCCACCACTGGAGTCAGTCCACACATGATGCTGACGGGACACGAGAAATCTTTACCCTTGACATTCTTCTACCCAGAGTATGAGGGAAAGAAAACATCCCCACAGGTCTACGTGAGGGATGTGATCAGACGCCAACAGGAGTTGAACGACTTGTGTAGACGAAACACTCAGCAGGCACAGGCAAGGCAGAGGAAAAGATTCGACAAGAAAGCAGCTGGTGCAAAGGCTTACTCGGTGGGAGACTACGTATGGGTATTTCAAAACGTTATACCACCGAAAGGGACAAAAAAGCTTCTGAAGAAGTGGAGGGGACCCTTCATGATTACAGAGGTGCACCAAGAGGGACGCTTTTATAGACTGAGTACTGGCCGAGCCGCCCACTACGAGAACATCAAGCCACACAATCCATCGACAGAAGACTGGTGTATACCTGCAGACATGGAAGAAGGGGATTATCTAATGATGGATCCTGCTTGTGAGGTCAATGAAAAAGGCACCAGGGAGAAGAACGATGGAAACGAAGTCGTAGAGGAAGGTACGGATACACCATTGGACCTGGATCCAAACGAACAGATCGAAGTGGACGATGAAACCTTGCCCTACGCAGAGGAAGATTGGCAGGAATCCGAACAGACAGAGGTTCCCAAGAACATGGAACCAGATCTTCCGTTCACGATGCAGACTCGTCAGAAAGACGGGACGAGACTAAGAAAGAAATACAATCCTTACGGTGACGACTTTGTAGTGGATAGGATAGATCTAAAGAAAATAGTGGAGGAAGTAGTGGGTTTAGAGGAAATAACAGTGTCACAGGACATTGACATAGTCGATGATCACAACGATGAGTGGGTTGACGACTGGTCGAAACCCGAGGTGGAGTTCGACGATGAGCAACAGCAGTCAAATGAACAAGACCTGACGAACCTGCGTGTCTTAGAGTGGCTGAACGAAATGACATCAGACCCTGAAAAGACCAGCGTTACGATTCAAGACGTAGATCGCGAAAGCGCGAAATACATTAAGACCGAACGAGATGATCCTTCCTGGGCTGCCCAGGAAGGACAACTTCTCATTCCAGCTTCTAATCTTGACTTAATACCCGGTATGCGATCGACGGGGACGCCGATGGATATTTTTGTCCGGGGAGTGGGGGTAGGACTTACCCACACTGAAAACTTGATAATAAAAAAATTGAGAATAGCAAGAGAAACAGGAAACTTAGAAGCAGAAACAGGTGAAGAACCTAAGAAACCTGACATAGGCAGGGTAGTTGAGTCATATTTTAATTTACCAAATGAATATTCTAGTAACATAATACTAACAGACAGTGATTTCATACTCACAAACAGAACATGTGCGGTAGCTATCACCGCAGACATGAGTTTTAGGACGGCGCTAGCGGCAGATTTTAAGAGGGAATATAAAAATGTGGAATTCCTTTGGAAGCAAAGACCAGGGATAGGGGGCGTAGCAGCCTTACCCCCGGCGGTGTCGCAGATACCGGGAAAGTACTTATGCTTCTTGGTAACGAGGGCGACAGAGAAGCAGCACGTGGACCCAGAAAACCTAGTCTTGTCTTTGACGAGGCTGAGGGACTTCCTTGTGGAAATGGACGTGAAGGAGCTTTCGCTTCCAGTGTACGATCCAAATAGAGGAAGACTGCATCCTCGGGAATTGTACGCGCTTGTACACGTGATATTCTCTGATACGAGCATACAAGTGTATCTACATAAGAAATATTACTTAAGTATAGGCTGAGTGATGTGCGAGAGGGTGTTAGGCCAAAGACCAAGCTGCATGTAATATGTGATATGTGTGTTATGTTACGTTATGTTATGTTATGTGTTAGGTTATTAAGATCATGGGCAAGTGACCATGAAAAACTAAAAGACGATCTTGGGAATAGATCCAAAGTTTGGACTGTCCAATCTTAGGTCGAATTCCAAAATTTTAGAGACCAATTGATTTTAATAAATTTTAGGATAAATATATTTTTATCTGAACTGTCTTTAAGCAAATTTTAACGATGTATGTTAAGGTGAAATTGACAAGTGTGACATTCGTGATTTCTTTTCTAGATCCTGATTGATCATTTAATTGCTCACTTGAGTCAAAACTTGAAATCGAAATCAAATCAAACTTGGAAAGAACAGTATGGACAATTTCAACCTGGATGAATTGATGGACCTGGCAGAGGCATATGTAGGACCGATGGTAGATGCGATCTATCGTCGGCTGATCGAACGAGACTTCGCTCTGGAGGACCCAGAGGTGGTCATGTTGCTGACCGCCCTGATTAACATCTTGGGGCACGACAACCGTGGGGACCGCCCCACGGAAGTCCTGTTGATGGCAGCATATGGGGAAAGAGGAGTACTAGACCGCCCGAACATGAGAGTGATGAGGTGGAGAAACGGGGCTCTCTCAGGGAGTGACTTGGCGAATGAGCCTGGGTTGGGAAGTTCTAGGACTTACCAACCAGGTGAGATGCCAATGCCCTCCAAGCCCAAACCTGGGCTGACGAGAATGCATCGGGAGATGAACAGCGAGGCGACCTCGTCTGGTTCACCACTGAGAGCAGCTGTGCCACCAAAAGGGGCGAAAGTAACACAGAAGGTTCAGACGAACCAAACCATACAAGATCTGGACGAGATGAACGATCAGTTGAGGAGTACGAAGAAGGAGTTAAACGATATGACGAAGACCATGCTGGCGATGGAGGAAGACCGGGACATGTGGAGAAAGTTGTTTGAAGACTGCAACAAAAAGCAGGGTCAAGAGATCGAACGCTTAAGGCAGGAATACAAAGAGCGATCGGAGCAGGTGGCGTTGACGACGTCCATTGAGAAAGTGATACCTGCAAGGGATATTCCTCGTGGGCAGTCCCCGATGGAGCTCTTGACACCTCGAGAAATGAGTCAAACAACGGAGACACGGCTTCCAGCAGAGACGAACCGAGTAACAATCCCGGATCCTAGTGACACCTTGGGTGATCCCGTCGTAGAACAGACAGTGAGAAAACTGATAGAGACCGCTGGACGATTGGTCGCTAACAAGAATGCACCAGGTTCCGGGGTGACTGCACCCTATGGAACGATTGACGATACGGGCAGAGTACAACTCTCCCAGACAATAATCAGACAAGGGATAAGTGACGTGACGCCACTCAGGGGGAGTTCGAAGATCACAGAGAGAAAAGTAAGGAAGATGCCAGCGAAGAAAGTGTCTCGTGTAATGGACGTGCAGAAGAATAATCAATTAAAGTATAATTTCACGGGAGTTCCGGAGACAGATCCGAGAGCCTGCTTCAATCGAGCTACCTGGAGCCCGGCTGTGAACCTGCAGCAACCACCACTCGGGACATCTCACCTGATATTGGGAGACAGCTTAGTCAGAGTGCTGTCGAATTTGAGGACCTCGTGGGTCACCACGGTGATGGCCTTTGGAGGCGCGACGATTGCCCAATTATATCGCATGGTGGAGCTGATGAATCCAGGGAAGATACCCAATGTGATGATCTTAGTTGGGACGAATGACATCTCCAGAGGATCAGATGAGCAGGAAGCACTGTGGGAAGCAATGATGGTGTGTTTGTTTACTACTCTCTGGCAGAAGTTCAGTTGCGCGGTACTGACCGTTTGCACTGTGCCAATGAACACAAGAAGCCTGACAGTATCAGGAAGAAGGCACAACGAGGGAGTCATGAGATGGAACAACATCTTGAGAAACCTAGCAAATAGAAATGCCGGAAGAATGATCCTCATGGACATTGAACATGAATTGAGAGCCATGGATCAAGCCAGACTGACCACAGATGGCATCCACTTCGACAGTGTCGAAGGACAAGCTTGGTTGAATCGAGTCTTCCAAGAACGGTTGGATGAGCTGGAAGCAGAACTCTTTGACACAGGAGTGCTGAAGGAAGAGGGAACGGTGAGTGATACGGTGATCACCACCTTTGTGCCTCCTAACCTGGAAACACGCTTGGGTACGGTCCCAGCCGCCATAAATTACCGGCAACAAAGCTCCAGTGAACCAGGTCGAAGAACAGATGTACAGGATCGGTTGGGAGAGGCACCGATGAGGAGAACAATTCATCCTAGGAGAAGGATAGGACCTGTCAACCAACCAATCGAAGAAGTAACCGGCACATCTAGATCGGACACTAGATCGGAGACGACGAGTACCAGTCGAGAGGAAAGACCGAGCAGAGGCTCATTGATGTGGTCGCGATCCATACCGTCTCCTTGGCATATATACAAAGAAGAACTAATGAAGCTGGACCTACAGAGAGTGAGCTTCATCGAAGATGCAAGGAGGATGCTGAATGGAGCGACGCTATCCGTCAGCAGATTGTACTCGATAACCGGCGTAGACTGGTTGATAGCCGCTAGCATAAATTTCAGCTCCACGACGGCCTTGAGATTTGCCGACTTGGAAGGACTGCCCTCCAACAACACAATAGGACCTGTGAATGCAAGACCGTTGCAAGATGTGAGATTGAACCATGATGAGAGGAATCGTGAAGAAAGGCCAGGAAGATTCCTGACGGCGAGAGCGCCGATTGGACAACACGTAAAGATATTTAGGCAATTGACGACACCACCTGGTCATGTGAAGGAGAGAGTGTACCCAAAACTAGTGAACCAAGATGGTGATGCCCAGAGATATGGCGGATTGACAGCGATAAAGAAAGATGAGACCATCTTCGCCGCCTACGACAAAGCAGAGATGAGAAAGGCCAAAATCATGGTAGTAGCGAATTCAGAGTTCGTGTACACCTCCAAGTCTTTGTTTTGGCCGGACGTCATAATGCTGGCCGCAGTTGACCTAGACCTATTGCAATCAGTGTCATTGGCTATAGGGGTACAGAGGCAGACAGAGATGAACCCGATAACGATTGTGTTTGCTGGCATCAATGACCATCTACACAGTAGAGGTTTTCTGAGCAGGCTCAGAGATCCTGCAACAGCAGAAAACGCAGTATGGCCCGCGATAAAAGACATCCTGGAGTCAATGGGTGAAGTGGTAGACGCGACAAAGGAGGGATCATTCAACAAAGTGACATTGAGAGTAGTATTTGCGTTGTCTCCGGGATATGCATATCTCCCGGATGGACTGAAATTTGTGTATGCAATGGTAGCCTTACTTTCGGAGGGAAAATATGATGTGATCATATCAGCCCCGAATCGCATGATAGAAATGGAGAACTTGAGGCCACTTAAGGCTGAACTGCCGGCAGTATGGTCAGATATCTCAAACGCGATGAGAGGGTTCAAGGACCACGCGTTACACATGTTGGTGTTGGACGAAGTGCTGGGGTTGGAACTGTCCAACTTCAGTCGGCAACTCAAACTGAAACCAGGAATAGATGACGACCATCGAGTGATCACGGCGATGTCCAACGACTTGTGGTTCCGAGCAATGGAAGTGGCGAGTGAAGACACGAGAAGAAAGAATTCACTGGAGACGAGAGCTAATCTGGAAGCGATGGTGCTGAGAACCAAGCCGGAAGCAAACCAGTGGCTACACCTGTTGAAGGAGGTGTAGCCACTGGTTTGTAGCCACTGGTTTGGAGGTGTAGCCACAGACGGAAGAACCCATACGCCTACTTGTTGAAGGAGGTGAACCTGGCGGAAAATGCCGGAGAAAAGACAGCTGAGTTCGTGAACAGAATGTGTCAGATTACTCTGGAAACCTTCTGGACCCAGGAAGTGAAAGGACAGGAGGGATTTGAAAGGACAGACAGCATGCTAGAAGGGTTGGGAGCCGGATGGACCGCGTCCTTCTTGGCAAAAGTCTACCCGAAAGTCTCGCACTACTTGATAAAGGAATTCCTCCAAGCGGTAGTGAAAGTATCGATAGTGGAATTAATAGCCCTGTTCGTGACATTTGGAGCGGAGAATTTCGTGAAAGGACCGGTGATACTGCTTACGGATGGAATACAGAACCTGCGACTAGATGGACTTCTGACATTGATCGCAATAACCCACGGAAACTTGGGAGGGCTGATGAAACTGGCACGTTGTCCAGAGCAGATGAAAGAGAGAGTGAGGAATCTGGATATGAAGAAATCCACAGACTCGTGGAACAAAATAAGAGACCTGAGACACACTCTTATCCAGTATCTCTTGCAGCAAAATCGCTTTGGAACCGGAGAAGACGAGACAATTGAAAGAGAGGAAGATGTTAGACGACATGTTGGAGGCATGCCGCTGTTAACAGATTTGAGCTTAGCTATGAGAATCGATCCCTTGGCACTGATCAGAGGAGTCACGGAGTTCGTGACAGTGATCTATGGACCAGCAGTCACCTTTGCGTTCCCTGACGTTAAAGTGGAAGCATATAGGAGGTCGGTGTTGCACCTGAACCTCATATCGGCAGTGGACGGTAGTACACTGAACTGGTGTGAGCAGCACGCATTGCGAGAGCTCATGAGTGAAGATCTGTTATTTGCGAAAATATCGGAGCCAGAGATGACAGTCATCAATTTTGACGATCACTTCTGAGAGAAGTAGAAAGAGGGCACATCGAGGTGTTTCCAAAGCTTTGGAATCTGAGGCCCTATGACAAAACGAATGGCGAAATGACCAGAGTGCCTCGTCTCACAGCAGCGTATCACAAGGTGAGAGAAGAGACGAAGGATTGGGGCGATTACAAGAAGCTACCCGAAGCAATCCCTGAATTCCCTCTGATAAGAAGGATGTTGCTCGGAGCAGTCTCCGTAGTACAAACTCCTAGGTTGAGAGCATTCGAAACCAATGAAAGGAGAGTAGGGAATTTCTCGGCGACGATGGATCCATACTTCGTGGGGAGAAATGCCGCCGTGTTACAGTACACACGATTTGCGTACACGGATCAAGCGACGAGAAGGCGAATAAGCAACGCCGCTACTCCCAAGCCTGAAGGATTTGATGAGGAATGGAGGGGACTAGGCTTAGCTCCAATGAGGATGAGAGGCAGGACTGAATTGCCTGAAGCCTCAGTAATCCTGACCAGTGTGAGAAAAGAGATGAAAGTTGCGGGAATATTGCAGACGAGAATTTTCCTAGCACCCTTCGGCTGCGAAGAAACCAAAGTGGTCCATGGAGAAGAGGAAGATAAATCAGCCGGTACATTGCTCATACCGAGATTCCAGGAAGAAGCTGATGATGACAAACAAGGACCATCGAACTCGAATGGGGACAAGTCAGAAGGAGATGACGGACAGGGTGGAAACCGTCAGACGGAAGAACCCATGCAACAAGATCAAGCTGGTGGGGAAGACGACAGGGCATCGACAGGAGGAACATCCAGCCTGGATTTCAATATCTTCAGTGATCTTGAGAATAATGCAGACACGTTGGAAACGACTGAGCCAGCGGATGAAGGCATCTCGACACTGGAACCTCCGTCAGCCTTTGAGGAAATGAAACGGAATTTGCCGGAGAGCAGCTCTCCTGGCAATACAAGAAATAATGATCAGAGAATCCTCATGGAATCACCTCGGAGGAGAAGAATAGAGGCCTCAGCCAGAGTACCTTTCTTGGGAACGCTACCCGAAGAAGAATGGGAAGTACATCACCGAGACCACGAGAGTAGGACGGGATGTAAGCTGGACAGAGTGGCGTTCATGGAAGAAGTCTGGACTGTGATTCAGAGCTATGGGACCCAGTCCATTCTCAAAACAGGTCTCAATCAACCCTTGATGAGAGAAGTACTTGACAAGCTTGATGAGTGTGAAGGGAGACTGAGTGAGTTATTGATCGACTCAGCCACTGATGAGAGTGAAGCAAATTCTCCCATCAAGATGACACCGCAGGACAATGAAGGAGAGGTGGTGTACCTGTCAAGGACCAGGAGAGGAACCGATGTGAATCTGGTGACAGCACTAGGATTCTACAGCATGTTTGGTTCTTTAGAGTCACTATTGAATCTAGAACAGAAACATGAGATGGTCACAGCCATCAGCGTAGAAGTATTCCCAGGAGTTCTGCAGACTGAGCAGAAGTATATAGGAAAATGGAGGGAAGCAATCGAAACGGAGATGAACATCAGACACAGCGAAACTTATTGTAGACCATCAGGAGCACGATATTTGGTGGGTTCAATGTTGGCTCCAATGTGCAAGAGCAAGTATCCTGTACATTTCGTAGCTGTGGATGTGAAGAGTACAAGAACGATTGTGGATCAAGCCTTTTCAGTGCCGAAGTGCGTGAGGTTGGCAAGAATGTCTGAAAAGTCTTACGAGTTACTGTGTAAGATTTTCTCAGCAGTTCCAGAAAGAACCAAAGAGGAGTTGGAGTCAATACTAGGAAAGAAGTTCATGGGATATGTGAGCGGGAACTTCAGTGACTTTGAAAAACAGAAACAGAGAGGATCAACTGTCACAGATTACAATGCAGTAGATGAGAATGATGAGATCCACCGAGTGATGATGGAAGTGGAGCCATTGCTGGAAGCTTCGGGAAAACGGAATTGGAGGAGCATCATGTTGACACATGACGAGTTTCCTTGCCACTGCTTGCTGCAGACCTGGTGGTATCCCAAGCGTAGTAATCTGGTGTTGATCTGGGACTCTGGAGAGCTGCTCTCCATGGGTTTACCAGATTCATCACAGCCCATAACAATAGTGATAGTGGGAGTTATGATGGCGATACGATGGCTGGAAGCTCATGTGAGAGAAAATAATAGACAGGAGGCACCGACGAAAGAACAATTGCAGAAATTAGATTGTCTAAAAGATTTAGATCTTTTTGAGACAATGTGCAAAGTTCTAAACATTCCGATGGAAGTGAAGAAGATATGGGCAAGAAAACGATTGATGCCATGGTTCAGAGCTAACATGACTGCATGGTTGTACGAGTATGCGAAAAAGCATATGTCGAAGCATGGCAGAGTATACAGTGAATATCAACTGGACATTGGGGCAGGAGCTTTCAAGCGAGCTTTCGTGACCCATCGGAATGCAGTGACCACCGCTGTGAAAAGAATTTCCAGGACGAGCGAGCGTAGTGGAAATGAGAAGGCAGAGATGCTGAAAGAAGATTTGGAGAGAAACGTGACGTTGGGTCTCCACAACAGCTTCTGTAGAAACAGAGAATCAAACGTGGATCCCCTACCTTGCTGTAAACAGAGGGTGGAAGAGCAGAAGTGTTGGAGGACGGCTTCCAACAGCGTCAGGATAGTCAATGACGTGCTACAAGACACGGAAACCGAGAGTGCGGAGTCAGTGTCACAGGAGGAGGAAATGGAGCATTGACGAATGGTCGAGAAAACAAGAGGCAGCAAGAAAGAAAATTAGAAGAATTTAGAAGTTTTAGAACTTCTAAACGACGAAAAAAGAAGAGAACAAAGGGATGATGAAGAAAAGTTAAAACTCAGAATTGTTTTATGTGTGTGAAAAACTCAAGTGAGAAACCAAGCAACCAAGTTGTAATTGAAAACTGAAACATTTAAGTTGAGTTTGGAAATTGTTGCATTTATAAATTTGCATTTTGGTTTTAGTTGAAGTGGCTTTAGAGACACTCACTTATTATTTATTTAGAAAGGCTTGAGGGAAGAGTATATTTAAATATTCCAGCCTGCATGATTGTTTTTAATCACTTAGGAAGACTGATAAGTTTGTGGTGACATGGAAAACTTGAGTAACTTCTTGAGGAGGGAGGTTGTTGCATTGTTCTTTCTAACCACAAAGTTTCTTAGTTTTAATACTCAGGACAATAGGCAAGCAAGATTTCCGAAGGGAAGGAGCATGGTAGGATAATTTTAGCTTGTTGGTTGGCAGGACTGTCCTGCAAGCCAACACCTTTTAAATCTAGGAGAAAAAGTTTCAATCGGGATATTGACACTGGAAGTCAGAAAATATGTTTTATCTTAAGTCATATCCTCAATGTGCAGATTAATGAAAGAATTTGAAGGCTATAGTGATGTAGTATGATGCCATTTATATTCTGCAGTGAGTCGATGTGACGTAGGTAAAAGTAATTTCGTGCATTTTGTAAATTCTGTTCGATGACACTGTAACCATTTAGAACATTGCGCGATTCAATGAGGACATTGACCGGACTGTCCGGGGAGTATGTGACATTCGACCAGAATGGCCAAAATGCAGTCTCTGCAGAATTCAGGATTTTAGCAGTGAACCTTCCGGATTGGCGATTTAGAACGGATAAGGACGTTATTTGAATGATTGGCCAAACGGTGAAGGCTAGAAGATTCTGGAATTCTAAATTTTAAATTTTCGAAGTGATGACGTAACATTTCTGAGAAATGTTAAAACGGCCATTTTGGCTAAAATAGCAGAAAGAAACAGAACAACTTTATCTGCGATTACGAACAGTACGAAAATCGAGACTAAAAAAACAACAACGAACTACCGAACAGCAGAGGACGTTCCGAGTTGCAACTATTGTGCTGTTACAATAGTTGCAAGGCCGTTGCGAACAACGGTGAAGGGTAAAAACCAGCCCTCCGAGTTAGCGTGAACCTGAGGTTAAGGAGCTTGATTCGCCGGATTCAAGAATCCGGAAGGGTCTCGGGACGGGAACTTTTATGAACTTGTATTGAATTTTAGCATCCTGTCATGTCCTGACTTGAATTTAACTGATATTTTGATTAGTTTTGACAAGGATGAGGTGCTAGGAGTTGGGGGAAAGGGTTGATCCATCTTCGATGGAGATGATGATTTTTATCTACTGAACAAAAACAATAGTAATATGATAAGTAGTAGCCCTGTTTTTAGGAGTGACCTCGTGGTCTGGGGATACTGAGACCCAGCCATGAGCTCACTATTTTTGCATGTAATTCAGTTAATTTGAGCGTTCTGGTCGAAGCCGGAGAACAGTAACGTTTTTGTCAGCCTGATGTAAGAAAGACCACCGAAAAGTACTGGCTTGGTAGAGACGGTGAAAAACATGCAAAGCTCTGTTTAGACGCTAGCCAGTCGTCTTAAGACTTAGTTTTGTTATCCGTCGATATGTATCTTCCGGGCGAATGTTACAACAAACTGAGATAAAACATGGACTGTAAAAGGGGTGAAATTCCCTAGAGCTAATGCTCTGAAGCCTGTTCTACTACTGCTACTACTACTACTACTACTACTACTACTACTACTACTACTACTACTACTACTATAATGATGCGGGACGAAATACGATATTTCAAAAGTTGGACTTTGCCCAAAACCTTAGTCGTTTCTCCACTGAAATCAGTGAGAGGCAAGAACTTTTTTTAATGATTTTGGAACTTTCCCAGACAAAAAACACTTCGTGTAAAAAAGAGGATTAGCCGCTTCTGCAAAAAAAATCGCGCAACCACTTCTATCGATTAAAAGTTTCATCTCAGATTTGATAGGGTAGCTTTTCAGAAAATTCGAAAAATCTATAAAACCCGTCAACCTTCAAAAACTTGTCTTTCGGAAAACCCTAGCTTTTTTCAGCTAACAACAGGCTGTGGCCGATATAGTAGATCAGATTCCAAAAACCTCTCACCACGAGAATTTGTAGCATTCGCCCAAATAATACTTAGTGACGGAGCGTAGAAGAAGCACATATTGACGACTGGCCGGCGTCAGTTACCTAAATTCTACCCGTTTTTCACCGTCTCGACCTCGCCAATTGAGTTTCTGGTCTGTTTAGTGCTAAGTAAAAGTTACTATTTTTAGGCCATCAGTCAAACAACTTTTGATCAGCTTTCGTTACATGCGAAGATAACCACATAACTGAGTCTCGGATCCCCAGACTATGTGATTACCATTAAAAACACGGCTCGAATATCATATTTTACTTTGATTTTAGTGACAGTTATATACTAAATCCATTGGAGATGGATTGAACCTTCTCACTTTCTAGCAACTCATGCTCTGAAGTACAATATAAAATTGGAGTTAAATCAGCTATTCAGGGCATCACAGCAGCTAAAAAGTAAGTTCTGCAATTTACTGAGTCTGTGGGCTCCGGGCCTACAAATCCACTCTCCCTCAGAGATAACACCCTCATCTCGTTAATCTTGCGGCACGGGAGGACACTGATCTGCTCCGGATGTCTCAATGGACCTTCCTTTCTCGTGGTTTCTTTCGGATAAGCGTCTTATCGTGTCTTGTTACTACGATGAGAGGCTTCGTTGTTCACGTGTTTTCTATCAACTTTCTCGACTGGTTTTCAGTCTTGTTTATCCGGTTGCCTGTTTTTTTCTGATTTTTTTGCAAAATATGGCCGTTTTTGCATTTCTCAGAAATAGACCGCTGAGAATCGAAATTTCGAAAATTAAAAATTCCAGAATATTCTGACCCTCCTTTTTACTAATAATCGATCGCTAAGGCCTCTATCGTCATTTTTCCAGTGCCGCTTTGGTTTCGACTGTTTTATTCCGGGGGAATGACACAATTGGCACGGTAATTTAGACTCAGAGAAAAAACTTCCAAAAAAACGTCAAATTTGAAAGATTTCAAAAGTTTGAAGTCCGTGATTTTTTTCTGTAAGAAACTGGGCGTAGCAAATTACAAAAGAAAACTTCTAACAACCTTCTGTATCGATGAAACCTATGCTATCAGACTTTGCAGGACAGTTTTCGAGAAAATTTCAAAAAAGTCGTATAACAAAAAATAGTATAAAACAAAAAAAAACAAAAAGTCGTATATCAAAAAAGTCGTTGAAAAAAGTCGTTAAAGAGATTGATTTCATATCTCAGACTTGGTCTGAATTTTTTTGTTAATGAGAATTTAACAATATTAGTTCAAACAGTTTAGCACATTTCGTCCATCGTCAGTTTTATAAAAAAAATTGAAAAAAAACGATCAAAGATCGGGAAAAAGAATTAATCATAACATAAATATCATATTTAGAAAATTTACCAATCAAAATTGAACAACTGTTATGACGTAATGAACTGTATCATTATCAAAAAAGAGTTTCCTTAAGTTTTTGTTATTTTTCAGGGTTTTCTTGTTTTGGAGGGAATTAAAAATGTAAATTGCGATCAATTAACATTATCGCAGAATGTAAAGTTCTGCATCGTCAGGCTTAAAAGTACTAGATTTTTATAAAATGATCATCAATAAAATTGGAGTTAAATCAGCTATTCAGGGCATCACAGCAGCTGAAAAGTAAGTTCTGCAATTTACTGAGTCTGTGGGCTCCGGGCCTACAAATCCACTCTCCCTCAGAGATAACACCCTTATCTCTTTAATCTTGCGGCACGGTAGGGCACTGATCCGCTCCGGATGTCTCAATGGACCTTCCTTTCTTGTGGTTTCTTTCGGATAAGAGGGCTTCGTTGTTCTCGTGTTTTCTATCGAATTTCTCGACTGTTTTCCGTCTTGTCTATCCGGTTGCC
Organism: Symsagittifera roscoffensis; assembly: GCF_963678635.1. Classification (NCBI taxonomy): domain Eukaryota; kingdom Metazoa; phylum Xenacoelomorpha; order Acoela; family Convolutidae; genus Symsagittifera; species Symsagittifera roscoffensis. The sequence continues at coordinate 36,234,953 of NC_087069.1, read as the reverse complement.
TGTTTTTTTTTCTGATTTTTTTTGCAAAATATGGCCGTTTTTGCATTTCTCAGAAATAGACCACTGAGAATCGAAATTTCGAAAATTAATAATTCCAGAATATTCTGACCCTCCGTTTTACTAATAATCGATCGCTAAGGCCTTTATCGTCATTTTTCCAGTGCTGCGGTGGTTTTGACTGTTTTATTCCGGGGGAATGGCACAATTGGCACGGTAATTTACACGCAGAGAAAAAACTTCCAAAACAACGTCAAATTTGAAAACTTGCAATAGTTTGAAGTCCGTGATTTTTTTCTGTAAGAAACTGGGCGTAGCAAATTACAAAAAAAAATCTTCTAACAACCTTCTGTATCGATGAAACCTATGCTATCAGAATTTGCCGAACAGTATAACCAGGAGTACCATAAAAAATAACCATAAAAAATAAGAGATTGAATTCACAATCTCAGACTTGGTATGAATTTTTTTGTTAGTGAGAATTTAACAATGTTAGTTCAAACAGTTTGGCACATTTCGTCCATCGTCAGTTTTATAAAAAAAAAATGAAGAAAATGATCAAGATCGGGAAAAAGTGTTAATCATAACCTAAATATCATATTTACAAAATTCACCAATCAAAATCAAACAACTGTTATGACGTAATGAACTGTATCATTATCAAACAAGAGTTTCCGTAAGTTTTTGTTATTTTTCAGGTTTTGGTTGTTTTAGAGGGAATTAAAAATGTAAATTGCAATCATTAAACATTATCGCAGAATGTAAAATTCTGCATCGTCAGGCTTAAAAGTAATAGATTTTTATAAAATGATCATCGATTATTAAATAGTTCTAGGACAATTTATATACAAAATAAAAAAATTAAACCAATCAGAAATGCGCAAATTTGAAATTCGCGTAAAAATTACATCATGGTTAAATTATCAGATTCAAGTTTCTGAGACATTCTATTAACTTTATTATTTAATTAAACTAAATTTAAATTTGATTGTTCGATTTGCCTCATTTTCCAATTTCCAAAAATGTCAATTTTTCATTTCGGAAATTTTTTTTGTTTTTGTATAGCCAAAAATTCGTTTTCGGAACTTTAATTTAAATTTCAGTTCCCTGCTCCTGAACTCATCGCGCGTGTTTTATTTTTAAAAAAAGTTTTTTTTATGTACAGTTTTTAAGAATTTTTTTGTACGAGTCTCCGTACACGATCAATGTTTCAATGTTTTAATTTGATTTTTCGTTATAATCAAATTTTTTACTCCAACATGTCAAACTTTTATTTAATTCAATTGTTTATTAAGCTATGCTTATACATAGAATACACTTTACAGTTGACTTCAATACTAATTTCCAAACGCGTGTTTATTTGGGGCTGTTGCCGCCAGAGAAGCAGTGTTGCCCGTTTGATCTCTAAATTCGACTTTATTTCAGGCCTTCCACCATCTGCACCACTTTTCTACAAATTTTATCTCTTTCGAGTGAAATTTATTGCCTATTTTTGGAAAAGTTGGGCTGGGATTTCAAAATTCTTTTCAAACTCCAAACTTATCAATCATCTGTACGAAGACAACTTTCTGGAAATCAAAAGAGCCAAGAAGAAGGTCTATCGCTCTGTTTTACACAAATGGCCTCCATCACAAAATTTGTACACTTGGAAACTGCTACGGATACTCTACGGAGACATTTTGCGTTTGTAAATTCTGTGGACAACATATAGAATCCCCTCAGCACCTCTACTGGACCTGTCCAGTTTATCGCAGACAATTTATCACAGACAATGACTGAAAACCTGCAATTAAAAGCTACTGGTGATATTTGAACACTTACATACATGCGCTATATCATTTTTTGATCCTACGATATATCGTATTTGAATCATTATTTGTATTTTTGCAAGTGCTCCAAACGTGCCCATGTATCTGCTTACTGATACGTTTTGATTCAATCCCAGTCTGTTTCGGGTGTCCTCCTGGCGGCATTCCTGGATCCTCGTGGATGAATGTCGGACTTTCTGACCAATGCATGAGGAGTAACTTAAGAACAAGTAAGCTTATAAACCACCCTAGACCTCTAATTTGTTTTAGTAGAATGGAAGGTACGTCTCTTCTTTCCGTTTTGGTGCAGAAGTGTCTACGACTTTCTTCAATTACAACACTTTTTTGAGTTGGTCGTATGAGCTACCAGTCAGGGAAAGTAGCGGTAGAAGAGGCGTCCCCTTTTTGTGGATCTTTGCTATTTCCTACAACCTGGCAAGCTGCCCCCTAGTGTATACGACATCACTGGTCTCATCCTTTTTTTCATAACAAGCAATTCTTTATTGATGGCTTTTTTCATGACAACACTATCCATGAATTGTTTTTGCTAACTGAATTGCTGTGACTGCAAAAGCTAGTGTAGTTTTGGCTCGTATGGGATCTTCATCATTTCACAAAAACCTACACCCTTATAAAACCGTACGGCTAGAAGGCCATTGTCTTTCAACATCTTTCTGGCTGTTTCAGTTCCTTATTCCGAATGTGTTTGTTTCACTCTTGTGTATAAGATTGACTGGGCCGCCGCTTCAACCTCACATAATTTTTTACCTAGTACCTAATGTGACTTCAGTTCAGAAAAAAATCAACATCAGCAAAGAAATGCAGTTTGTCATGGTTTGGATGTTTTGGTCCGAAACTTATCATTTTTATTACTCATTGTGGCGAAATAACGTCATCCGAAATTTTTAACTTTTTATTTCTCAGATTTCTCATTTCTATCCTGTTTCTTCTTCTTCTTGCTTCAGGAGGCCCTGGTCAGTGCTCCGCACTAATATTGGCACGTCCCATCCTTCTGAGGTATGTGAAGAGGTATCCGGGGTTGTTGAATAGGCTTTCCATGTCGTCATCTCTTCCGGTCAGTTCGTGTCGTATGTGGGCGCCTCGTTGGCAGCTGAATATATGGTTTACGGTGTCTGGCTCTCTACAGTCGAGGCAGCCGGGGTCTTCGATGGCCCCAAATCTGGCCAGGTCAGCTCTGGATAGTGAGGAGTGGCCCGTTCGTAGTTGGTTCCACGTGACCTCTTCCCATCTGTTGAGGAACTTCTATGGGCGGTTTTTCATGGTAGTTGCCCAGTTTTGGAGGTACCTCTTGTACTTTAGTCTTCGCTCTTTCTTGATGACGGCTTTGGCCGTGTTGAGTGTCAGTGGGCGTATATCCTGGGCGAGGTGAGTTGCCTCTCCGGCTGCTACATCTGCGCACTCGTTACCTTCGAGTCCGCAGATTGCGGGGACCCAGACGAAGGTGCAACGCCCAATCTTCTCAACCGCCTTCCATATGATGATGCCGCAGTTGGTGTCCTGGGCCTCTGGGCCTGTCGCTAGTTTGCTGAGCGAGGAGAGGGAATCAGTCATTAGACTTTAGGGTCGTACTCGTAAGCTTGGTGGTGATAATAGCTGCTCCTCCTCCATTTTGGTTACCTTCCTGCACCAAACCGTCTGTCAAGATCTCTATGTCATCCTTGGTAAGGGAATCCAGTAGGTCATTGGTGATGGAGACTTGGGAGTCGCACTTCTCCTTCTTGATGTCTCTGTCTGCCAAGTCAAGGCGGAAGAAGGTCTCCGGTTGGTACAGTGTCCAAGGAGCAAATTGGCAACTAATCTGTTCGCGGGGGAAGCTGTCCAGCTCGGCGATACAGTCCATCTCTGTCGCGATTCTCCTCCAGCAGCCTCGGTGTGTCCTCTGGGTGTCGGTGTCATCTGGCTCGTGGTCGTTGTTCCTCTTCCAGGATTCATGGGTCCGGCTTTTTAGTCTTGGTTGCACCCAGGCTTTGGCAGTCTTGTGCGCTGGGACGTCGTCGGGGATGCGGAGTAGGCGCTCGCGGAGCACCGACGCCCTCTCTTGAGCGACATGGCGGAGAAGCGGGAGGTCGGCGCAGGCGAGGAGGGCTTTCTCGTTGGTGAGTCCGAGGCAGCCTGTTATTACTCTCGCACACTTGTTGTGAGCAGCTTCTACGGCCTTACGGGTCGACGGCTGGGCATGGTTCATCCAGATGCAGAAGAGTAGTCCCTGACCGCGCGGGTGGTGGCGATATAGGCTGCTCTGAGGTTGTGTTGGGAGGTCCCGATAGACCGTCTAGCTATGGCGGCAAGGCCGTTGCGTCTCTTTGCCATCCGTTTCTTGACATCTTCAGCGTGTGCGGCAAATGTCAGCTGAAGTTTCAGCCCCAGGAAAGTAGGGGTTTTTTCGAACTTCACTGGGTGATCGGCGAGGGTAAGAGAGAGCTTGGTCTTATTGTTGTTCTCCGCTGGATCTAGCGTGAACACAGTGTAGCAGCACTTGCTTTCGGCCGCGTGTTCGTACTGTGTCCTTCAGCTTCATGTAGAGGGCTGCCTTCCACGTCTTGTCGTAGGCACGGCTGAAGTCTAACAAGACGAGGGCGGCACGGCGAAGTTCCTTGGCCTCTAGGCCGTCGAAGATATCTTGGGTCACTCTCGCTAGCTGTTCTTCGGTGCTTCTGCCTCTACGAAAGCCAGCTTGGCAAGGGGCCAGTTTCTTCTTCGACTCCAGGTGGTAGACGAGGCGGGTGGCGACGAGACGTTCCGCCAGCTTCGAGGTCCAGCTGGTGAGTGCGACTGGTCGGTAGCTGCTGGGATTCTCCTTGGCCTTCCCTTTCCCTTTGAAGATGGGTATGATAATCGCCCTTCTCCAACCGTGGGGAGTGTTGCCGGAGTCCCAGGAGTGGTTTATAAGATGGAGGAGGGTTTCCTCTGCGGCTGGGGGAGGATGTTTCAGCATTTCGTTGCTGATCTCGTCATGTCCCGGGCTCTTCCTGTTCTTCAGGTTTCTGAGGCCAAATCTCAGCTGCCTGAGGCTGAAGGCGCTGCAGGCGTTCTCTTTGTTGCAACCGAATTCCTGCTTGAGGATTTTCCGAGCGTGTCTGGTGGTAGGACGGTCCTCGCGGCTGTGTTCCACTCTAGAGACTTTTGCATAGATCTGGCAGAACAGGTCCGCCTTCTGACGATCTGTGACAGCGTCCTGGAGTGGTTGGCCGGCATCACCAGAGCGTCTGTTGGCCACCATCTCCACGGAAGTTCTTGAGAAAGTTTTCTCCACGGAAGTTATCCTGTTTCTCTGAGAGCTCCTCAAGCATATTTTTGTGCTTTGCATTAAGCATGGTAGCCTTGCACTTCTCTTCCTGGCTGATAACGTATAATATTGAGGGCCACCATTTTTCATCAATCCCTCTTTTTACTACCTCCCTTTTCAATGCTAGGTTTTCTGAAGCCTTTTTCTCGACTTTTTTTTGTTTGGCTCAATTGAGATCTCAAGAGCTTAAGCTCAAGTTTAAATTACCTAACCGCTAGATTTAAAAAAAAAACACTATTCTACGGCACGCAAAACTTCAAAAAATTTGGTATGATATCCTTATTAAGGTATTATGTAAGAAGCCTATTTCTTTGAAAACTGTTATGTACTTTTTTAAGGTATTTCAAATAGTCTAAAACAAGTTTCAAGGTCAGTTTTTATTTTAGAATCCATTGTAGGAAATGAGGTGGCAACAATATTACAGTTATTTTGACTGCGGGCCACGAGCACCTAAACTCACACGACACTCAGACAGGAAAAAAACTACAAGTGCTGCTTACCTCTACTTATCTGCAATTAGATCCGGATCTTCCCTTCCAAATTCCTGCACTCTCCGGGCTTTCGTTCTGCATCGACTGTGCAATAACCTCTTCGATCGTGTTTCCGAAAAAAAAACCGGGCTGATGATCCCTGTGGGTCAATATCACGCGCAGCTATTTGATTTCCAGTTCAATGGTCTGATGAAGTTGGGGATGTTTGTCTACCATGCACGGGGTTCTGTCTCTTTCTCGTAGAGATTAAGTTCATTGTAGCAGCAACAAAAAGGATGTCTGTCTTTCTCAGATCCTGAATTATGTCCGGTGTCTACGTTCGTCTGCAATAAATGATGGCCTTAATCCGTTGTGGTTTTGAATGCAGATATTCTATGAGTTCGGCCAGTCGTTTGTTCTGTGACTAGATGTGCGGTTGTTCAGAATGTTGAGCCAGAGGATCATAATTCTCCCTGCCAGTTGTTTTTGTTGCTTTTCAAGCTATATCCTTTAATTTTTTGCTCGAGTCACTATGTTTGGGTTCAGAGACCGCTCGGGTAGCGCGTAGACTGTTTTGTTTGTCTCACTTTGTTCTTCAAACGGGCAACACACATAAAATACTTTCACTAGAAGCGTTACATATGTGGTGGAAACGGCCTAAACACGCGTGAGGAATTCAGGAGGAGGGAGTTAAATCTAAAGATGTAGTCCATGTAGAAACATAGATAAACAAAAGCGTTAAAATAAATAAAATTGAATTTTGACATATTTGAGGAAAAAGTTTGAGTAAAACAAAAATTTCAACAAAAAATGAAAACTAATTAGAAATTTATGGGAAACCGTTGCTTACTAATGTTGTAAATTATTAGGACGCAAATTAAACAGTTGTTTCAAATCGAGTGATGGTTTTTGTAAATTTGATATTCAAGTTATGATTGAAATTTTTTAATGATCGTTGAAAATTATCTTTAAAATTTACTTGATAATCCTTACCATGCACGAAATGCGCCGAAGCGTTTGAACTGACAGTTTCAAATTCTCAAAAAAAAACTTCAAATTGAAATTAAAAAAAAAACATTTTTTATTAAAGTTCATAAATTTTAACAACCAATCACTCAAGTCACAATTGAATTTAAGAAAAATAAGCTCTATTACTTTTGGCTTAAAATTCAGGCACTAACCTTTGTGCTTTTGTGCTTTCAATCAATCGGAGCCAATTTGGAGTTTTCTTTATGACATCTCTAGGATCGCTACAGCTTAAAGGCCACTTCCAAAACACCTCTACCAATCTAAGCAGAAAAGTGTACGCCCCCACAGCTAGGGCTCTAACTACCTAAAACACGCAACCACTATTAAAAACCAGTTTGGGACATTGAGTAACCACCATTGGTTTTGTTAGATTGTGTACATTTGATCTATTTTAGATGATCAAATTAAGAATTGCCTTTCCTCAATATAATTAGATAAAAAGAACTGCAAAAATTACATTCAGATACCCACACCTGGACAACAACTCTGGATTTACTTCCAGCCAAAATCTGATGATGTAACTTTAATTCAAGAAGTTTGTAAAATAACACTGTAGAAGCTTTGGACGGTTGGGTCAATTAATGGGAACCTTGCAAAATTAAAGTGAAAATTAGTGCGATCAGTTCGGTTTTGGCAGAGGAACTTTTTAATTCTAAAGATAATATTCTCATCTGAAACCCTCGCTTTGACGACGTACGGGTGGTAAATGATTTTACTGAGAGAAAAGTTAAATTTTACTACTAATTTTAGCAACTTGAATGGGAGACAATTAAGGCCTGCAACTTATTCAACAAAGAGTATGGCGAAAAAATGCCGTCTGTCATATTCAGTTTGCTATGTTTTGATGACAAAAAATGGTCTATTGAATACTTAAAATTCTGGAAAACTAGACCAATCATCAAAGCACTCGTATAAAAGTAGAGCAATATTTGGCTATGACCACTAGCTCGAACTGCGTGGTGCAACTTTTAGTACGCGAACAGTCAAAAACTACCGAAACAAACTTTGTGAACGTGCACAATGTGAAAGAGATGGTTCAGTTAAAATTAGTCAAACGAGCAACGCGTTCAAAAAGAATTGAACAAACTGGGATTCAAAAAATTTGTCGGAAAAAATAAAGGAGGTCGTGAATGGAAAATAGAGTGTTGAGTACAAAATAAAAGTTTTGTAAAACGTGATACACGGGTATTTTCAATACGTGAGCTCATGGGTACAAAAATAAAGATGAAAACAAAAAAACTTTCACCAAATTAGTATTTTCATTAAACAACTAAAGAAAGCGATCCAAAGTATTGTTTTTTTGCCCTGAAAGAGGCCATTTTTTTAAAAAAATAAGTGGACAATACGGTTACCATGAGGCAAAAAACAAATCAATATACCTTGAAACATACTTTTTCCTTCCTAAAAAGATTTAATGCTATACCAAAAAGGCTTCCGTAACTTCTGCGGATAGAGTTCAAAAAATCGAGGCCAAAAAGCTGGACGATATGAGAAGGAAAACAAAAAATTTCCTATGAATACAAATTGAAATTTCGACCATTTTTTACGAAGAAAAAGGATGTAACTTGTCTTCAGTAAACATGATAGAATGTCAAACATAAATAAAATATCACATCTACAAAAAAACAGTCAAAATTGAACAACCTAATAAATAACATCAGTTTTCTAACAGTTTCGTTAAATTTCTGACTAGTTTTCAATTTTCTATTTTTTTGTTTTACAAATTTTTTTCGCCTGAACATGTCATTTTTGTTCAATTTCATTTTTTTTCCATTCTACCCGTTTATACCTAGACTAAAATATTGGAGTCATTTTCCAGCTGTTAAAATTCTCGTGCATGTTAAGTTTTGAAACGTTTCTGCCATGTGAGCATTGCTTCTATCCTAGGTAGTTTAAAAAAGTTGCCTGTTTGATCTATATTATCTGAACCTAGTCAGCCCGACCACACTCCTGCAAAAAATTCTCCCGTCGAGGTATCCTCTTTATGGTGTTCCTTGATCCTCTTGGATAACTTTTATACCATTATACCATATGATGATGCCGCAGTTGGTGTCCTGGGCCTCTGGGCCTGTCGCTAGTTTGCTGAGCGAGGAGAGGGAATCAGTCATTAGACTTTAGGGTCGTACTCGTAAGCTTGGTGGTGATAATAGCTGCTCCTCCTCCATTTTGGTTACCTTCCTGCACCAAACCGTCTGTCAAGATCTCTATGTCATCCTTGGTAAGGGAATCCAGTAGGTCATTGGTGATGGAGACTTGGGAGTCGCACTTCTCCTTCTTGATGTCTCTGTCTGCCAAGTCAAGGCGGAAGAAGGTCTCCGGTTGGTACAGTGTCCAAGGAGCAAATTGGCAACTAATCTGTTCGCGGGGGAAGCTGTCCAGCTCGGCGATACAGTCCATCTCTGTCGCGATTCTCCTCCAGCAGCCTCGGTGTGTCCTCTGGGTGTCGGTGTCATCTGGCTCGTGGTCGTTGTTCCTCTTCCAGGATTCATGGGTCCGGCTTTTTAGTCTTGGTTGCACCCAGGCTTTGGCAGTCTTGTGCGCTGGGACGTCGTCGGGGATGCGGAGTAGGCGCTCGCGGAGCACCGACGCCCTCTCTTGAGCGACATGGCGGAGAAGCGGGAGGTCGGCGCAGGCGAGGAGGGCTTTCTCGTTGGTGAGTCCGAGGCAGCCTGTTATTACTCTCGCACACTTGTTGTGAGCAGCTTCTACGGCCTTACGGGTCGACGGCTGGGCATGGTTCATCCAGATGCAGAAGAGTAGTCCCTGACCGCGCGGGTGGTGGCGATATAGGCTGCTCTGAGGTTGTGTTGGGAGGTCCCGATAGACCGTCTAGCTATGGCGGCAAGGCCGTTGCGTCTCTTTGCCATCCGTTTCTTGACATCTTCAGCGTGTGCGGCAAATGTCAGCTGAAGTTTCAGCCCCAGGAAAGTAGGGGTTTTTTCGAACTTCACTGGGTGATCGGCGAGGGTAAGAGAGAGCTTGGTCTTATTGTTGTTCTCCGCTGGATCTAGCGTGAACACAGTGTAGCAGCACTTGCTTTCGGCCGCGTGTTCGTACTGTGTCCTTCAGCTTCATGTAGAGGGCTGCCTTCCACGTCTTGTCGTAGGCACGGCTGAAGTCTAACAAGACGAGGGCGGCACGGCGAAGTTCCTTGGCCTCTAGGCCGTCGAAGATATCTTGGGTCACTCTCGCTAGCTGTTCTTCGGTGCTTCTGCCTCTACGAAAGCCAGCTTGGCAAGGGGCCAGTTTCTTCTTCGACTCCAGGTGGTAGACGAGGCGGGTGGCGACGAGACGTTCCGCCAGCTTCGAGGTCCAGCTGGTGAGTGCGACTGGTCGGTAGCTGCTGGGATTCTCCTTGGCCTTCCCTTTCCCTTTGAAGATGGGTATGATAATCGCCCTTCTCCAACCGTGGGGAGTGTTGCCGGAGTCCCAGGAGTGGTTTATAAGATGGAGGAGGGTTTCCTCTGCGGCTGGGGGAGGATGTTTCAGCATTTCGTTGCTGATCTCGTCATGTCCCGGGCTCTTCCTGTTCTTCAGGTTTCTGAGGCCAAATCTCAGCTGCCTGAGGCTGAAGGCGCTGCAGGCGTTCTCTTTGTTGCAACCGAATTCCTGCTTGAGGATTTTCCGGGCGTGTCTGGTGGTAGGACGGTCCTCGCGGCTGTGTTCCACTCTAGAGACTTTTGCATAGATCTGGCAGAACAGGTCCGCCTTCTGACGATCTGTGACAGCGTCCTGGAGTGGTTGGCCGGCATCACCAGAGCGTCTGTTGGCCACCATCTCCACGGAAGTTCTTGAGAAAGTTTTCTCCACGGAAGTTATCCTGTTTCTCTGAGAGCTCCTCAAGCATATTTTTGTGCTTTGCATTAAGCATGGTAGCCTTGCACTTCTCTTCCTGGCTGATAACGTATAATATTGAGGGCCACCATTTTTCATCAATCCCTCTTTTTACTACCTCCCTTTTCAATGCTAGGTTTTCTGAAGCCTTTTTCTCGACTTTTTTTTGTTTGGCTCAATTGAGATCTCAAGAGCTTAAGCTCAAGTTTAAATTACCTAACCGCTTGATTTAAAAAAAACACTATTCTACGGCACGCAAAACTTCAAAAAATTTGGTATGATATCCTTATTAAGGTATTATGTAAGAAGCCTATTTCTTTGAAAACTGTTATGTACTTTTTTAAGGTATTTCAAATAGTCTAAAACAAGTTTCAAGGTCAGTTTTTATTTTAGAATCCATTGTAGGAAATGAGGTGGCAACAATATTACAGTTATTTTGACTGCGGGCCACGAGCACCTAAACTCACACGACACTCAGACAGGAAAAAAACTACAAGTGCTGCTTACCTCTACTTATCTGCAATTAGATCCGGATCTTCCCTTCCAAATTCCTGCACTCTCCGGGCTTTCGTTCTGCATCGACTGTGCAATAACCTCTTCGATCGTGTTTCCGAAAAAAAAACCGGGCTGATGATCCCTGTGGGTCAATATCACGCGCAGCTATTTGATTTCCAGTTCAATGGTCTGATGAAGTTGGGGATGTTTGTCTACCATGCACGGGGTTCTGTCTCTTTCTCGTAGAGATTAAGTTCATTGTAGCAGCAACAAAAAGGATGTCTGTCTTTCTCAGATCCTGAATTATGTCCGGTGTCTGCGTTCGTCTGCAATAAATGATGGCCTTAATCCGTTGTGGTTTTGAATGCAGATATTCTATGAGTTCGGCCAGTCGTTTGTTCTGTGACTAGATGTGCGGTTGTTCAGAATGTTGAGCCAGAGGATCATAATTCTCCCTGCCAGTTGTTTTTGTTGCTTTTCAAGCTATATCCTTTAATTTTTTGCTCGAGTCACTATGTTTGGGTTCAGAGACCGCTCGGGTAGCGCGTAGACTGTTTTGTTTGTCTCACTTTGTTCTTCAAACGGGCAACACACATAAAATACTTTCACTAGAAGCGTTACATATGTGGTGGAAACGGCCTAAACACGCGTGAGGAATTCAGGAGGAGGGAGTTAAATCTAAAGATGTAGTCCATGTAGAAACATAGATAAACAAAAGCGTTAAAATAAATAAAATTGAATTTTGACATATTTGAGGAAAAAGTTTGAGTAAAACGAAAATTTCAACAAAAAATGAAAACTAATTAGAAATTTATGGGAAACCGTTGCTTACTAATGTTGTAAATTATTAGGACGCAAATTAAACAGTTGTTTCAAATCGAGTGATGGTTTTTGTAAATTTGATATTCAAGTTATGATTGAAATTTTTTAATGATCGTTGAAAATTATCTTTAAAATTTACTTGATAATCCTTACCATGCACGAAATGCGCCGAAGCGTTTGAACTGACAGTTTCAAATTCTCAAAAAAAACTTCAAATTGAAATTAAAAAAAAACATTTTTTATTAAAGTTCATAAATTTTAACAACCAATCACTCAAGTCACAATTGAATTTAAGAAAAATAAGCTCTATTACTTTTGGCTTAAAATTCAGGCACTAACCTTTGTGCTTTTGTGCTTTCAATCAATCGGAGCCAATTTGGAGTTTTCTTTATGACATCTCTAGGATCGCTACAGCTTAAAGGCCACTTCCAAAACACCTCTACCAATCTAAGCAGAAAAGTGTACGCCCCCACAGCTAGGGCTCTAACTACCTAAAACACGCAACCACTATTAAAAACCAGTTTGGGACATTGAGTAACCACCATTGGTTTTGTTAGATTGTGTACATTTGATCTATTTTAGATGATCAAATTAAGAATTGCCTTTCCTCAATATAATTAGATAAAAAGAACTGCAAAAATTACATTCAGATACCCACACCTGGACAACAACTCTGGATTTACTTCCAGCCAAAATCTGATGATGTAACTTTAATTCAAGAAGTTTGTAAAATAACACTGTAGAAGCTTTGGACGGTTGGGTCAATTAATGGGAACCTTGCAAAATTAAAGTGAAAATTAGTGCGATCAGTTCGGTTTTGGCAGAGGAACTTTTTAATTCTAAAGATAATATTCTCATCTGAAACCCTCGCTTTGACGACGTACGGGTGGTAAATGATTTTACTGAGAGAAAAGTTAAATTTTACTACTAATTTTAGCAACTTGAATGGGAGACAATTAAGGCCTGCAACTTATTCAACAAAGAGTATGGCGAAAAAATGCCGTCTGTCATATTCAGTTTGCTATGTTTTGATGACAAAAAATGGTCTATTGAACACTTAAAATTCTGGAAAACTAGACCAATCATCAAAGCACTCGTATAAAAGTAGAGCAATATTTGGCTATGACCACTAGCTCGAACTGCGTGGTGCAACTTTTAGTACGCGAACAGTCAAAAACTACCGAAACAAACTTTGTGAACGTGCACAATGTGAAAGAGATGGTTCAGTTAAAATTAGTCAAACGAGCAACGCGTTCAAAAAGAATTGAACAAACTGGGATTCAAAAAATTTGTCGGAAAAAATAAAGGAGGTCGTGAATGGAAAATAGAGTGTTGAGTACAAAATAAAAGTTTTGTAAAACGTGATACACGGGTATTTTCAATACGTGAGCTCATGGGTACAAAAATAAAGATGAAAACAAAAAAACTTTCACCAAATTAGTATTTTCATTAAACAACTAAAGAAAGCGATCCAAAGTATTGTTTTTTTGCCCTGAAAGAGGCCATTTTTTTTAAAAAATAAGTGGACAATACGGTTACCATGAGGCAAAAAACAAATCAATATACCTTGAAACATACTTTTTCCTTCCTAAAAAGATTTAATGCTATACCAAAAAGGCTTCCGTAACTTCTGCGGATAGAGTTCAAAAAATCGAGGCCAAAAAGCTGGACGATATGAGAAGGAAAACAAAAAATTTCCTATGAATACAAATTGAAATTTCGACCATTTTTTACGAAGAAAAAGGATGTAACTTGTCTTCAGTAAACATGATAGAATGTCAAACATAAATAAAATATCACATCTACAAAAAAACAGTCAAAATTGAACAACCTAATAAATAACATCAGTTTTCTAACAGTTTCGTTAAATTTCTGACTAGTTTTCAATTTTCTATTTTTTTGTTTTACAAATTTTTTTCGCCTGAACATGTCATTTTTGTTCAATTTCATTTTTTTTCCATTCTACCCGTTTATACCTAGACTAAAATATTGGAGTCATTTTCCAGCTGTTAAAATTCTCGTGCATGTTAAGTTTTGAAACGTTTCTGCCATGTGAGCATTGCTTCTATCCTAGGTAGTTTAAAAAAGTTGCCTGTTTGATCTATATTATCTGAACCTAGTCAGCCCGACCACACTCCTGCAAAAAATTCTCCCGTCGAGGTATCCTCTTTATGGTGTTCCTTGATCCTCTTGGATAACTTTTATACCATTATGCCGACATAGTTGGAGTTATATCCACAACGAGTTAGTTTGTAAACCACTCTAGAACTCAGTTCACGTCCAATAGAAGCTTCCAAATGAAAGCAGGCTTGACAAAATTTCCTTTTGTTGAAAACAGTTTGAGCTCCAGTTTTTCGTCGTTTTTTTTGATGATTTCGATTCTAATGTCAAAGAGGGAGGTGCGTCATTCCGTGATGTCTCTATAGTTCATTTGGAAGTGTCTAATTGTTTTTCCTTCAAAAATCTTACTTACTGATCGTAACCTTATCCCATCTGACCATTTCTGCGGGCATTGATTTTCCGACCATTGTTTGTTATTGCACCCAAACCATCGGTGAATTTCCCCCAAATTGACGTGCTTCTACACATTCGATGCACTGTTCCATCAATCACGTATCTTTTTTCATTGTTAGAAATAGTGTTAGAGATAGTTTTTGCTATTTTGTTTGATTGTATCAAAAAACCATGTGGCTCGAATGTACTAGCTAAAAAGCGCCAGTCTTGAAAGTCACACCGATCGTGATTTAGTTTTCATCGGTTCCACTGGTTGCAGGTTTTGTTTTTTTTCTTTCAACCGCACTAGTGGCCGATACTTATCTTTGGTCGCCTTGGAAATACGGATCTTGGTCTCAACGAACTGGAAAGACCCTATTCTGATCGCGAATACAAATAAGTATTTTTTGTGTAAAATTGAAATTTAGGGCACAGAGTGCAGCCGAGTCAAATGGACAAAAATGGACAAAGTAAAGTTTTGCAGGGGGGAGGTGAGAAAAAGAGCCAATGTTTCCAAAAATTAGAACTGAAAAAAGAATTTCGATCTTTCAAGCTGCAATAGAACATATATGCATGCATAACGCTTGTAACTTTATACTAAATACGATGTAACGTACCCGGGTTGACCAAAAAAGCTAACCATACCATTTTCATTTTCAATTAAGGAAAATGCTGAACATACACTTTTCATGCATTTCCATAGGTACAGAAAATTGCGTGAAAGGTCTATTATTTATGATTTTTTATATATGGAAATTGAGTGACTAGCATTATTACGTAAACCAAAAAATTTATTGATTTTTTACTTTTTAGTTTCTTAAAGTTTTTTTTGGTTGTAATCGTAACCGAACACAAATGACAAAAACGTTGGTTACTAAAACGTAGAGTAACCAAAGGTTTGACCGTCTCGCATTAAAAATGCATTCAAAATGGCCCGGCATGTCTTGAATGTGTCTTTTACAAACAACATAACGAAGTTATCAAACTCTTAGATTATGGCAAAAATTTTCAAAGATGATTATTTTTAAATTTCGAGTTTTTAATTCATCGGACATTGATCAAGGCGTACATAGTGATGCCATTCAAAAAAAAAGATTTTTTTTTGCGTTTTTGAAAAAGTTATGAAGCGAAAAGGGGAAAAATCCATTATCAGTGGATCTAGGACTACGTTATGCGCACAAAAAATTAAATTTTGCATAAAAAAAATTTTTTTTTTCGAAAAATGTCTGTTTGAGTACAAAATTCGGCTCTTTTTCTTTTTCCCACCCATTTCACATGAGCGTCATTTTAATGGTCTAACGAGTGGTTTTACAAGGTTAAATATGAAGACCAAATATGTTTTTCATAGTCTAATTTATTTGCATGTCAATTTTCATGACAATTGGACAATGCGAACAGTAATTTTAATTATAAAAAACTGCAGGTGGGGGGAAAAGGTAAAAGAGCCCAAAATTTGATTTGCGGTTGAAATAAAAACAATAAAAGTTTTTGGGGCAATTTCAAAGTTAATTGGAAAAATTTTTTGTTGCCGCCATCAAAAAAATGTCAGTGATACAATTCCATATATGGAAACTGCATGACTAGCGTTTTTTTTTTGACGAAAAATTTTCTTTTTAGTTTGTCACGATACACCGCTTTTTATGCCAAACCAAGAAAAAAAAGTTCTCCGAAAATTCGACGACGCCCTTTCAGCAAGTTGATGATTTTTTCGTGACTAGTATTTTTTCATAGACTTAGTTTATGGAATTGTATGATTACCATTTTTGGTCTATGGAGGTCAAACCGGGTAAGATGGTTAAAATTTAAAATTATTATGTTTTAGACGGTGCCTAATTTCATAACACTATGACAGCATTGAAATACTTTTTTTAAGTTGAAACTTAAAAATGGGCGATAAGTAAGGAGCACGTTTTGTGAACGTTTCTTCAATAAAATTTTTCAAGTTGAAAGTTTTCAGAAACCAAAAGGCAGATTTTCTATGAAAATTTTTAATATTCAGTTCAAAAAAAAAACGTAATTAGAAAAAAAGCGCGGGCCAATTTAACCGGAATTTTTGTCTATAAATTACGTATTTAAGTTGATATTTATCAGTTCAAATAATTAACTTTATTTATAAACAAACAGGTGAGTTGGGTTTAGCGTTCAAATTTAGAACCCCAAATACTGAGCCATCTTTTCGAAATGTTTTTCAATTTAAAACAGATTTAAAAAACCGTAAAAAGAAGTCTGGTATTATTAAAGTTTTTAGTGAAGACATTTAGAGATAGAGCCCGAAATGGCTCTTTTTCACTCCCCCCATATTTCAAATTTTCCATTTTTCAACTGCCTTACGTGATATTATGGCTGAACGCGTGATGTTGCCAAATAAGAGATGAAGAACAAATGTAATCACAAAATATACTTCGTTCACCATGCGAGTTATCATTAGATTGTGACGACGTAAGATTATTTTTTTTTCCAAATATGCTACGATGTCCCCTATAAAAAATATATTTATGAATAATAGCTTTTTCATCATTCTTTTTCTGATTTCACGACCATGAATAGGGACCCACCTAGAGTTGGAGGTACCTGTTGGATAGTTTGTGAATTTGCTTTACTTATTTGGGATGAAATGGAATGTTTCAAAAAAATTAAAAGTTGGGTTTCAACCAAAACCTGGCTCCTTTAACCCCCCCCCCCCCACCTACATTTTAAACTCTCCATTTCCCTAATTGTCGTATGTGTTATTATGGCTGAACGAAGTCAGGTATGTAGCATACAATTGTTCAAAATAAAAGTTTAATCAACATGCACAGTTTCATTAGATTATGACAACGTAAATTTACTTTTTCAAAACTGAAACTCAAATGTGCGACGGAAAATGGTCAAGAGCCCAAAATATTAGTTGTCAGTTTTAAAATTTTTAATCAAAAAGTAGAAGATAAACTTTGAATATCATAACCTTTTTCCTATGCACTGAAGCTTCCCACAACCTGTTGCTTTGTTTAGACGGCTTTTTTCGAGTTCTCCACTTTCAAAATACTGAGTTTTATGTTTGTTTTACGTGTTATTGCGGCTAAATGCGTGATGTTACTCTGTAAAGTATGAAGAACAAATCTGTTGACAGTTGTCGATTTGTCACCACGCCAAATTTCATTGCATTATGACAACGTTAAATAAGCTTTTCAAATTTGAATTTGAAAAAGAGCCGATTAAACTTCTGAAATCAGACTCGGCTGGGTAGTTTTCAAAAAAGAATCGAAACATTTCAAAAAAGGGATGGGAAATCAAAACATAGAAGTTTTTGAACGTAGCTACATGCAAAGGGGAGCTTCGCTCAACTTTTTTTTCTTTGAACTCAAAAGCTCAGATTTGGGATGGTAGTATTCAATACAAGTTAAAAGCTTCCAAAATTCAAAAAATCTTAATTTGACTTTTGGTAACGCGTAACTTTTTTGGTAGAAAAATGGACGTAGCTGCTAGTGCAGAAGAATTTCATACACCCCTTCTTTCAATTTTCCCAGAATCTGAGAGTCGTTTACCAGAAAAGGTTGGCTCTTTTTCCTCTATTAAAATTACTATTAAAAAATAACTTTTCCGAAGTGACATTTTTTCGCGCGTAAATAGTATTAAGATTTGTGTTTAGCCACTAAAATATGGAGGGTCTCACAACTCCGGGACACATATTCATCCCACAGAGTTTTCCAATAGCTGTAGATTGCAGAAAACCCAATCCCATACGTTTTCATAATTCCTTTTTTCATAATCCCTGTTTTTTACCAAAAAATCAAATATCATAGTGCTATTGATCTTTTAATCAAGAAACCCTTCTCTTTTCAAATCACTCCCTCCAAACACATTTGAGGAACCATCATTTCAATTTTTTTTATATCGCCGTTTTCTTAGGTCCTCATCAACCAAAAAAATGCAGTGCACACTTTGGTTGTCTTTCACGCTGCTGGTGCTCGCTATGCTCTCCTTTGAAGACACTTCAGCGGGTATCCCATGGTACATGTGCGGAAAATTCAGGTGCAAGTTGTGTAATAAGGTGAGTTTACTTTTTCAATACTGTTTTCATGGAGCGTACCCAGGTTGACCTCCATTCTAAGAAAAAACTTATCATACAATTCCATAAAAAAAAAAATTATTATCATAGAATTCGATGCATGGGTTCTATGGAAAAAATGCTTATCCTAGAATTTCTATCTATGAAAATTGTGTGATCAGCATTTTTTTAATTGATTTTTTTTCAGGAAAACCTTTAAAAAGAGATTTTTGGTAAGTTGAATTCAGCTTGATTTGTTATCTGATTAATCTAGATCTAATTGGCCCCCATTTTTCTTCTTTTTTTTTGACAAAAAATGTTTATCATACGATTTCCCTTCTATGAAAATGGTATGATAAGCATTTTTTCTATAAACAAATTTTTTGTTCAAAAACTTTTCAAAAAGCATATACGAATCAACGCAACTGCTCAAGGGTAACTCAACAATATCATTTTTCTGAAATCTGATAAAATTACATCGAGAAAAGGTCTTTTTTCTCCTACCAATCAGGCTCAATAATTTTTTTTCTAGGACTGATAAGTCTTCGAGTACTTTTTGCATTGACTTAGTTGTAATTTCTTTTAACAGATGGTAAGGTGAGGTTTCCGAAATAACTCCGTTTTTTTTTAAAAGCAAAATAAAAAATACAAAATAAAAAATCAGAATATTCGAAAAGTTTGCGAATTTGACTTTGCTCTCAATACACATTTCTCCCTAATGCTTGGAAAAAGTTTTTGCTAATAAACTTTTAGTTTTCACGAATTAGACAAACGATAATTACGCATTGTTGGACATAAGGGTTTGGGCATGAAAGCTAAGTCTATAAAAGTATAAAAGCTTAGATGGCCGATTTTTTTGAAAAAATAAATTTTTTTTGAAATAAGTTTTTTTTAAGTCACCAGCATAGCAGGAAGTTTGTTTTGATAGCGTATCATTTTAATACTCAAAAATTCAATCGATTGACATTTTTCTTTTCATACAAACTTGATCATGAACTTATATTATGTCTTTATCAACTCAGATAGCAGAGTTCTTCTGGAAAAAAAATTTCTCAGAACTTTTTTGTTTTTCAATGATTTCGGATCAACATGAAATATTCGTTAATACGCCTTGGAAAACATTGTATGCAATGGAGAACAAAAAGGTGAAATAGTATCCAAGTTTTTGACCGAAGAAAAAGTACTCTACCGTATTCAACCGAAGCGAAACATGTTAAGACCGTGCGAGACAAAAAAAAGCATGCTCAACCGTGCTCAACCCGAGAAAGGTATGTCTCGACTCTACACGCCACAAATACTGTGCTCTACCATACTCAAGGGTTCGTGCAAAGTTTAGGTGATCGAGCGGATTTTGCTCGAGTCATGGTTTATCTAAAACAGCCGAGCGATGTCCTTTTTCGACTATTTGAGTCGACATTTGTCAGTTTTTGATTTTTTCAATCAAATCATGAACGCTTTCGACTTTTTCACGTTAGCTGGCATTTACTGATTTTTCATGTCTGTTTGTATGTATGTGTTTTTATATGCAAGTAATTATGTATGTTTGTATGTATGTATGTATGTATGTATGTATGTATGTATAAGAGATGTCGGAACAGGATTTAAAGCATAAAAAAACTGCTCAAAAAAGAGCTTTTAATACCAATTGTGCATTGGCATGTATCCTGACTCTGTCAATGTGGTAGTGCCAGAGGGGACTCTGTTCCCTCTTGCCCACTGCCTCCTCTATTCCTCTCTTCACACGGCTGAACGAGTCGCCTCTCTGGCCTCGACATCTTCAAGGCAGAAATTGAACCTCACCAGCTGTTGCGAAAAAAATATTCCAAGTTTTTTTTTGTATGGGGGAGAGGAGTGGTGGTGGTTGAAGGATTGGTTTGGGGGGCGTCTCTTTTGTTGCTGAGAAAGTTTCAGCTTCAATATAGCCCAGCCCAACGTGCCAGTCTCTCAACAGAAGATAAAAACTACAGAAAACTTTAGAGGTTTGAAACTCTGTTACCGTGTTTCCTGTAACTTTCTCTCTTCAAATTTAAGACAGCAGAGAGTTACTATTAGTGGGAATCAACATCAGGGGAAGGGTTGCCCCACACTAAAAATTACTGACAAGAAATTGAATACGCCTTTCTGAAGTCCAAATCTGCAGATCCAAAGAACACTTCATGTCAGCTCCGAGAAAACGTTACATATTTATCATCTAATACAAGCTAAGAATGTGTGAAAATGCACATGATTATAGAATACACATACATCATAACTTCTATCCGTGCGACAAAAATCAAATTTTAAGACCAGCATCGGAAACATGTATGAGAAGATCCATTTCTGAGTCTTATGCAAAATTTGTCCGTAAAAAAATTTATCATACCATCCCATTGAATGGAAAAAATCATTATCATACAGTTCCATTGTATTGAAAAACTGGTTATTATGTGATTTTCACACAATTTTGTTATTCTATGGAATGTATGGAATCGTATGATAAACATTTTTTCCATAGTTTGGAATTGTGTGATAAGCATTTTTTGTCAACCCGGGTATTTCTTCAATGAAAAAAGTTATAAGCTTTTTATTGGAAAAAAACTAATATAGCTGAAAATTTTTAATTGTGAAATTCTGTTTCATTCCCTGTGGCAAAAAAATTAAAGGCCTAGACCTGAAATTAGGCGAGAAGTAACTTGTTTTGGCACTCAAAATATGAAATCAATCTAGGAGATATTTGATGTCAATTTTATCAAAAATGATTTCAATTGTTTTTTTTGTTTGTTTCAGTATCTTTGCCTAGGCGAGGATAAAAAGGGAGTCAAACCAGCACAGGTCAAAAAAGATTTGAAGAGTTGTCCTTCAGGTTTCAAGCAATTCGGCTTCAAACATTGGTCGCAATTCTATCCTGAGCATTTGTGGGCACGCATCTGTGAACAAGTATATATATGAACATTTTTCTTTGAACCAAGTACAAAAATGATTCCAGGAAACAGATTCATGATGAAACTGACGCAAACTAAAAACTCATACACGAATCGAGGTTTCAGACCTGACTTTTGGTTGCAATTCAACCTTTGGACATTTACAATGACAATTATGAGATCCGCAATAGTTTCTACCATCGAACACCCTCAATTTTGCCAATTTAATTACCTCCGCAGAGCGTAGCCCGACTAAACAATATGCTAAATGAAAAACAACTTTCTAAAAAAGGTGCAAAATTTGGGCAGCAGTTGCTGTACACAAAAGACAAAGGTCCGAAAAAGGCTCGGAATAAGACAACGCGCGCATCAGACACTAAATTTACAGACAACTTTAAAACTGTCATAGCCTCCTTTTCCATCGTGTTTAAACTTGTCTAGTTGATTAAAAAAACGTTTGCAAGCGTCAATCTATGAGCTTCGTTCAGATAACTTGCGATTACTTCACTTTCTTCTGAAGAAGTAATGTCAGATGGTTATATTGCTACATGACTTTTCAAATTCTCCGAATCTAACGTAAGAATGGTAGTTTTGAATTCCACGATGCTGAATCCTGATAATTATGACACTTTTTTTCTACCAGGTGCATAAGTTCGGTCTGAAATATGAAAAAATATTACGGGTTAATCTTCTCTTTAAAGAGGCAATTTTATTTGATGCACTTTCCTGTTCTTAAAAAAAATAAAAAAAAAAACTGAGTGTTCTTTACAGTTTTGATTGAGCCTTGACTCAGAAGGACAGAAAACCTAAAATTATCTTAGGTTGAAGACATTTCAAAACTTTCCAATTTGAGCTCCAAGAACACTGAGGTCGCAACTAACGAAACATCAGAATGTTCAAACAGTTCGCTAGAACGCTCATGGGTCTCTACAATGGTACAAATTATGCGTACGGTCAAGTATCGTTGGAACAAAAGACTAGCTAACAGTGCAATTTTTCATAAGTCGGCGGAAAATTGACGGGAACATATGAATTTAAAAACGGATTTTCTGGGCTCACATCAATGCCAGCGGAGTTTCAAAAATTCATTGATAATTTACTTAAGGAATGTCCCCATGCAAATGCTTTCATGGACGATATCTTAATTGCGTCAAAGGGTAGAGCACACTGCATTAGTGGAAAAAATTTTGAAGAAGTTGGATGTATCAAAAGTTTCCTTAAAACTACGGAAATGCGAATTTGCAAAAACCGAGTGTGAATGGTTAGGGTTCCGAATTGGGAAAAATGGCATCGCGCCATTTGTTCGGAAAACTCAAGCAGTAGAAGATTTGAAAACCCCAAAAACTAGAAAATAACTAAAACCACTAATGGGTTCTATGCACAGTTTGCATAAACTTTTGCCAAAACTCGCTGAAGCGAGCGCACCGTTAAGACCGTTACTCAGTCAGATCAACGACTTTGTCTGGACACCGAATTGCGAGAACGCGTTTCAACAATTGAAATCTCTAGTGAAAAACATTGTAGAGCTTAGGCATTTGGATATTCACCGTGAGACTAGAATAGTTTGCGATGCTACTCACGATGGCCTAGGGGCCGTGTAAGAACAGTACAGCGCCACCAGTTGACACCCAATTTCGTCAGGCCGAAAAAAAGTATTCTACAAGCAAACACTATTAAATTCTTCGCCAAAAAGAGGAAATAAAACATATCTTAGTCAGATAACTCGAAGGTACGATCGTTTGGTCCCGTATGATTTCAAAGTTGAACATAGAGAAGGGTCAAAAATGGGAATGGCAGATTATTTGTCTCGGTTTCCATCTGCAGCGGCGCCCGAAACAAGTCATTACGATGAAAGTTTTACAGTAGCAAAAATAAAAATGATAAATAATGCAATAAACCCTAGGGACCAGTTAAATCCTGGGAGTCAAAAGATGAACCAAATTCAAAAAATCCCACGGTAGAGGGCGGACGATCATGTTTGTACTCAAAGAGAAAAGTTGTATCCAATGAAATTAGAAGGAAATTATAATATGCAAATATTAACAGAGAGAGCACGCGCTCACTAGAGGGCGTGGTCACATGCAACCGGCGGTTAGCCATTCGTAATCGAGATATTTGCATACCGGAGGAAATATGCAAATTACGAAGCAAAAAAATCAAACTTTGTTCTCAGTACGTAGAATCAAGTTGTTGTTTGGAAGAAAAAACCAAGAAAAGTATGTCATCTATAAATTCTCCAGAGAAAACCGATCCACAAACACCTTCTGCTTTTGTTAGTACCTCCACACATTCCGGAAATGTAAACTTCAATGTAGTACTAAATAGAGTGGAAAACCAGCCACCGAGCTTGAGTTCAGATTCTGATATAGAAGTTTTAACTCCAGATAAAGTTATTCCGAAAAAGACTTATTCGAAAAAGCTAAACACCGTTAATTCGTTCCCTCAACAATTTACCGGGTTGTCTTATCCCCTTGTGCAGAGTGATAAATGGATTTATTCAATAGTACCTACTGATAGTCGAATAGTTAAGAACATTGATTACCCAGAGATTCTAAATTTAAAATTAGTTGAGGCTAATATGAAAAAGAACCCGATACTGAAAACGATCCGCGACGCGATACGAGACAAGGGCACACGCGCCAAGGACATTATCACCCAGACTGGGACAATATTACGCTCAACATATCAACGTTTTTGCTGTGCGCGAAAATTGTTTGTGGATGGATGGTCGACTGGCCATACCAAAGGACATGTCATCAGCAGTGTTAAACCGATTGCATCACAACCAACACAAGCGGGACAAAATGTTCGCAGCGGCGAAGGATTTCTGGATACCGATCATGCATAGGAACCTTGCGGCCACAGCAAAATACTGTAGAAGCTGCCTAGAAGCAGGTATAACCTTAAATCGGACATTCCAAAAAATGATATGGAAACCTAGGGATCTTGTTCAATTGGATTTTTGAGGTCCTGTAAATTATGTACGGGGTCGAAAAAAACATGTTCTAGTAGCGGTAGATACGTTCTCACATTGGCCGTCGGCCTATGTCTGTTCAAGTAACAAATCTAAAAATGAAAAAAAATTCCTACGGAAATACATAAATACACATGGGCAACCAAGGAAACTACATAAGGACCAGGCAACCAGATTCTTTCCGAATTATATACAAAACTTCTGTAATTAGGAGGGCATCAAACTTATAAAATCTCCGGTTAATGATCACCGCGCTATGGTGATGGTCGAAAGGACCATTGGCTCGATAAAAAACTACGTCCTAACATATCTACAGGAAAATAAAAGCTAAAAATTTCGATTGATGATCTCCCGTGCCCTGAGCGCCCTACGATTTGTGCCGCAC
Organism: Symsagittifera roscoffensis; assembly: GCF_963678635.1. NCBI lineage: Eukaryota > Metazoa > Xenacoelomorpha > Acoela > Convolutidae > Symsagittifera > Symsagittifera roscoffensis. The sequence continues at coordinate 36,210,412 of NC_087069.1, read as the reverse complement.
TCTAAAATTAAACTAACGCCATTTGAGGCTTATCATGGAAGAGAAGCAAATACCGCCCTTCGGAGTTTGACGAAAAAACCATCGTTGAAAACCCTAACTTGGAAAAATGTCATTAATCAGAAATTACCATGTTTAGACAAGGCGAGTGGTCTACCTGAAGTGGAACTGAATCTTGATTGGGAGAAGCGTAGCGATCTCGTGTACGCCCCGGAAAACCGAAAGACGCCAAGGGTTTTGGATGAGAACGAGCTAATTGAGACTGATGTGGACCCTAAGGCGAAAGAGGTGGATCCTAAGGCACAAGAGTTATCTAAGGCACCAGAGTGGCTAAACCGACAAGGGACAAGTACCAAGACGGTCTACCAGCGGACCGGGAAAACGGACCCAAAAGATCCGAGAAAGTATAAACGTTTACCATTAAAAGTTGAGAGTTGACAAAAAATACGGTGCAAATGAAAAAAGGATCGTTACTAAGGCGAAGTGTTGTTTCGTTTAGATCGGCGGCTGAAGAAAGCCGAATTGAGAAAGGGACCAACGCTAATACCCCGGAGCCGAGCAAAACAAAGGAACCTAAAAGTCAGGCGGAAAAGTCCAAAGTGGATCAACCAGGAATGAAACGGGCGTAGACGAACAGTGAGAACCGAAAATTCAAGAAAAAGCGAAAAGTCGAGAGCAGCGAAGACGAGAGCGACAAGGAGGAGGACAGCGAATGGGCAGTCGTGAGGCGAGAAGACGAAACCGAGAAAATTACAGCGAGCGGGGCGGACGAACCGTCGGGAACGGAAAACGCGAAAATACCGAAAACCGTCGGTAACAAAAGAAAGCTGAGCGAGGAGGCAACGCGCCGATCGACGCGACAACATGGATGGAGTGATGATTCACTGTATCGAGCATAAATGAGAAGTAAAACTCAGGAAGAGGGTTGGCATTCATGCCTAAAAACTCAAATTGAAACTAAAACTGTTCAGTAAAACTACGGAGAAAATTATGAGTTGATAATTTTTAAATCTGAGATTTAAAGTTTATTTGTGGTTTCCCAAATGGTATAGGGACCAGTTTTGACTTTATGTAAGTTATATGAGTTTGTACTTTCTGTCTGGGGACCTGCTGTTGTGACCTTGCGATCTCTATCGTCCGGCACGAGCTAAAACAGAAAGGTGCAGTTAGATTTAGATTTGATGTCTTACAGTTGCGTTGCATTTAACTTTAAACAACTATTCTTTTCATCACTATACATTATACAACTTCAATAGTTGATTAAAAGTTTACGATTGCAATTAATCCAAAAAATTTATTTCTGAGTTGATTTTTGAAAGTCTCAAAAACGAAACGCTTAAAAAATCATCAGTTTTTTTGTTTGTTTGATGGCTATGATGGCCAATTTTAATTTTGTTGTTTTTAGTCGGTACTTCATTTCTTCATCTCTGCCTAATACTTTTTTCTAACAAGTTAGAACCAGCGAGTCCAATCGGCAGTCGGAAAACAATTTAAAAAATTGCGTTGCTTTTATTTGATTCTGGTCATCGCCAAATAATCACCATTGAAAAAATTTGGCCAAAAACTAGAAGTTTGTTGCTTTTGTTATATCAATTGTGAAAGACAGCCGAACTTAGGTCGTTTTCTATGCATTGTAAATGCAAAGACCGTCCAACCTTTGGTGCTTTGAGTAACCAAGGTCTTTGTCACTTGTGTTCGGCTGCAAACGCAACCGAAAATTTTTTAGAAAGAAAAAATCAAACTTTTTGGTTTATGGAAAAAAAACACCTATCATACTATTTTCATGTATGGAAAAATGTTTATCATAGAGATTTCATGCAATGTTTTGTACGTATGGCATTGAATGGAATTGTACGACAAGAAGTTTCTCATATATGGGAATTGTATGATAAGAAGTTTCGGTCATCCCTCGTAATGAATTTTGTAAAAGAATCAGCGCAGACATTGAGTCGCTCGGTCTGCCTTTCTCAGTTAAAACCAGGAATCTGAAAACATTAGAAATCGCAAACTGTCACATGAGCTTCGTTGCGGACAAGCTGGCAATGAAAGCTTTCTTAGGGTTTAATCAGAGTTGTTCGATAGAAAGCTGCTGCTACAATTGGTGCCTGACGCGAAGAATTGCCACACAAGCAGAGAATGCCAGCCGATACACAAATTACTGCTGAAACAGACAGTAAAAAAAAATTTGTTTGTCAGTTGCGAACCAACATTTTTGATCCATATGATAATCCTTTTATTGATGTAAAATTATACTCTTCTTACGTTCCTGCCTTTGATTTTGTCAGATTTTGTAGGCAAGACTTCAGTTCACTCGGTTTTGTACTTGAATATTGGAGACTTGTCCAGTTCAAAATGAGCCCAATAACTCTTCAATCCGATCGTGACGTTTTAAATTAAAACTTTTAATCGCAATGATTGGTTAGCAAGTTTGGCAAATGTTCAATTAAATGATTTTCGAACGTATGAAAAGAAGCAACTCTTTCAGGTCAGCACCTTGGGTATAGGCGAAAATCTTTCCAGACAGTTTTTTGTAGCATCAGATTGTTCATGGTCCTCGTGCACTTCAACAAAATGGTCCCTTTTATCGAGCGAGGACATTGAAATACGGAAAAAGCAATACGGAAAGAAGCAGGAATTGCTGCAGATAATTTTGAAACTGATTTGACATACAATTAGTTGGAGTTGAAGAACGGTAACAAAAAAATCACAGCAAAATCATTTGTAACAAACGGAACGAAAAGTTTCCAAAATAATCTTGTGATAGCCAACATCAACATCAATACACTCCTTGATGTCTTTTGCATCAATGTCGTGTAGTCATCTGCTCGTCCAACAATTTGACTAATTCATTTGCTCCTATTTGGTAAATTTTTCTACCTCGCCAAATTTCAAATGCATCAAACAAAAACACCTTTTCGATTTTCGTCCCTTGTCTTTGTTGAATTGCTTTCAAATTGTGAGTTGTTGGTGTTTTTATCATATTGTTCGTTTTAAACCGGTTGAAAAATAACAACCTGTTTGGGTTGTAATTCAATTTGCTTAATGTCAAACCAATTGACAGCTTTTTTATTCAATTTAAATTTTCTTTGACAAACTTGGCTAAAAAATAGAAGACAGTTTATATTTAAATAGGTTTCTGAGGTATGATCGAAATTGAATTTTTTTTGTATCCTATCTCTTTATTCAGACTTTTTTTTAGCTGTTCAAATAAAGGATAAGAACTTGTGTGCATAAGAATTTGGTGCCCTCTTTTTTAATACAATTCAAAATAGGGCTAACAATCGCCAGCGTTTTTTCAGACGAGTATATTTCGTTTTTCAGTCAAAAATTCTCATGAAATTTTAACTTATCGACCAGATATATCGCTCAGAAAACAATTTATGAAATTTTGGAAAAGTCAATTAAATTATGCTTGCAAAACCGCGTTGTGAAAAAGAACCACAAGAGCTATCTGAACTTTCAGGTAAAACACTGAAACTTTCAAGTATTTTTTTCAAGTGTAACAACGAGAGCAGTTATATTGAGCTTTGAGTATGTACAAAATTTTATCCCGTTTTGAAATAGAGGACAAAAATCTTGAGCTTGGTTTCTTCAGATTTTTAATGGTTTTTGATTGTCCACTTTTGGTTTGATGAAAATACTACCACTACTGCGTTAGTTGTCCGCTTTCCCGCCGTGGCGGGGTTGAAAATTGGGAAAGCACGTAAGCAATGGTTCAGATTAAGGTATTCATAAAAGAATTTAAGAAATTAAATGAAGAATAGCACGTTTTTCCATGCCATTCGATCAAATCAGTCTGTGGATTTGAAGCCTAAAATATTCAGGTCTCTTATAACACAATCGAACAAGCGTTTTTTCGGCCTTCCCGCCAGTCTTCTCCCTGGCATGAAATATGGTCTAATGATTCTAGCGCATGGTAATTTTTTCTTTGGTGATTATGGCCATACTATCTTAGTCGCGACCGCACTTGTAGCTTGTCCAGATCAACAAGACCTGCCGTTTTAAATATGGTAACTCTGTCTTTATAAGTTACTCAGGTAATCCTTCGCAGAGTTTTCATATCAGCAATCTTAAGAGAGCTGGAAATTGTCTCGGTCTGTTCAGAGCAATATATCAGAACTAACCTGAGACAAGCTCGGTGGATTTGACACGTTATAATCAAGTGAATGTCTTTATTCAGCAGCAGAGGCGAAATTTGCCGCCATTTTGTCCAGAAAGCTACTATTCTGACCAATGATGCACGTATTTTGTCAATTTTTTAACGGAAATATTATCACCCAGATATCAGATTTCTTTGGCAGTACTCAAGGTTTCAATTTGATTAACCCTTAGAGTAGCATTCTCGTTTGAGGGATAATTGGAAGGATTATTGCATCATGGACAATCATAATTAGTATATGCTTAGCAATTTTTCTCAGGCTACTGCATTTTTTATTTAGGCATTGCTTATAAGAATTGTCGCGTATTGAATCGGCGTTGATTACTTTTAAACAACAAGGGCATGGATGTTTTCAGATTTTCCGAGGAAAAGAATTTTGGCCTGAAATCAAATTCTTTATCTTATCCACGTTGATTTTTGAACCGCGTTTTTTCAAAGCCTTGTTCCAAGTAATAAACTTCTCAATAGACTGGGATTCCACTTCAGCGGATATCACAAGGTCATTTCGTCCATGAGGAATATAACAACGATAAAATAAAAAGCAGTCTTCCGTCATTTTTGAAAAATTTTGAGAGATCCAATTGTAGCTTCTTTGGTCAATCTAACTGAAAAAATCTCAGAGCTATAAATAAGTTTAATGCCTGTGGTGATTTACTTCCTACTTTTGATTATGAAATTGAATCAATCTAAAGCGGCTAAATATGCTGAATTGATTATTTCTTTCATCAACTCACTAGAAGAGGGAGCATTACTATTACCATAATTTGTTATTGTCTTCGATCACAAAACTCAACAAGACTGATCGCATCAGGGCTAAACCTTGAAGATTTCGACTGACTTTCAGGGTCAATGATATAACATAAAACAATAAATGTAACAAATTAAAAAATATATATATATTTTTTAGTTTGGGTTTTTTTGTGAAAATCATCCCCCACACGCCATATTAAGTACAAAGCGATAGACTTAACTCCTAGTAACAAACTAATAATGACAAAAAAAAGTTTACTTCAGCCAATTTGAAACTATTTCTAGGAGGCTTACATTTTCGTTTACGCTTTGAAAAGCTAATTAAACTGCTCGTTAATTGTCCCAAATTGGCCAAAATGGCAAGGTTTAACATTATCAAAATTTCTCACAGATGGAAAATTTTTGAAACTTAAGCTCAGCATAACAAAACCTCTTGAATGGGATTTATAAAATGTGTCAAAAACGGCTAGTTAAAAAGTCCAAATTTGTCAGTAGAAAAAAAAAACCAACCGAGCACAAATGTTCTGTTACTTTCGTTACGAAAGTCAGAGCAACAAGTCTGCTCGAACCAGGGCGAAGCCCTATTGTATGTTTCGACTGTTTTTCAAGGTATATGAAGCAGTGTTAGCTTTCAAAAAGTGATGAAATTTTGAAAGAGAAATTTTTTAAAATGTGTTTTTATAAGTCATCACCCCACACGCCATATGTTGTACAAAGTGATAGAACTAGCTCCCAGTAACGTGGAAAGTATGACCAAAAGCCTGTTTCAACCAATTTGGAACGTTTACTATGTGGGTTTAAATCTCCGCTTACGCGTTAATAGCGCGAAATACATTGCGCGTTAATTATTACAAACTGGACATAATGGCAATCTTTAAACCCTCATAACTTTATGAATATCAATCAAAAGTAAAATGTTTTTTCAAATTTATTTTTGGCTGATCTAAAAAATTTAGTAGAAAATTCTAGAAATAAAAGTCAAAGTTTGTTTGAAGAAAAACCACCCCGAGCCCAAAAAATCCGTCACTTTCGTTACAAAATTCGTAACAAAAACAATGTGATTCGCTGAAAAAAAGCGCATTAAAGTCCTCAACTTGAGTTTTTTTTCTGATTGCGGCATTAAAATGAAAAATCAAAATTTCACTGAAAACTATCAAGGAAAATTTATCACCACATACTTTTCTTTGAATGCTTAAACGAAGTTGATGCTGATATGCAGTTGTTTTATATTTTTTTGGATCCATCAATTCAATAGTCAAAAAATAATGAAGCTCGCGATAATTTTTTCTCCACCTAACTTTCGACTTTATATCTTGCAAAAGTTGACTGATTTTTAAACAGTCCAAAAGAAACTGATGCCTCGAGTTCGAAGCTAGAAAGTAATTTTTGTGTCCCATTTCTGAACACAAAGTAGTGTTGATAATGGCTAATTTTGAGATCTTTGCAGAGCATATGTATAACTCCATACAAAAAAATTTTTTGAATGATTTGGTTTAAGCAACTTTCTTTATTTGTGTGTCTCTAAACTAATGTTTCTAGATTGGTAAGACCAAAAACGTCAACCTTGTAGCAAGAAATTTTCAAAAACTTGGCAATAATATGCCCCTCTACTCTATCTGAAAAAAAAATAGCAATATTTTTCTCTTTCGTTTTACATAATTGAAACATTTGAAAAATCAGTTGACTGACCATGCGAAAGCTTTCCATCTTAGTAACTCTTCGTGAACGTTTTCTCAAGTTCTAATTATGCTACCATAAATTTACCAACTTTCCACTTAGGTTCAGATGCCCAGCAAAATTTTGAAACAGCGAAAGTTAGCGCTATATCACATTGAAAATTGATTAGCTCTTTACAAAGTTCCACGCAAGAAGTGTTGAGTTAAACTATGATTCCGTGAGTCGATGGTATAATTATTCTTCTCGAGCTAATATGTCTCTTGACACAATCCAAAATTAGATTCGGTGGACAACAGCTTAAGTTTCTGTGTTCATTGTGTCTGTCATCATTTGACTACAGCACTACTTCAAGTGTAATTCAGTATCGTGTTTCTCTACATGATTGAAAATTTTTTTTACTGACTGCACAAATTTAACAAAATAATACTCAGCGCAATGAAGCCACCGATCTGCTTTTGTGTTAAGATCTGACATTGAAGCTAATATTTTAACATCGCCTTAGTTTATCAAGACAGAACACGCCACCTTAAGTTTTCCTTCGAGTACTAAAACGAAGACTATTTTGAATCATAGGCACATGCTTTATATTTCCAAGATGTTCCCGCATCCAGTTTCAAGCGTTAATAATAGATTATGTTACGATTTTAGTACCAGCCTTACTAAAAATGAAAAATAATCGATTTTAATCAATTAATAATTGATTATAATGTGTCTTTTTAAAATCAAATTATAATTAATTATAATGCATTACAATTGATTATAATCGATTATTTATTCGTTTATTTTTCGATTCAAGTATAATCAATTATAATTGATTATAATCCATTATTTTTTATTGAAGACTCTAACTCATTAGTTTTGCACAAAAATCCAATATAATCGATTATAGTTGATTATAATCCCTTTTAATTGTCCATTTTGTCTTCGAAGTTGGATCTAAATTGCTTATAATTCATAATTTTTTGTAGACGTTAGTTCCTATGAAGAATGTGAAAATGTTTTTAAAGTTTTTCAATCAATTCAAATTTGTAAGATTTTTTTAAATATCTTCCCCATTAGAGTTGTTTTGTGATGTTTATATTAAGCTTTTTAACCACCAAAACATCATCAAATTGATTTAGTTTCATGATTGATTCGGAAGATTTGTTTTTCATCTACCGCGGGAACTTTTCCACTAATATGAAAGGATCTCTTTGAAACTTTTGTTTCGCTGTAAACTTTTGTGTTCTGACGAACTAAAGTGTTCTAGAAATCTTCTTTCTAGATATTTTTTATTGACACAAAATTGAATAACCATAAAAATTAGTTCGAATATTGTTTTGAATTGACAAAATTTTGCCAAAATAGGAGATTGTTATCAATTATAATCGATTATAATTGTCTTTAAGGGTTTTTTGTAAGAAATATAATCAATTATAATCGATTATCAGAGATTATAATCTCTTGGAAAATATCACGATTATAATCAATTATAAATCCTTTAAACACCTAATTTTGGTAATTATAATCAATTATAGTTGTTTAAAAATCATTATAATAATCCGTTATAATCGATTATCTACGCCTAAACTTGGATGCGGGTGAAAAAAGGTTTGTTTCTCCACACAAGTTTCGATTTTTTTATCTTGCAATTTTAGATTAATTTTTTTGAAAATTTCAACAAAAATCATGCCTATGGCTCAAAATTCGATTTGTCTTCTTTTATTTTTTGTTCTGTTTTATTTTGTGTAACTTTCCTAGATGCCTTCAAGATATGTCAACAAACTCAAGGTTTTGCCCTTACGCGCACAGTAATTTTTTTATCTGAGTTATACGTCACTACAAATAGCGTGAAAGTTTATTTCAAAAGGGTTTTTTGAATTTCTCGAAAGACTGTCATGATCAGCAACTTCGGTGCCACTTGCACAGCAAACAGCTGCAAGTTTATTTAATTTTGTTTTCTTTGAGCGAAAGTTTGAAATCTAAAATTTAGTTTGCAGAACATGGCAGCCTGGTTTTCAACTGCAAACTACGGTCCTAGGGGACCTTGAATGTCACTGATCCATAAAAGAGTTTAGCTAGGTTTGAAGCCCGCAAAAGTTGGATAAGGAAACTGAGCGTCACAATTCGGCATATTACTCCTAGGAAAAACAATTGATGTGCTTATCTATTTCAAACGGAAGTGTGACTATAGTGTTTGATTTGGGTCGGATGAAAATGACCATTTGAAACAGAAAAGCATAATGCGTTGTGATAACTTAAGAGGACGAAATGAGTAAAAAAAATTGTTTCTCCACACAAACTTCGATTTTATTATCTTGCAGTTTTCGATTAACTTTTTCGAAAATCTGAACAAAGACCAAACAAAGAACAAAGACCAAGAAAGATCTCTATGATAATTTTTTTGAAAATCTGAATAAAAACTTCTATGATAAATTTTTTTGTGTTCATGGACACGACTTCATGGAGCAAGACACATCATGGAGCAAGATAATAATAAAAAAAAAAATTGAGTTTTTTTTTTGATCGTTCTGTTTGAAAAAAAATTACCTAAAGTCCTAAGGTTGGCCTGAACAAGTAACTTCGTAATCTGAGTTCGTAATCTGAACAACTAACTTCGGAACAAAACAATCTGAGTTTTAAAAAGGTCTATCTTTTCAAATCAAAGCAGAAAAATAGTAAATCTTGGCTGCTTTATAGACAAAAAGACCAAAACTTTTGCCAGAAATTTTTTTGGAAATGATTGTTTGAGCCTATCAGTTTTTTTTTGACAACATAAAAAAAACTTTTAATTTTCAAATTTTTTATTGTTTTAATACGCATGTCATACAATAATACGCATGTCATACACTAATGAAATTTTTACAAGTAGGCTGTTTTCGATACACCCGATGTAAGGAATTGTATCAGAAACGTTTCTTTTATGGAAATAAATGGTTAGCAATTTTCATGTAAGAAAAGCAACCGGAGTTATGATTGGTCAAAAACATCAATATACCAATATATTTTTTGAGAGTTTCAACTTTCTATAGATCAAAACTTTTAGTTGGGGTTTTCAAAAAAGAAATGATTATACCCTTTAGTAAGTCAACTGTCCAATCATTGATAAGATTTTTAAGATTTCCATTTCGTTCTTATATCTAAAAAATCTCTGCAAACTGAAAGCTGATGGTTTAATTTGGCGTTCAAATTGATGGGAAAAATCACTGATTTCAGTAACAAATTATAATATGTAATCTGGAATGATTCAATTTTTCATTTGTTTTTGCTTATATCACCTCACAAAACAAAGTAAGGGATTTAAGAGGAAGGTTGCAATTTTTTCTGGCATTTCTGACAACCTCAGTAAAAATACTAAAAGGCTGCAAATCAGCTTACAAGAAAATTGAAAAAAATTAGCTTATCAGAAGAAAACTTTTATTTTGATTGAATGAAAAAAAAACTGATTTCCAATTTTTTTTCTGTGTAAAGTCAAATTATAGTTTCAACTTTTTCAGTTTTTGAATCATATGATAATTAGAGTAAACACGACTTATGAGCAAAAAATGATAAATTTCGTTTTCGCAGCTTTAGTGTGATAACTTCGAACGTATAGCTTTTTAGATCAAGCTGGGTCACGCACGTCTGAAGGTGTTAGAAGTTGGTCATATCGCAGGCTTAAATTTTTGAAGTAAACTAATATTTAGGTAATAAATAGGTAATACTTAGGTAATAAACTGTTTAACTTGGATAGCATGGTTTTTCTTAGTCTCTTTGACATTTTTGGTCGCGCTATTTCTTTTAGTCACAACGGCCGCAGTATATTCCACGGTTGCACAAGCTCGACTGCTTTCGTAGGGTCGCACCGGTATGTTTCCAGTTCAAGGTGCAGACTTATTCCCCGACTTTAAAAAAGACGCCGCGTCCTCGTCAAGTTTAAAATTGAAGTGTCGCACCAAAGGTTGAGTCTGGAAAAGTCTGAAATATTGCACGAATTGCAGTGGATAAGGAAAATTTGAATCTACAGCCGCAAAAATACGGAAAGTCACAAAAGGCTGGTCATAAAAAGCCATGGTCGTGTCATAGACTCGCAAAAATCTGGAGAAAACGTCGCAAAATTCTGAACGTAAAGCCGACAATTTATAAAACTTTTTGCCACAGTTTTTACCTACCCGCACTCAATAAAAAGAAAAAATAATCGAATATATCATAATTATAATTGTACTTTTAGCAAATTATAATTGATTATAAGCGCCGACTTCAGAGGTTTGAACAATTTATAATCCATTATAATGATAACATTTTTGGTGACGTTTTTTAAATTATAATCAATTTTAATTGATTATAATTTTTCCGAAAACCTCTCATAATCTATTATAATCTATAAAATGGATCACAACCCTTTTTTCTATCAAAATATTTTTTACAAGAAAAACCAATTATAATGGGTTTTTTAGCTATTCTGCATATAAAAACCCAGTAAAAGTCAGTAAGAAGTAAGAAATCAGTAAGCGGTAAACGGTAAGAAAGTAAACAGAAAACAGTAGACAATCAACAGTAAGAAAAGATACCAACTGAAAAGCACGCAAAACAAAAATTAAAAAAAAAATGAAGCGATGACGTTAGTTGAATAATACCGGATTATCGATTTAAATTGATTATAATGTTTTTTTTTGTTTCGAATATTAGTAACTTAATAATCCATTTTCGATCGATCATAATCGATTCTTTTTTAAAAATAGGGAGACTGACAATAAAAATCCATTATAATCTATTATTTTCTCTTTTAACTGAGTGCGGGTAAAGTCGCGTAAGTCTGGGCATTAGGTCACGAAAATCAAGATATAAAATTGCTACCATGCAACGTTCTCTGAAAATCTGGACAAAAATATTTAAATGATCTAAAACAAAAATCCAAAAACAACAAATAACTAAAAACCTATCTAACTTATGAGAAATTAGTACAACATTGAATGTTTTATAAGTTATGAAAAAATATATATATTTTGAAAATTTATGAAAATTCGCCCTCCCTCTCGAGAAAATCCTAGTACCGCCCCTGAACTCTTTCATCTAGTTTGTCGACAACTTAATTTGGTTTCTCAGTTCTTCAGACTCTTCTGATCGTGATTTTTGTCTTAATGTTTTTTCCTTCTCCTGTTCTACTGCCTGAGTTCTCGGTAAGTCTCTGGGTTTTTGGCGCTTCTGCAGTCCGTTTGTATTTTTAGTCATGTCACCATTCGGATGTTTATCATAAAGTCTCTTCTTTTCTCGTTTACCGCCTCTTGAATGATAAAATCTTGTTCCCAAACCCTTTCTTCGAACCGGCTGCTACCCGCGGGCATATCCAAAGCAAACTTCGATTAAAATTTTTTAAATTATAGTTTAACATTTCAATTTTAAGAATTCAAAGTATGTGAACAGTTAAAATCACTGCAAGTATATAGTAGATACTTCCTACTAGCATAAAAATCCCGTTTGTCTTCACACATTTTTGGTTAAATGAGAGTGCTGTTGTGTTCATCACCTTTTATACACTCTTTATACAATTTTTCACTGCGCGTTGATGTGATTTTTTGATGATCAAGGAAGCCATTTTTCTTCAATTGAGTTTGTACTAACCAGAGTTCATTGTAAAAATTTGCGCCCGTCACATTGCAGTAATAGAACAACAAGCGTCAATACTTTTTCGTAGTCGAACTTTCCCTCGGCATCATCTGAGACATCTACATGTTTACTCACATCTGGAGTAGATAAAATTGTTTCAATCTTGTAAACAACCTCAATAAGAACTCGACGAGGTTTTTTCTAGGTAGTCTAGTTAATGCGTATGAGTTCCACGAACATAAGTTCTCAATGCCGCCACCGAAAAAGATTTTCTGGAGGGGAAGGGGGGGAAGGGCGGATTTTCAAAAAATATATATATCAAAAAAATTTTGCAACATTCTTTTTAAGGTCGACCAAATTGATTTTCGGCGGCGCTCTACCAAATCAATATGAAGACCTATTTTGACCAAATTTTCTGCAAATAAAAAAAACAGGTCATAAAAAAACATTTTATGGCATTTTTTGGAAAATTATTGAAAAAAAGTGGTTTTTTGGCTCGCACTTCCCTCAAAATGGAAGAGAGGCACCTGCCTTAGAAAAATGTCGGTAGGAGGTCGAATCCCTCAAGGAAGAGAATACGCCCCTGAAGTAAGTTTTGGCTTACTTGTTTTGTATCCTCTAGAAAAATAATTTCTTTCGCTTTGTTGTCTCACTTGTTCGGTGTTCAAGAACACTTGTTCAAATAATACAGTTGATTTCATCAAATTTAGAAAAACAATGTTCCCTTTGGCTTTAATGTTATAGAGTTGAAAAAATTTGAGCAAACAAAAACATTTAGAAATTGCAAATGACACAGATTCAGAAATTGGAAATAATTCAGAAATTGCAAATATTACAATAACAAAAGTGAACTTGAAGTTTCCAGAGAGCAATTGTTCTGACAAAAACATAGCATTACCAAAGATTCTTTTTAGGTTGACTCATTATAAAAATTAGTAGTGAGAGCAGGCGCAGATTTACGAATTTTGAGGTGGGATCTCTTCGGGGATTTTCAAAAAAAAACTTAAAAACTTTGTTGACCTTTTTTTTAAAGCAAATTGATTTTCTGAGCCCTTCCAAATCACTGTAGCCCTTAATTTACCAAAAATTTCTGTGCGGTAGGCAAATTTGTGAAAAAAAACAGGCCAAAAACGGCGTTTTTATGCACTTTAGAAGACGTCTTTAGAAAGTTTTTAAGGTCAGTCGGCCAAAAACGGATAACTCAAAATTGTACACAGGGGACGCTTTAGGTCGGCAAGGGTCGAATCCTTGAGAAGGGGCGCCTGCCCCCACCCCTTCTCTAAATCTGCTACTGAAAGAGAGCAAAATGAACTCTTAGTTGCCAAATCAGTCCTCGTGACTGTTTTTTAAACAATCTGGCTGTGTTAAAGAAAGTTTTAGGGGGCAGATAAAGGAGCTACCAAACGTTCGGTGACTAGGCCTTAGAATTAGAAAGGTGGTTTTAGATAATTTACGATGCTCTCAATCACATTGGTACTCTTTCTGCATACTCTACATTAAAAATTTCCCTCTTGATCGCTGAACATTTTTCATGCAAAACATTTTTCAAGCTTTGAAGGGCCAATTTTTTTGGTTCGGCTTATGTTGAAAAAAATATCAGAAAGAAATTCTTGATTCCCCATTCAAAGAACCTAATATCTATAGACTCCCATTCTTGAGAAAAATACTGTATGGGCTGTTGCCGAAGCAACTACATTTTCCCAATCTTTATAAATCAAAAGTCACTGTGATCAAACGTTTGTAATCTCTGTGATAAAAACACTCTTGAAACAAACCAGAACTAAGAAAGTTGACTCTTGGAGCCATGTTTTGACCTAAAGTGACAAGTCAACTACATGTTTTGGCGCTCCTGATTGGGCATTGCATGATGCTATGTTCGTTCTTACAAGAAGGGCATTGCTTGCGCTTTGTTCTGTATTGGTTGAAATTCTCAGGTCCAATTGTTTTGGAAGCCTGTGGATTGCTTGATATAACGTTTGAGGAACAGGGCGCTAGGGCATTGCTGCTAAATGTTGACGGTTCTGCATTGTTGAAGGATGGAAATTGATTGTGAAGTTTGTCGTAGGTCTTCGCATGCACTTCTAGCCAATTTTGTAAGTGTTGAACATCTGTGTCCTGTATGTCGTTTCGCACGGTGTATTCCGTCCATTTAAGAAGCAAATCTTGTGGGACTTTACTTTTGACAAGCTTTGTCAAAGTAGAAGAATTCAAATCTGCATTAAAATTGAGATTTTTGAAGGTTTGCACCAATTGTTACAGGAAGGCGGCAAACGAAACAAAAGAATGACTGCTTTTGTTGGCTGCTGGCCATTTTTCTAATTGTTTTATATACGCGTTGACGACAATAAATGTATCGCCAAAACGTGATTTAAGATCCTCTAGCGCTGGTTTATAGAAGACTGGGTTGCATGAGTAGCCTTTGATTAGCTCTTTCGCCTTGCCAGTCACGGCGTTTTGTAGGTAGGTAATTCTGTGTGTATCGCTGATGGTTGTATTGCTATCAACAGTGGCATTGAACATGTTCAACCAGTCATGGAAAGCGAGAGGATTACCATCAAATGATGGAATTTGAATTGGTGGTAACTTGACTGTGGTTTTGAAGTCAATTTTGTCTCTGTTATCTCGATTTATGTCAAAATAGGTGGAAAATTGAGGAAAATTGCTGACTTGCCCTTTAAACTCTGGTAATGTTGTTTGTGGCGAAATGGTTTGAATCAAAGATGGTTGGAGAAAATAGTTTGCAGATTGGTGAGGGTTGCTTCTTTGCTCTCTATTATCTGGTAGAAAAGCGTTATTACAACTTAGTCCAGAAGCTATCGACGCGGCGTTGATCCTTGTCTGTTGATGCATGCTGAATGTTGGTTGCATTTAAGGATGCAGTTTGGGTTGTGGGAAAGTTGATGCCTCCGGTACTAAAGAAACCGGATTCATATGAACCATTGGTTGCCATGAAGGTTGCGTTGATATGACAGAGTTAATTTGTGAGCTACTTTGATACGGAAATGTAGAGGTTGTTTGCGTCAAGGGATATCTGAATGTTAAATCCGAGGTTTTGGTTGTCGTTGTAGTAATGAGGTTTAGATCGATATCTTTTGAGATCTGATGAGAATATCCGCTACTGTTGAAATTGTTTGGAAAAACATCAAAGTTTAATGCTTGTTTTTCTAAATTGTAAGTTGGACAAAAGGCTTCAGTTGATACTGACGGATGTCCTTGAGTTCGCATTACAGGAGTTTCCGCTGTACAAGAGGATGCCGCTATATGGTTTTCTGAATGAAAATCATTTATAGTTTGGTTGTTGGGGTTGTAAGGCCTGTAGAAACCTTGATCTGTGTAAGAGTTTGTTTGTTCTCCAGTTTGCTGTTTCTGGCTCGGTAACTTATGGTGTGAAGATTGTTCATTGAACGTATCTGCTGATGAGATTGGAAAATTTGTTCTTGTGGAAAACTGTAGGTGCTTCTTGTGAGATGGGTTCTGAGATCGATATTGTCGCTAGGCTGCTCGTGTAGTCCCGGTTGCATTAGGTGATGAGGTTGCGGAATTGTAAAAGCAAACGATGGGCTTTGCAACCCTGCTGTTTGGACTGTGCTGTTTGCTGTATTGGGCTGCTGTTGGTTGTAGACTACAGTTTCCGAACTTACATCGTCGTCGATCTCGATTGTTGTATCCGTACTCAGCTGAGCACCTGCATCTCCGAAGTTATTGACATTCATTGGTTTGTATTGCTGGCATTGAGAAAAAGCGTTGTTGTTTGCAAACGACGGGGGATGAGGGCTGCTGTCAAAAATTCTTGTCTCTGTGACAACATCTTGTCTGTTTGTCGGATGTTCGTTGCTTTCGGAATAGTTGTGGGTTATTGCCGAGCTCATATTAGGTTGAGAATGTCTTGGACGATGATGTAAGTTGCTGTATCCGCAGTTTGGGTCGTAAAGTTGTAAGTGTTGGCTTGTTTCTGCTCGCCGATCGTCTGGAAGTGAATAGCTTGTTTCTGCTCGATGATTGTCTGTAATTGATGATGGGGCCATGTAGCGTGCGCGTTGTCTGATTTCGTGTTTCTTCTCTCGAAGTCGTGGATAAGTTGCGCGTTGTATTGAGTTAGTGAATCGTTATCGTTGATGTCACTCTGTAGTTGTAAGAGGCGTACTGCAATGTCTGTAGCTGTTGCCGTGACAAACCTAGTTTGTTCGGGCGATCCGGTATCCATGATTTCCGCTGACAATTGATTCAGTTCCTGCAGTCTGGATTCTGCTGCTGCCACTAACGAACTGAAAGAACGAGTTGATTTTACTGAGCAGAGTTTTTTCTGCAAGAAGTCGAGAGATCCATTGAGCTGCATTTGGCAAATGCGAAATCTGTTCCACGCTGACATTGTTTTTTTTTGTTGCTATTGAAGTTGATCGTCGAAGATCCTGTTGTATGTAGATTGTGAGAACGGCAATAAAAAACCGAGGCGATGCGCAAATCAGTTAGAAAAAAGGAAAATTAAACAAAACCAGGAATCATCTATGATTTAGAAAATGTTTTTTTTTAAATGTCCGTCTAAGGGTTTTTTATTTTTTTTTATTATGTTTTACAATTAAAGCATGCGCAATTAAAGTCAATCAAAAATTAAAAAACAAACAAAGCGTTGTTCCGTGAATTGTCAAAAAGACTTTTTTTTATGCTCAATGCAATTCTAGCCAAATTTTTTAAGTAGACATAGTCTTCAAATCTGCAGCATCAAGTGCCAGTATATTTGTTACTTTTTGATATGTCAAATTACACTTTAACAAGAAGCGTTATTGTTTTTAAAAAAATGCAAGGAAATGTTATTTGTTTCGTTTTCTCTTCAAATTCAAATTCAACTTTTGCTTTCACGTACAAAATTTTGAACCAAGATAGTTGTTATATTTTGCGAAGTAAAATTACAACAAACAAGATGAAATGACAAGGAAAACTACAAAAGGTTGTTTTTTCTCAGTGTGTTCAGAAATTGGTTATCTCTATAACCGTCTAATAAGACAGTTTTCTTTTTCTTTTTTTGGGAAGAGGTTGAAATAAAATGTCAAAAATATTTAAGGCAGCGACCAACCCGCCATTTTCGGTGGCGCTTGCGAGTGCTTGATTCAAATTCTCAAGAGAACAATCCTCATCATTCTTGGATCGCGAAAACTCACACTTGTTGTTTTTCAGACAATTTTAGCCGAAACCGAAATGATACTGAATTCGAGACCCTTGACAATTGTAACTGATTACCCAGAAAATGACGAGCCATTGACACCAAATCACTTTCTCATTCAACGACCTTTCAGCAGCCTTCCACCAGGAGTATTCGACGACAGCATGCCATTAACCTACACTAAATGGACCCACGTTCAACAGATGATGAACCACCTGTGGAAGCGGTTGAAGAAGGAGTACCTACCTTCACTAATGAAACGCCCCAAGTGGAACGAAACGCAACCACCATTGAAGGTTGGAGACATAGTGTGGGTACTAAAAGACCTCACGCCGCGAGGTATTTGGCCGATTGGACGTGTGGTGGAGGAACATCCAGGAAGAGATGGCACAACACGAGTGGTGACCGTGAGAACGGCTCACGGCACTCTCAACCGCCCCGCTACCGCTCTTGTTAAGGTTTTGTTGATTTTTTTGCAACGCCTTTTGCGCCGTTCCAGACAATTCGGGGCCCCGGGAGTATGCTGCCGAAGCAACTACATTTTCCCAATCTTTATAAATCAAAAGTCACTGTGATCAAACATTTGTAATCTCTGTGATATAAACACTCTTGAAACAACCAGAACTAAGAAAGTTGACTCTTGGAGCCATGTTTTGACCTAAAGTGACAAGTCAACTACATGGGCTAAAAAAATTCAAACTACTCCATGTTAATGAGAAAAACTCTATAAAGAAGAGCAAGGTTTGTTTTTTTTTCAATATATATATTTTTAAAAATATGGGAGAAACAGTGAACACAGTAAACCTTGCCGTGTTTGACAGAATCAAGTTTCAGAGAATATCAATACGAATTTTAGTTATACATATTGTTCACATAATCTTACTGTACCTTCAAGCCTTTGCTTGTACAGTTTTTTTTCTCATCAAATAGATAAATCAATTTTGAAAAAAAAAACAGAAATTTTTTTTTGTGATATAATAACGTATAATAAAAAACGAATAGAAAAATAAGCAAAAAATTTTATGGAAAAAAAAGATTCTGTAGAAAATCATTTGTTCGGTTTTTTTGGCTGAAAAAAATCTCTCAGTTTACAATTGCTATCTATAAATTTAGGACCAGGGCAAGGGGGCAGGGGCGGATTTAGGGGGGGGGGGCGGACGCCCTCCCCCCTCAGGCATTCGACCCCCTGCCGACCTAAAGGGTCCCCCATTTGATACTTTTTCAGAAATCCATTTTTGGCCGACCGACCCTAAAATTTTTCTAAAGGCGCCTTTGGCGCCAATATATACTAACTTTGAGGGGGAGCGCGCGCCAAAAAAAACACGATTTTTTTTGTCAAAGTTTTTCAAAAAGTGCCCAAAAACGGCTTTTTTGACTGTTTTTTGAAAAAAATTGGCCTGCAGCGCACAAAATTTAGACAAGATAGGGGCAAAACAGTGCTTTGGGAGAGCTCGAAAAATCAATTTGGTTGACCTAAAAAAAATGTCGTCAAAATTTTGGAAAGTTTTTTGAAATTCCGCCCCCCCTCGAGAAAATCCTAGAAGTTTTATTCGAGGTATCAAAAAAAGAATGATGAATTTTTTATGCACCCTGAGTTCCATCAAAAATTCAATAACAATTTTTTGAATGGGAAAATGTTCTATCTTAGTAATTCGATGAGAGACTTCTCAAGTTCAAACTATGTTGCCATAAAATCACCAAAATTCTTTGAAGGTTCACATGATGGCCAGCGGAAGTTTTAAACATCAAATGTTTGCGCTAATTCAGTTTGTGCTAAAGAATTTTGAATTGCTATTTATTTAAAACAAATTTCCATGCAAAAGGCGTAAAGGTAAACTATGATTCTGTGTCGATGGTAAATATTTCTAGAGTGATTTTTTGTCCTGATACGTTCGAAAATTAGAATTAGCCAAAAACAGCTAAACTTGCTGTGTTCTGTCTTTCTACCATCACATCTGATTAGAGCATCACTTCAACCGTAATTTGGTATTTTCTTTCACTTATGACTCGAAACAATTCAATTTCCTCACCAATAACAAAAAAAAACAATACAAAGTGCAATGAAGCCTCAACCTGTTTTAACAAAGAAGTTAAGGCAAAAAACCCCAAAAAGTTGCATTCGAACTCAAAAACAAAGCGGATTATACTCAAATAACTGAGTAAATCATCACAGCAATTAGCAAGATAATTCTTTTTTTTTCTATATTTTTAATTTTTAAAGAAAGACTGCTATGATCTGCAAGTTCATTGCCGCTTGCAATTTTCTTAGCTTAAACTTCTTCAAGCGAAAATCTGTCGAAAATAACTATTTCATTATAGTTATTGTTTGAATAAAGTGACAAAAAATATAGTTGCAATACTTTTCTTCACGCAATATTCGATTATATTTTTTGCAATTATGCTTAAATTTTAAACAGCCTGAAAAAAGTTGAAGCCTCGAGCTTAAAATAAGAAAGTTATTTTTTTTGTTCAAAATGGCTGAGAATGGCTAATTTTCGGATAGATTTCCAGCTTTTTATGACTCCGGATGAGAAATCATTACTAATTGATTTGAAGCTTTGGTTTTGATGCCTTGGAAACAACATCAAGCAAAATTTTTTGGTTTTTTTGATTCCAGCCTGAATTTAAAAGCGCCATAGGTGTATCGTAGTATTAACATATTAACAGTTAATTAATCTGGCCAGAAATTCCTTCCAATTGCGTTTTGATAATATGTCATTCTAAAACAAAATAAATGTTTTCTATTTTACTTGTAATTTTCTAGTTTTTGCAGTCAAAATTTTTTTGAGGACGCTCAAGGTAAGTTACCAAACTAAAGATTAGTTCAATTTTTTCAAGTCGCGCTTAACTTTTTTTAAACTCAAATCCTGTTTAATTTATTTAACTTGAGTAATGCATCACAGCAATTAGCGTGAAAATTCATTTCTTCTACTTTTTCATTTTTCAACATCAGGAAATTTGTTGCCACTTGCAACTTTCTTAGTTTAAATTTCTACACGCGAGTGTCAAAAACTTAAAATCTGGATTTCAGTTTGCAGAAAATGGCAACCTTGCCGTCAACTGGAAACGACAGCCCCAAGGGCGTTGAACGTCCTGGAACCAATCAGAGAACTTTAGTTGGGGTTAAAGTGTGTGCACATTTGGACATGGAGGCTCAGTGCGTCAAGGCGGCATATAACTCCGAGACAAAAGAAGTGATCTGCTTTTCTGATGCAAACGGAATAAGTGTGTTTACAGTGTTTGGTGTGAGCGGTTATGAAAATGACCAA
Source organism: Symsagittifera roscoffensis (assembly GCF_963678635.1). NCBI lineage: Eukaryota > Metazoa > Xenacoelomorpha > Acoela > Convolutidae > Symsagittifera > Symsagittifera roscoffensis. The sequence goes on along the minus strand of NC_087069.1, from coordinate 36,189,837 downwards.
TTGAAACCAAAAAGGACAATGCGTTGGGATACGTTACGGGGACGCAATGAGTACGCCTTGTGGGATGTTTGCATGGTATCAGGCAACTCATTGTACGGAGTGGTTCTAGATACAAAGAGAGGGGGAAATACAGTTGAGGAGTTGGATCAATTGAGCTTGAAGAAAAAGTCTCAGCTGGATACAACAGGATTGCTCAATAGAGATTCTGCGATATGGTGTTTGACATCAAAGGATGACACGATTGCTTTGGCTATTCTGGATATTGCTGATGACAGTCAGCGCTGGTGTAGTGTCACCCTTTTCAAAAACAAACTAAGAGTGTACACTGCACAGCTGGATGAAAAAGCGAACAAGTAATTAATGATTCAATTCTGATTCTAAGTTGTGGGTTGACTTCAGACAATTTAGCAGTGATTAACTTGCCAACTCAACAACAACAAGCATCACCCCATCAAACAACTGCGGCTTCTTCCGCTTCTTCGGTAGCACAACCTGTGGGGTGTAAAAGTCTCTACATATTTGGAGGGATGGGCATTTACTCTCTCATGTGGACTCCAGCCGGGAACCCAATGCCAGGGATTCTCTGGGTAAGACATATGGGTTTGGAAACTGGAAGATTATTCGGTTTTGATTTCGAAAAACAATTCAAAAATCATAAAATGGTAACCATAACGGATAACGAAGGTACACCCATGAGCCTTAGGACTTCATTTTGTCATATTGACGACGCTACAATTTTCGCTCTGGTTGGAAAAGATCCTGCCCAGGGCAAGCCAGCGCTTCTCAAATTGAAGTTTCGCACCACTTGAATGCATTTCTCACTGGGATTATAAACCAATGCGATCAAATGTTCAATCTCATGGCATCTGTTTTAAGTATGTTTTTCATTTGACAAAATTTAATTCGTGCGCTGTAAAATTACGAAAATAATTTTTAAAATAAATTTTCATTACATTTCAAGAAATCTTTTTTTTAAATCAGAATTCATCGTAGTCTTCAACTAGAGTACTGTGCTTCTCTTTAAAAGTGCATAATTGTGATATTAGTAGTTTCCATTATATTTATATCACCTCTATGTTTCGGTTTTGAAAACACAGCATCATTCAATCAGGAATTAGGCCATATAATATGGTTTTTGCCTGAGTAAACAAACTTATATTTGCAAAAGTTTTTAAAATTCACCCGCACCGTTAGCCCATGAGTTAAAATAAATTATCTTGTCGTTTCATGCTCAGTGCTATTAAAATTACAAAAAATATAAACTTAAATCCATTCTAAGTAGATTACAAATTCAATAGTTTTTGTCGATGTAATTAGTTTTAATTGATTATATCGGTTAAAAAGGTTTTTTAAGCGACTATCGAGAGAGGTCTTGTAATATTTTCATGTTAGTTTTAAATTCATTTCAATTGCTGTCTAACTCAGTTGCTACGTTACGCTCAGTCTCTCAATCAATTTTTAGTTAGGTGCATTACTCATTACATTTCACTTTCAACTCGTAGGGCATATCACCCAGTCCGTAACATCCAATTAAAAACCGATATGTTCCCGTTGTTTCGCCGCCCACAATAACTAAGTTACACAGCTTACTCGTTTTTTTCCCATAATTTAAGTTGGCTATAGTAATTTTTCAGATCCAAGTTGCCAAAGCAAACTTGTCCAGTGGGTTTTTCTGAGATTTGTAAGGCCACGTTATCTATAAGTTCATCAATATTTGGCATTTGGTATTTGTTTTTAAAAATCTGGTCATACAATAATTTAGAGTCTAATGCCAATTTAACCGAACCGTCTTTCTTCCTGTTTATAACACTCGGGCTGATAAAACAATCTTCGTCACACTTTTCAAGTTTTACAATGTTACCCTCGGTCTCCCTTCTTCGTAATTCTTCATTAACTCCCGCTTTTTCCATTTGCCTGAACAGGTTTAAACGGGGAATGGAAGTGTGTGATCTTGCGATCGTTAGGGATTTTTCTCACTCGAGAGAATGAGCGCTTCCGATGGGCTTATCATGGCAGAGAGAAGTTTCCTTTGGGCTTTCGTATTCTTCATGTTACAAGTGAAGATATCTCTTATTCATCCGGCTTCGTCATTCTCGCTTACGTTGCATGTACTCGCCAAAGCCCTCAGTGCTCCCCCAGAATTGTTCATATGATTCCCGGTCTTTCTGTTTACGGTTTAGTAGTTTGAACCTCTCGAACGTTGCGTTAGGAGGTTCATTGAATGCGGTGTCAAGTAATATCCAGAACTCCGTGAATGAGATAGCTAAAATATTTCCCGATGGTTTTTTTGAGCAAAGACCCTTTTTTCTTTTCTCCCTAGTGCTAAAAACAAGTTCGAGTAGAGTTTTTTGTCGCTCATCCCATGGAGTTTTCTCTTTTCTTCGTTGATCCGCTCTTCCTCGGCGGCTTCGTATTGTTTCATCGCATTCTTGTTCCTCGTCTCTCCACTTGCTCTGTCTGTGTCCGACTCGTTTCCTGTGACTTGCTCCAGAATAGGAGTTTTAGTTTCTGTTACCTCCGGTCCGTTGAGACCATCTATGTCCAGATTTTCTTTCTCAATTATCGCCAACTGAAATTGGTCGCTCCATTGGGGCCAGGAATGTGGTGGCTCTAGAGTATGGTTCGGCCAAAAGGAGGGGATTCCACGCACGTTCGATTCATTTGACTGTGCCATAATAAAATGTTCTAATAATCGATGTAGGTATGTAAAACTAATGTACAATTACTTATAAGAATAAAAAAAAATAAAATAGAGTGTGAATTTAAAACGTTCTAAAACTATCACTGAACAAACACACTATGATCGACCGATGGTCGTATCATGCAAAGTTGACAGGTATTTAATCAATACCGAAGGTCATTAAGATGGACATAAAACACATCACAACACTTCCCACCTGGAAAAAAAAACTACAAACTAACTAAAACTAATTGTATATACACCCATTTCATCCTTCAAAGTATAACAAAAATTTATACACTGCGCCGAAAATTAGTACAGCAAGAAAAAATGGAATCTACAAATGAAATTTGGAAAGTACAAATGTACGAAAAGATGAATAAACAGAACTTACAGTAACACAAAAAAAATAACTAATTGAAACAATACTAATCTACAAGATGTACTTTACCATATACAAAAATATCTACACTAAAGAAGGTCAGTTAAAATGAATACTATGAAAATGAAAAAAAAAATGAGAAAAGTCTGGAAAACGTCTTGGTAGTCTTAATTAAATCTTGCATCGAAATCGTCTTGTCTGTGTTTCAGGGTTCTATCTATTGTCGATGAAATATCACTTGTTCCTTCTATATCGTCAGTTGTATCGTATGTAGTAGGTCGGGGTGAAGAGGAGGATCCGAAGGATATGTTTGTTAAGATTGTCTGAATTGGGTTGCGTCTTGAACGTTCCCATGGGGTAGATTTCTGAGATGACCAGGATAGGGTAGTTTCTGCGACGAGGGTGGTTTTTGGTGGTGCCTCCACAATTTTTATAGTTATGTTTTCTAGCTTTTGCTTTTTAACATCGCATTTTAACATTTTTTTGCCATGTTTGCCATTCGCCCGTACCCACTCGTTCAACCAGCGACCCCCTTGTTCCCTCAATCAAGTCCATCTCCACCCTTACCCGGGTTGAGGTGCTCGATTTATGTTTCGACGGTCTCGAAAAATTTTAGCTATGTTTCGACATTTTTATCCCAACAAAAGAGTGCTCGATTTTGTGTGAACCAGTTCAGGTTTGTTTCGACTTTCTCGACCAAAACTTAATTCAATGTGTTTTGATTTTCTCGACTGTTACGACAGAAGTTTTTTTAAATTTTTTTTGTTCGACCCCGCAAAGATATGTTTCGCGTTTCTCGAACAAAAATGGGTATGTTTTGATTGACTCGACTTTTTCGACAAACAAAAACTTCTAAATTTTATTGGATCCATTTAGGATTCGTTTCATCCATTGTGACTTACAAACTAGTAGATCAATAAACGCAATTCAAATAATTTTTAGCCAACTCAGGTCTTTTGAAATAAATCATACGAGCACAATACTACATTTTGTAAGGTAACAAAAACTACAAATTCCGTCCGATGATCAAAAAAGATATGATTATTGAAAGTTTAGGGTTTGCTCGACCTTAGTTTTGTCTGTGCTCGGCCTATGTTTGACTTTTTTGACTGAAAGTTAACATGTTTTAATTGCAAGAGACCTATTTTGCGACCAGCTCGACATTCTCGACCAACAAACAACTTAATTTAATTGACAATTATTATTTTGTACGATTTTTAGTTGATTTGTGTGGTAATTTTTTGAAAAAAAATTTTGCCGCAGGAACCTTTAGATCTAGAAAATGTAAAGAGTTCTCTCTGAAATTTCTAGTTTTGCAACAAGCAAACTTCCTCAACTGATTGTTGCTTGTTGCAATTTCTTCTAAGGTCTTTTCTGAACAGATTTTTTTTGCTCAGTTTCTATTTTTTAAATTGATCAAAATCTTCAAAAAAAATTGCAATTCAAATTATTTTCGACCAAATCAGTTCTTTTGAAACAAACCATAGGAACAATACTGATTTATTTAAAATGTCAAGTACAATAACTTCTGTCCGTGTGATCGAAACGATTATAATTTCTGAAAATTTAGGATCTGCTCGCCCTATGATTTGACTGTGCTTCACCTATGTCATGACTGTTCTCGACCCATGTTCCGATGCTTCGACTTTCTCGTTATCTGTTGATTCGCTTTTCAGGACTTTCTTCCTTATCAAATCAAATGAGATAATTGACAAAACCTATAATAAAAATTTTAAGTTGATTTTTGTGGTGATGCTAGAACTATAAATAGGCTAAATGAATTTAAAAAAATGCTAAATTTCTCCATCTAAAAATTTGTTTTTCAAATCGAATCTTTCAGTTTTGCTTCTTTTTTTGCAAAACTGGAATCAAACTGTTCATCTGAAAACTGACATTTGAAACATTTGAAAAAGTTGCGGCATAGTTCAAATTTTCTCGCGGCAGGAATTTTTTGATCTTGAAAACTCAAGGTTTCCCTCTGAGACCTATAGCTTTGCATTGAGCAAATCTCGTCGACCAAAACAGGCACGTTTCGACTGTAATCGATCTATGTTTTGCTTATTGACCAAAATCGGGTATGCTTTGACTGCTTTTGTCGTATGCTTCGACTTTCTTGATAAAATGGGGCTTGTTTTGACATTTTGCTTGAATTAAAATTTGCTCTCGACCGCGGAATTCGAGTCGCAAAAAGGCACTTGGTCGACTTTTGAAGTGAAAAGAAAAAATTGAACGCTTCAACCAATAACCCCCGCCCCTCCCACCCATCCCCGCGAGATTGGTAAACTTGGCTATTAGTAGATACTGGAGACCAACTAAAGGGGGTGCTTAGAGGAGCCTTTGTACAAAGGTGCGTTATAGGTTTCCGGTCCTGTACCCTATGTGATAAGAGAGTGCATTGTATTTATATAGTGTTTTAGATATTAGATGCTAGGGTTTTATGTATACCCGGGTAAAAGAATGCTGATACAATTTTTTTTGGTATTTTTTTGACTGATTCTTAGTTTGATTTTCTATAATGGTGATTCTTAGGCGCACTTTCTCTTACCGGTAAGTTTCTATAGTATAAAACTTAAAATCGGTGACCTGACACCAAAATAGCGCATTTTAGGTTCATGGTAAAGCAATGGTGAGAAGTTTTGTCGTTTGCGTAGAAACTGATTGTTTTTTTTTAAACTTTTTTCGCAGAAAAACAAAAAGATATATTTTGATTTCTGAACTGTATTTTATTTTGTTTAATAACAACTGTCTGTAGCCTGCTTAAATTTCACAAAAAGTCAAAATTTGGAAAATATTTTTGAGATATAAAGATTTACCGTCACAAAATTACAGTCACGTAATTTTTTATAACTCATTTGCTTAATGTTCTTTCTACTCAAATTTAATATATCTCACTTGTTTTATTCTTTTTTAAATTTAAATCAGGTTTCCTTTCAGTGCGTTGTTTGGGCGTTGCACAACCTTCAACGAAAAATGAATTTTTTATTTGGTTTGAAAGAACCTCTGCAGTCAATTTCTCTCAGTTTTTTCCAAATCGCTGTTTTGTCCAGCTGATTCCTATTTTCTCAAGAACAAAGACATTTTCCTCAGCAAGAGCTATGTAGACAAAATATATGTCCATCTCCAAATCTTCAATATTCAGTTTGTGGGAGAAATTGCCTTGAAGCTCGAAAATTCTCAGGTATAGATGCTCAGATTAAAAAAAAAGTTACAGATTATTTTGTGATCAATTAAAGATTTTAGCAACTCAAACTCTTAATTTTACACTTGTGGCTTTTCACAAGATCTTATCTTGTGTACCGTTGGCATATCTTGACATAAACAGAAGGAGTGAAAATGACTTGAATAAATTCCAACTTGTGTTTTGCAGATATGTAGTGAGTTAAAATTAAAGTTTCAATTACAAAAACTATTTGAGGTAAAACCAAAGAACGTAGACCACTCATGTCTTCTCCTATTTTGTTCCGCATAAAACGTTTTGGATCTCGCAAACTAGACATAACTTGTGTTTTTGTTAATTCGTGCAGAAATCAGTGAATTAATTCAACACTTCAATTTTTTGTAGTGATAAAAGTGGATACTTTTGTAATTTGATTACTCTGTTACAACAACAACCTTGTTGCTGTATTCTTCCAGAAAAAAACTGATTACACTCGACCGGTTTTTTGCCACATTCAGGCAGTATGGTTTAGATGATTCTAATTACCCCATCAAGATGAAGTACACATCTTGATTGTAAGCTTTTATGGGAAAGAATCCAGAGCTATTGCTCCAACCAACATACCCAGATATTGCTCAAACTTAAAAAAATGCAACAACTTATTAAAATCAAAACATAAACTCCGGTGTTATTTGGGTCATTTGAGTTTAACTTTTTGAATGCTAGTTTTTTCAAGTTTGCTTTTTTTTTGAGGGAATAGTGACTTCAACCAAAACTGGGTGACTTCATTTAAATTTCCAAGAGGGTTTCATGGAGCGCATATAATTTCTTTACAAAAATGTGTCCTAACAGAACTTTGAATGGAATTTTGATCATTTGAAGAAACTTTGACAGCCAGAACACATAAGAGACATGAAACTGTCATAATGTCTTGCTTGAAAGAAATAATACTGATCCCCAGCAAAATGACAATTTTAAAATTTTGTCTTTTCTCTGGTTAATTTCTCTACATACTCTTATTCATAATTATCGAAGTCTGAAATATAAATTTTTTTGAACTAATTCTTTCGACAACGGGTAAAGCTTTTTAAAAACTATCTGGAAGTCTGAGAATCGAGAACATTGTTTCCAGTCTTTTTTATTGACAATAGATAGAAAACAGTCAAGAATTCTTCGTAAGGTTCCTTGTTTGATGGAACGCTGTTAAAACTTCCGTTACTCTGTTACCTAGTAACTGTTCAAGTAATACAAAGTCCAGACAACCAATTGCAACTTTGTACAGTTTTTTCTTGCAAATTAGTAATTTGAACCCTCTCTATATGGTCTCGTGTTATTGAGTATATTGGTTTAGTTGTTAAAACTTTTCCTGATATGGTAATTACGTCTACGGTTTTACACAATGAATAAAAACGTTCCAAAGTAATTTCAAAAAACATAGAAGTGTCAATTTTCTTCAAAACCGAAAAAATCTTGATTTCTTCAGCGGTTTCTAATTTTTTACAGTTTCGCTAAATTTCTCGTTGATTAGTTTTAAATTTTAATTGAAAAATTAAAAATGAAATACCGTATGTCTCCTGTGACGATGCTCGTCAGAAAATAGGCTACAAAAGTCAATGAAATGCGAACTTTTTTTCATTAATTTTTTTTGAAACTAACTCTTTCAGTTTTGCTAAACGTTTGCAAAAAGGGATTGAAAAGTGAATCTGAATACTGAAAAAATTGCGGTAGAATTAGTTTTTGTCTTGCGGGAGGAAACGTTACATTTAAAAATTGATAGTTTCCCTCCGAGACTTCTAGTGTTGCGTTGACCAAACCTTTTCAACTGATGGTTACTGGTTGCAACTTTCTGACAAAGGTCTTTAAGAGATTTTTTCGACCAAAATTAGGTACGTTTCGAATGTGCTCGATCTATGCGTTGAATTTTTTGACCCAATTGGGCTTGTTTTGACTTTGTGCGAAAAAAAAGCTTCAGACCGCATAATTTCAGTAGCAAAACTTCACTTGGTCGACTTTCGAAATGGAAATCAAAATCGAGCACCTGTTCTTGGGATTATCAACCAATAGTCTTGGTTCATGATAAAACAATGGTGAGAAGTTTTGTCGTTTGCGTAGATACTGATCGTTTTTTTACTTTTTTTTTCGGAACATATAAGAAGATTTTTTTTGAATTCTCAGTTATATTTTGTTTTATTTATTAACAACTGTCTGTAGCCTGCAGATAATTTACAAAAAGTCAAGATTTGGAGAACATTTTTGAGATAAAAATATTTACCATTTACCTCATAGTAGTGTATAACAAAAATAGGATAGTAGATTGACAGCTTCATCGCGTATTATCAGAAACTTTTCCAAATGTCCGTCACAAAATTTCTTAGAACTCATTTCCTTAATACTTTTCCATTCAAATTTAATATATCTGACTCGTTTTCATTGCGGCAATGAAATTACCAAGTGCATTTAGCAACTCTGTGTACCCAATTTGTTCTTATAAAATCAGATTCCCTTTCAGAGCGTTTTTTGGGCATTGCAACACGTTCGAAAGAAAATGGACTTTGTATTTGCTTTGAAACATTCTCTGCAGTCAATTTCCCTCAGTTTGATTTTCCATATCGCTTTTTTGTCTAACTGATTCCAATATTCTCAACAACAAAGAGATTTTCCCCAGCAAGAGCTATGTAGAACAATTATGTGTCCATCTTCAATTCTTCAAAACTTCAGTTTGTCGGAGAAGCTGTATTAAAGCTATGATTGAGTTAAAATTAAAGTTTCAATAACAAAAACTATTTGAGGTAAAACCAAAGAAGGTAAACAACTAATGTCTTCTCGTGTTTTTCCGCTTAAATTTTGTGTATCGCTTCATTTGTGTGTTGTGTTTAAAGAGGATTTTTTTTGTTTCCTCTGCTACAACAACAACTTTATTGTTGTATTCTTGCAGAAAAATTATGATTACAGGCAATGCGTTTTTTGTCACATACAGGTAGTATTGTTCAAATGACTCTAATTACCACATCATGATAAAGTACACGTCTTGATTGCAAGCTTTTCTAGTGCTTGTTTCCCATGAAAACAACTCTTCTTTTTTTTACTTGTTCAGTGGAATTTATCTAAAAGATTGTTTTTTTTACTTTTTACTGAAAAACGCGTCATAGGGGGACCATTTTGGAAAATCAAGCATGTCTGTGTGTCAACTTACTTGCAAGGAAAAAACCTTACCCTTTAGTAATTTTAGGTTATAGGAAAGAAGCCAGAATTATTGCTCCAAACATTGTACCCAGAAATTGTGCAAACTTGGAAAAAATGGAACCATTTTTTTTTAAATCAAACCGTTAACTTCGCTCTTATTTTTGTAATTTTGAGTTTATCCTTAGGAATGCTAGTTTTTTGAAGGCTGCTAAGTTTTTGAGGAGTTAGTAGCCTTCCAAAACTGGACGATTTCATTTAGTTGTTGAAAGATGAGTGGAGTGCATATACTTTCTTTAGAAAAAAGTCTCAACAGAATCTTGCATGAAATTTTGCTCATTTGAAGAAATTGTCACAGCCGAAACACATAGAACACCTGAAGAAACCGTCTGAAAGACATGACTACTGATCCCTAGCAAATTGACAGTTTTTCGAATCTATCTTTTTTTCCGGTGAATTTTTCCACGTACTTTTCTTCCTAATAATCGAAATCTGAAATAAAGATTTTGTTTTTGCACTATTTTTTTTCGACATAGGGTAAAACTTTTTAAAAAATGTCTGGAAGTTTGGGAATCGAGATTTTTGTTTCCAGTTATGTTTATTGACAATAGACAGAAAATAGACTGCAGAATTCTTTGTAAGATTCTTTGTTTGATGACAGGCGAATAAGACTTCCGTTACTTGGTAATTGTTCACGCAAAAAAGTTCCGACAACCCACTGCAAATAAGTAACGATTTTTATTTTTGCTAATTAGTAAATCGAATCTGATCTATGTGTTCTCGTGTTCTTGGAAATTTTGGTCTAGTTGTTCAATTTTTCCTCAGATCGTTATTACGTGTACACTTATACACAATGATTAAAATGATTCCAAAGTATTGTTTCAATAAACAGAAGTGTCAATTTTTCATCAAACCCGAAAACATTACGATTTCTGCCGCGAAATCTACCTTTTTCAAAGTTTCACCGAGTGTCTCGTTGATTATTTTTAAAATTAAATTGACAAATCCAAAGTGAAATACCTTGTGTCTCCTATTTTTTGGTATGTCCGTATTCGGTAGGGAAAGCCGATATGGATTTCATTACTCTTTCAGCTTTGATCCATATTCCCTTTCCTCCATCACAATTCTGTTCAAATCCGCCAACTGCTTGGAATTTGAAAATGCGAGCTTCTCCGCATATTGATGATTCGTATCTTATTTCTTCTTGAACATGAAGTTACAATTATGTATTTTTTGTTCCGACTTTCGATACGAAAGTAACGGAATATTTGTGCTCGGGGTGGGCTTTTTTTTCTTCAGACAAATTTCGACTTTTTAACTAGCCATTTTTGACGGAATTTTTTTATATCATTCGAAAGCTATTGTTGTCCTGAGCTCAAGTTTGAAAAGATATTACACCTGTGATCATTTTTCGTAAAGTTATTGGGGTTTAAAGTTTGCTATTTTGGCCAATTTGGGACAATTAACGCACGATATATTTCGCTCTATTAAAAATTGTTCCAAATTGGCTGAAAAAATCTTATTTGCCATAATTGATTTGTTACAAGGAGCAAAATCTATCCTTTTGTACTTTATATGGCGTGTGGGGGGATGATTTTCATTAAAAAAATTTCAAATTTTATTTAATTACATTTAATTTTTTTGATGTTACTACTGCTCCATAAAACCTTAAAAGGCTGTAGGAACATTCAGGGCTTCGCCCTGATACGAGCAGTCTTGTTATACTTCTAATTATACCGCTTTGGATGTTTAGCAGCTTTTTTCCCGTATACTCTTTGCTGCAGACTTCGCATTCGATTTCACCGTTTCGTTAAAAGGCAGACCTTATCGAAAAAAACATACAATTTTATAACAGGGGACTTTTGAATTGTCTCAATGACTTCCAAGAACGAAATAAGGAATAATTTTGGTAATACTTTCAAACTATTCGAGGAGAAAAAAAAAACAAAATTTATAAAAAGTGTAGCAAGATTCAGCTATTTCTTTCTGACTGGCAAACAAAGTTAACATTTTGAACAAAAACACAGATGTATTTATGCAGGGGCGATTTAGCATTTAGGGGGGGGGGGGGGGGGGAGGGGGGGTTCGGGCGCCCCCTTCCCTCCCTTGAGGAATTCGACACCCGGCCGACCCAAAGGGTCCCCCTTTGTACTATTTTGAGATCTCCATTTTTGGAGTTCTCCATTTTTGGTATGCTTATTTTGAGGGGGGACGCGCGCCGAAAAAACGCGATTTTTTGGTAAAATGTTTCCAAAAAATGCCTAAAAACGCTTTTATTGGCCTGTTTTTTTAAAACTTTACCTGCGGCGCAGAATTTTGGTCAAAACAAAGTCTTTTTGGTGCTTTGGGAGAGCTCAGAAAATCAATTTGGTCGACCCAAAAAAAAGTCGACAAAATTTTCGAAGTTTTTTCAAAACCCGCCCCCCTCCCTCAAGAAAATCTTAGATCCGCCCCTGTATTTATGTTTTTTTATCATATCATCATCCACTCAATCTTTTTCTTTGAGTAGGTTTAGAAAAATTAGATCTAGTTTCAAAACAAAGTAGTTCAAAAAAGTCACTCTTGCAATAACAATTATGACCGCAAAAATATATTTCAAATTGAGATAGCCTTCTTCTGTACAGAGTCTTAACAAATTGGTATTTAGGTTCCGGAGATTTTTGATGAAACTCTGGTTTTGAAAATAAAGTTTTTCATCTTACAAAATCGAAGTTTTTCTTGTTAATTTTTTAAATGAAAGTTGTTTTGAAATTAAAGTTGAGATGGATCGCAGTCTTGGCTTATATTTTTGTGAAACACATCTTAGTTTTGAACTTCAATAAATCAAAGATTTAATTTTTCAAGATTTCAAAAGAATTACAAAGAGTTTGCGAAAAATTATTGTGTCAAATAATGCTAAAGTTCGTTGTTTAAAATCTTATCGGATAGCTGAAAGTTAAGCCATATAATTGTTGAATGTTCGTTTTTCGCACAAACTCATTTTAGTAGCTGTAACTACCTTCAGCTCTTATGTTGTAATCTGAAAAGAGGATATGTACCTCACAAATTTAAGGAGAAATTTGCGTGTATTGTTGTTTTTTCAACGCTTCATAACCAGTGTTTAGAGTAAGATATTTTTAATAGTGGATTGAAAAACAAAATAGCAACTGAAAAGAACGCAAGTTCGACTGTTGCGTGTTTCTCTCAAAAACCCAATCAATTTTTACACATGCATAGCTTGTGTTATAGTGTGAATTTTTTTTTCAACCTAAGTCGCAAATATTGTTGCGATATATTGTTGCGACAAAATGTGTTCAATTTGAAAGTGTTCATTTTGATCCAGCTATTAAGTACAACCAATGCTGAGGATATTAACACAGTCTATTATATTACAAATAGCACATAGCTTCAAAGTATCATGGATCTGTAGCGTAGAGGTAGGTACAGAGACAAACGACACAATAAGAGGGTTTCGAACCTGCGCAGGTTTTGATGTTTTTAATAAACTTTTTTGTATACTAGTTTAAAAAACTTTCGTGTACTCTTTCGCTCTATAAATTGAGGCTTGTTAGTCGGTAAATTTCTTTTTTGTTTAAACTGACTGGTACTGCTAATGCGTCATAGTTGGCTTGCGTCATTTAACAATCATATAGAATAATAATTGGCGTGCGTCATTTAAGAAAATAAGACTAAAGTCATTCATTTTTTCCCAGTATCGTTATCGGTCATTTTTTTTGCTTGTTTGTTGCAGCTGTTAAAGCCAGGCAATTTAACAAAAAAATCCTATTTGTTGTAGAAGTGGTTGAGGAAACTTTATTTTTTATTTTGTCTTGACGATTAGTGAGGAGACAGCTGAGCAATTGCTTCCTCCAGCACACGGAGGAAAAATTGTGAAAAATTTTTCCGTCTATCATAAGAACAACTATTCGAAGTGATCTACTTTCAAAACAAATTTGTTCAAAAAAAGTCAGTCTTGCAATAAAGTTTATGACCGAAAAAAATATATTTCAAATTGAGATAGACTTCTTCTGTACGGAGTCTTAACAAATTGGTATTCAGGTTCCGGAGGTTTTTGATGATCCTCTGCTTTTGAAAATAAAGTTTTTCATCTTAGTATCTCGAAGTTTTTTTTGTTAATTTTTTAGATGAAAGTAGTTTTGAGATGAAAATTGAGGTGGATCGCAGTGTTGGCTTATATTTTTGTAAAATTCATCTTACTTGTGAATTCCAATAAATCAAAGAAGTAATTTTTCAAGATTTCAAAAGAATTAAAAAAAATTTGCGTAAATTTATTGTGTCAATTAATGCTTAAGTTCGAATAAAACTCACTCGGGCTAGACTCATTGTTTAAAATCTTATCGGATAGCTGAAAGGTAAGCCATATAATTGTTGAATGTTCGTTTTTTTTGCAAAAACCCATTTTAGTGCTGTAACTAACCTTCAGCTTTTATGTTGTAATCTGAAAGGAGGACATGTACCTCATAATTTTATGGAGAAAATAGCTGGTATTGTTGTTATTTCAACGCGTCATAACCAGTGCTTAGAGTAAGATGTTATTAATAGTGGATTGAAAAACAAAATAGCAACTGAAAAGAACGCAAATTCGACTGTTGTGTGTTTCTCTCAATAACCCAATCGATTATTACACATGCATAGCTTGTGTTATAGTATGAAATTTTTTTTCAACCTAAGTCGCAAATATTGTTGCGATACAATTGTTGCGACAAAATGTGTTCAGTTTAAAAGTGTTCATTTTGACCCAGGTTTTAAGTACAGTCAATGCTGAGGATATTAACACAGTCTATTATATTACAAATAGCACATAGCTTCAAAGTATCATGGATCTGTAGCGTAGAGGTAGGTACAGAGACAAACGACACAATAAGAGGGTTTCGAACCTGCGCAGGTTTTGATGTTTTTTAATGAACTTTTTCGTATACTAGTTTAAAAAAATTTCGTGTACTCGTCCGCTCTATAAATTGAGACATGTTAGTCAATATTTTTGTTTTTTGTTTTAATTGACTGGTACTGCTAATGCGTCATAGTTGGCTTGCGTCACTTAGCAATCATATAGACTAATAATTGGCGTGCATCATTTAAGAAACTTTTTAGACTCAAAGTCTTACTCATTCAGTTTTTCCCAGTATCGTTATCGGTCAAATTTTTGCTTGTGTATGCGAAGTGCAACTTCGCCTCTGTGTCAAAAATGTGTAAATCTTTTTCGTGGAGGAAGCGCAATTGTTTCTGTAGAAATGCAATGTAATTGTCATCCATTTGTCGCAGCAGTTAAAGCTACGCAATTTAACAAAAAAGTCCTATTTTTTTGTAGATGTGATTGAGGATACTTTGTTTTTTATTTTGTCTTGACGATTCTTGAGGAAACAGGTGAGCAATTGCCTCCTCCAGTACACAGAGAAAAAATTGTGAAATGTTTTTCCGTCTATCATAAGAACAACTATTCGAAGTGATACTTCTGGAACTTTCTTTGCTTCCGGTTCTCCAGAAAAGGTAGACCATGACTTCTGTGTAGATGAGTTCCCACGAAACTTCTGCAGACAGGAGTGATACCGGTTTTGATAAACTATGACAGCTTAACGAGATTGTTTTGAGAGTGTTTGACGACTGCACCTTTATAGCTGTAGGTTATTTTTGGTTTCATAAGTCAATCATTTAACTCAATCATTTGGTTAAAGGGGATCAAATGCTGCTGATAAAATTCCTGAGTTACTAAAAATTCTTTTCCAATTATCATTTAAGCTCCAAGCAATGATTGAGGAGAACATTGGGTGATTATTGTTTGATAGGATAGTTTTTTTTATTTGTCGTTTTTTGGTTGGAACAAGAGGAATAAACCTTTTTAATTTTTTATAACAAAAATTTGATAGTTTGCATGGATTTTACGCAATTTTTTTCAGTGTTTCTTCTTTTTCTTTTTCAAATCTGCCGAAAAACCTTGAAAAAAATCCTGTTGTCCATGTTTCGGTTGCTATATGTTGTTTTGTGTAAAATTGCCGTTTGTTATCTGTGATGATGGTTTCTAGCAGTAAGCTTTTCATACGAGGCTGTGAGTTATATACTTGATCTTTGTAATTTCATTTTTCTTTCTCAAAAAAAACGGATTTTTTGAAGTTACAGTAGTGTTGAGCATAATTGCAGTTTATGGCAGCAAGATTTTAATAATCGACGCAAGACTATAGACAATTTAATAATGGAATAACATCAAATTCCGCAACTTATCTTTTGTGAGAACAAATTGAGAAAATCATTTCCTATGCAAAAACCACAAAAATGCTTATCGTTCGCTTACCATGAATCATTTATCTTTATACTACAAAATCACGTCACTATCTTCGCAAAATACATCATAGATATTCAGCCAATTAGAGGCCACTTGCCCAAAAAAAAACATTATCAAAAAGCTTTGTTTTCTACACAAGTACTACAAAAAACGTTTCCATAAACTTTTTTTACCATGCTACACAAACCAAAACCTTTTGCCTATTTTACTAATTTAGACATTATGTACTCTATCCCAATATGCTGCACGTTGTACTGGAAATAAATAACGTATATCTAATTATAGGGTCCTCCAAAGACCCCCTACTTCACCTCCAACATCTAGTGCTGTGGCTAGATTGGTAAACATGGGAAGGATTGGCGGTTCGGCGTCAATTGTGTGGACAGATGGTGAGGGGTTGAATGTGGGGTAGAGACGAAGGGATCTGAAGGTAAATTTTGGAGAGTTTTAACGAGTTTTAACGTGTTTTTTGCATTTTACTTTTTAGCTCAAACAGAGAATTGCATAAGGTTTTTTGCAATCTTTCTTGCAATCTTTGCAAAATTTTGACAAAAAAAAAAATTTGGAAAAAATTGAAATAGGACGATACTGAACAAGAGATTATCTAAATGTAAGACTTTTTACCAACCAAATTTTGTAAAACGAACCGAAATATAATTTCTTGAAATGTGTATTTATTTCAAGAACTTTTGTGGTGATAATTTATAAGAATTTTGCTTGGTAGTTAATTTTCCATTTGGGTAAATCGGCGGGAATCGACCCCTTTGTCATCAAAGAGTCCGTTCATAATGAACATGAGAAAAATTTTAAATTAATTTAAACTCGATGAACGATATTAAAAACAAGGATAGCCGGTTACTGTGCAAGTAGCACAAAAGATTCCGACCACAGTCTTAGAAAAATAAAAGAAAAGTTTTTTCAAATGCATGTTGTTTTTTTCTGCATGTTGTGATAAAAAGACCTGAACTAAGAAAATGAATTTAGGCAAATTTATGAGTCATAATATAAAATCGGTCAAATGGAAAACAGTTTTTGAAGAAAATGACCAGAAAAAAAATCTTGAAAAATTTCAAAATTTTTTTTCCAATTTTTTTTTTTGAAATGTTTTGAACTTTCAAGTTTTTGATTCCAAAAAATGCGCTAGAAATCCAAAAACTATCTTTGTTTGAATAAAATTAAGTTTTCACCTCTAAAATTACGCTTAAATAAGCTATTGCAAGCGTACCCGTTCACATTATTAGCTCGAAATTAGACCTAAAGTTATAAATTTCAAACCGGTTTTTCTCGACACTGTGAAAAAAAAATTGGAAGAAAAGAAAATTGGGAGAAAAGAAAATATTTAATGTGGTTCCAATCACGACTGAAAGGGCTTTAATATGGTATATCACTGAATCCAGTCCGATGATTATTTGAGGCATACCTGATTTTGCGTGGAAAACTAAAAAAAAACTAAAACGCACCCAAATACAAAGTTCCTCCCGATTTTTCAAATTAGTAGAACAAAAAATTGAAGGTTGGAGTACGCTATGTAAAGTAACATGCATAAATGCAAAACCTGTTCAGGCCATTCAATCAAAACTTGCAGCAGTTGCAATCAAAACTTAAGAATATTAGCCGAAATTACCAAAATGTTAGACTTTGTCCAAATCTTTTTTCAAGTAACATGGATAATTTTGCTCGGATCGAGAAAACTTCGTAAAATGACTTTACTTCGTAAAATGACTTCAATTAAAGTGTCATAATTTTATTCATTTTTTGCCAATAATTTTAGCTGCTTGGAATTATCAGATTCAACCATAATATTTAGAGTTCAAGAAAGATGTAGAAATACTGATTTTGGGCCGTTTAGTGCATAAAACCCCAAAAATGTTTCGAAAATCCTACATCGAGAAGTTGCTATATCCGCCCCTGCTTGTAGGATCTAATAAAATCTTCGAATTTAATGCGCTTAAAATTATTCAAACTGTACGAAATGGCTTTGGCAATTTTCAAACGTCACATTACTTTTTCAAAATATCGACCGCTAAATTATGTTAACCAAATTATAACTAATGTTACTGATTGATAACTTGCTGATTTTGTCTAAGAAAAAGCAATTGACCAATATTTGAAGGTTTTAAACGTTGTTATTGGAAACCACCGAACTTTTGAGGACCAAAGAACTGAATTAGTTCCAAAGCTGTATTTAAAAGCAACATCTTATCAGATTGAAATTCCGAGCACATCAAACATCTTTAATGTCAATTTGAAACTGCAGTGCAAAAATGATTGCTTCTCTTCATATGATTTTATAACAAAAAGGAAATTTCCCACTTTTGTTTGGCTGAAACCATATGTTCTATTGATCCAATTGACAAAAGCACATTTGCGTCAAATCTGATTTGAAAATTGAACTGAAATTTTATAACTTACTGAAAAATTGTTTGAAATCATGATTATAGCTTTAGATTGATTCTCTTTTTGCACTTCGGAAAATCAATTGCGTCGATTTTATTGCATTCTTGGTAAAGAAAATTAGCTTTCATTTCATTTCTTTTCTCCATTTTCGCAAGCATTCCGAACTTGCCTTCAGGATTTTACGAGCGTTTCAGACCAAAAAAAGGCTTCGCGGGAAAATCGAGAAAAAATCAATCACATTTTCAGTGGAAAACAAAAACAACGCCGGTGATTTCCAGACCATATTTTTTTCGGGTTCAGCAGTTTCGGAAAATTTTGATTGTATGATCTTTGATACCAAAACAAAAACAGTACTCGGTTATTGTTTACTTTACAATCTCCCCCAGGCCATGGTTGTTGGTAAATAATAAGCACCCCTTACAAGAACTAACTCAGCAGTTAAGCGCAAATATACATTTTTACAATGAACTATCCTCCCTTTTTTCCAATGTGGGGGAAAAATTAGCTGAATTCCAATGATACTGTTTGGTTTATCTATTTTCATATATAACAAAGCATTTGTATCTGTATATTTTTTGCCTTATTTTGCTTATTTTTATCAAATTAGCTAGCTCATCATGAATTTTTAATTTAAAAAATTTAATAAACAAAAACGTTTCAATCAATTTTTCAGTGGCGCCACGTGATCAAAATTCATTTAAACTTGACGTTTAAGAGCTTACTTCATATTATAATCAGTGACCCAGTGGGTAATTAATTTTTAACGACACGTTTCTTCTAAAGAAAACGAACCGTTTTGAGGTATAAATCACCATTAATTTGGAGGAAAAAAAGAGAAAAAGGAAAAAAGGCTAACATTTTTATCTTGCCATGGTTCAATTAATAAACTGCGCACAGCAAGACTTTTTGCGATATTCCTTCATTAGCTGCTTAGAATATGTAAAGTGTCTGGTTTGGTTCTAATTTACTTTAATCAGCTGAAAACCACGCTGATTTTCTCCCTTTGTTAGTTTTCCCAGTCAATTAGGGGAAGTTTGATATTATATTTCAAACCAGATTGGGGTTATCTTACAGCAAAACACCGGTGAGTTAACAATAATCATATACTTTTTTAGGAACGAATATTATAAGAAAAAAAACAACGTTTTCAACCATTAAACCGAATTGCGTAGCTTATGATTAAACGCTCTTATAAAAAGTTTTGTGACGCAAAAAACTCAAACATGATTCTACTGAGAAGATTACTTCAATTTTCTGCGTACGGTTTTTTGCTATCATACTTTAGATCATACCTGGATTATTCCAGTGCTAATTGAATAATATTTAATCCGTAGCACTGAAAAATATCCGAGGTTACCTCAAATTCTTCAAATCTTTAAATCAAATCATAAGCAAAGTTTTCCTTGAGCCTGAAGGAATTACACGAGCATTAGATTAATTCAGTGTTAAAGATTTTTAAATGACGACATTTTATTCGCTATAACTTGTCAGGAATGGCATAGGGGATGTATTGGGTGTATGTTGAACTTCTGTGTCTGTATACAGAGTCGAAATGTTCTCAACTGTCGTTTCAAAGATTTATACATGAGCTTACCCGAGCTTATCTAAGAGAAAATTACAAAATCAATAATAATGGACTTTTGTATTCTAAAATGTTCGCAATATACTCAATTCTCAAGATGTCCTCAGACAACAAAATGGAACAAAAAGTTGGTTATAATACAATGTTTCATCAAAGTTAAAATTATTATAATCGACTAAAAATCAATTAAAATGGATTTTTTTGCTTCAGTTTTGTTTCGCGTCGTGCGAAGTTTTGCAAGAAATCATGCATTTATGCATTTATCAAATAAAGAATGCATAAATTTTGCAAAACGAGTGCAGGGCCTTCATATCTTTTAACTTAAACCTCTCAATTTGCAAAGCGATTCAATTTCCCTCTTCATCAGCGTTGTATTTCTTGACCACTCCCTCTAACGCGTTGTAAATTACAAGCCAAAAAATCCCAATCTTCATATCTAATCTAAATTTCTAGTCAGAATTTTTTTGAAATGTTTAAAAAAAGCAAGGATCGAACCATGTTGCTACTGTAATTGTGTGTTTTCGAAGCATGTTTATCTCACTGCGGTTGAGCACTGATTCGACTTTGCATTTTTCCTTCCCAGAGCCTGTTTATTTCTAAACTAGAAAAGAAATAGATAATTTCTGCACAGAAAATACGAGAAAACTTGACCAGATAATCTATAAAAAAAGTTATTTAGAAAAACAGCCTCCGTTGGGTACGGGTAATACATAAATACATACATACATCCATACATAAATAAACACATGCTCACAAACGTTTCCCCTCCATTTTTTTGTATTTGTTACTGAACTTTAGTTTAAAACGTGCAAACGTCTTTGTTCTGAATGTTCCGACTGTCTTTTGAGGTTTATGGAGCAGTAAAAAGCTTAAAAAAAAAATAAAAGAAATAAAAAAATGATTTTTTTTCTCTAAAATTTGAAGTTTTTTATAAAAATTATCCCCCCACACGTCATATAAAGTACAAAAAGATAGATTTCGCTCCTTGTAACACATCAATTATGGCAAATAAGCTTCTTTCAACCAATTTGGAACGATTTCTAAGACGGATTAAATCTCCGCTCACGCGTTAACAGCGCGAAATATATTGCGCGTTAATTGTCCCAAAATGGCCAAAATGGCAATCTTTAAACCCCTGTAGCTTTACGAAAAATGATCACAGGTAAAATATCTTTTACAGTTTAAGCTCAGGACAACAATACCTTTCGAATGATAAAAAAATTTCAGTCAAAAATGGCTAGTTAAAAAGTCAAAATTGGTCTGAAGAAAAACAAACCCACCCGAGCACAAATTTTCCGGTACTTTCTTATCGTAAGTCGGAACAATTATCAATTTTTATCCATGTACTCCAGTTCGGCAGTTCAATGCCTTCAATGGGCAAAACAAAACCGCCTGGAGGAGTTGGTGGAGTTCTTGATATTAATCAGCTCCGATGAGTTTTTGCCGTTTTGGACAAACAGTCCAGAAACCATGTAAAAACCCGATTGATAAAGTTTCAATAGTCAGAACAGCATAGTGTATAGATTTTTTTGATTGCTGCTGACTCTTGGCGGTGATTTTGAAACATAATGATGTTACTTGCGTCCAATTTTGACTACTAATTTAAATTCATTCACCAGTAACAGTTATCACAATCTATATACAAAAAATCATGAACAAATTATCCAAAAGCTTGGAAGGACACACCCAAGAGTAGCTCAACTCAGGCCCGGTGTGCCCAGAAGTGAAATTGAGGAGCATATTGGAAATTGAGGAAACAACTTACTTAGAAACGCATATAATCAAAGTTTGACGATTGTCAAAAATATAATTATCTTTGAAATTATTGAAGAAATTTTCAAACTGAGATTGGGTCATTTTTTCATTATCTGGTGACATGAGATTATTGCTTTAATTAAAATTATAAACTTGCGTTATTCGTCGTATGAGAGACATTTCCATCGTTTCTGTTTTGATTCCTACTGTCGGTAAGAGGTTCGCTGCGGTTCTCCTTGTTGTTCTTACATAAGAAACATCATTTTAGTTCAACAGTTTCAGAGTGAAGTTTTCCTCACTTGACAAAATAATTCTTTAGAAAGATATAGAATGTCCAAGTCATAACCTGAATAAATTTTTTACTTGATCGCTAATGTTTGCCTTGAGTCACAATAGCTTTTCCAAAAAATTGTTCTTACAAATCGTTTCTGCAAAAAGTTTAATGGCTGCAATTCTGTTTTCGATGTTCTTTCGTATGTTAGAATGCCATACTCGATTATTGATTTAGCATAAGCGTTATAAAGCATCAAAATTTGTTTGATACTAAAAACTTTTCTGGTTTTGTACAAAAAGTCGTTGAACTGACGCAATTGTTTTTCAATTTGTCTAAATGGCTTTTAAAATTGAGTTTATTATCGAAATCGAATAGTAATCCGAAATATTTGGTTTTAAAATAGTTTTTAATTTAATGGATCTGTAATTACCTTCAAATTCAACAGAGCCATCTTTGTAGATTGCAATAACTCGGGCTGTCTTTAAATCTGAAGCATAGTATCCTTCATCAAAACGTTGGTTAAAAAGATCAGTCAGTAGTTGACTAACAACTGACAAAGCCTGTTTTATTGTTTTTTTTTTCCATTATGACCACTACTTTTGCTTTTTTCAAGTTTTTAATTGCAATATTTGTTTTTTCTGCTGCTATTGGAGAAAAAACCAAACTTCTGCTTATCCTATTCGACTTAACTATTTTGCTTACCGAAAATTGAGCCAATTTTTCACTGATACTAGAATGATGTGATTTCGCTATGAACTTCCTCACAGTGCTGATATCAAGCTTGTCGTTATTGTTCTGAGGCTTAAGTGCAAGCTTTCTTAGCCGATGGTGGAATTTTTCAAGACTAGGTTCTTCGCCGTTTTAAGCTCTAGTTTGTTCATTCCTTTGTAGATGTGATTTCATTTTTGCCAGCTGCGCATATAAGGTTGCTTCCAAAATCTGTGCCAGAAAGGTTACCTTCAAAGCGCCGGTAAGTGACATTTTGCGAGATTGGTGTTGGAAGCCACCGAGGATTTCTTTCCCTGGTTTTAAAAACTAGCCAGGTCGAAGCGTCTGAAGCAATCTCTTGTTCTCAGTTGGTTTAGTCAAAATGATTAATCACAAAATTCATTGTTGATTATTCAATACTTTTGAAACTACCGAAGAGGCAGGCGCTTAAGACAGTTATAGAACTGTGTTTACCAAACTCCTGGTATCCAGTTTTTGTCAGTAAAGGTCTGGAGGCTAAATACTGGTGGGTTTGACTGCTAGATGCACTAGGCTGAGCTACTAATTTGATGATGAAGTATGGAAATCCAACCATGGTTCTGCCGGTCTCCCAAATCTAGGTCGTTCTTCTATGAGGACTGCAGTTTACCTTGCGCTGTGGAACGTATCTGCTAATGGCCTGCTTTGTTTTACTAATTTTTACAATAGGAAATTGCGTCAACTTTAGGCCGCCAGAAACTGATCTTGAAACATTGAAAACCTCATCTAAAATATGGATAATTTTGAGCTTCGGGTGGTGAACATTGTTGATCTGGCGCGGGTTACTTTGAAGTTTGGATGATGTAATCATTGTCAATCGTGAACGCGCAATTAATTTTTGGGGATCTAATGAAAGACTGAGTTTCAATGCTTTAACGCTGTAGAAACTGCACTCCAAACTGTTTAATGCAGTCTGTCAGCTTCCATTTTGCGGCATACTTGAAGGGAAACTAATTAATTGGGAGGAGCTGCTTTGGCCAGTCAGGATATGGCATCTTTCATGAGATATTTTTTTGATTGGGTTGGTCGCGTATTTCAATTTGCTTTGATTCTTGATGATCGACGGTTCTTATTTGTTGAAAAATCCTTTCTGGTAAAGTAGAACTAGCAAAAATCAGAATTTACATGTGAGGCTTGGGCTGGTTTTGTTTTAAAAAATATCTGAGAAAATTTCCTGTGGCTGGTTGAAAATCAGCAATCGGCGTCTTGGTTATAAGTTGTAATAGAAATGCTTGTTTCACGTTAGTAATCTTCGTTGCTCTGATTTTTTTTGTCGCAACCTTGATTATCAGATGGGTGAATTGATGGATCTGACTGCTGAGTTTTTAGTTTTTCTGGTGGTAGATCCGTAATATACATTTTTGCGTTTCCTTCATTCCGTAGCATAATTTTGAAGTAGCTGGAAAAATCCGAGACTGTTATTTGATTTTTTTGTCGTATATTGTTGTTGAGCATTTTGGCAGTCACGTACGTTCTTGTTGTTCCGAATTTCGTAACGAAAGTGAGGAGATGGTTTTTTTTCTTCAGACAAATTTCGACTTTTTGACTAGCCATTTTTGACAGGCAGTAGGAACTTTCAGGGCTTCGCCCTGATACGAGCAGTCTTGTTTGCATTGAAAACAGTTTTAAACGGCTTTAAAATCATTGTTACAAGAGTAACTTAATTTTTCCTCTTTTTTGATCTCACACAGCCCGAAAAAATTTTGACGCAAAAATACAAAATATGTTTTCTCTATGTTCGTTTTTGGGTTTTTGCTAAGTTATGAACACAAAATTGTATCTTGCACACAAAAAACTGTAACATAAGTTTAATTGCCATCAGTTTTTTTTGTACAAAAAAAGCCATATCGTGGTTCCGACTTTCGTAACGAAAGTAACGAATATTTGTGCCCGGGGTGGTTTTTTGTTCTTCCCTTTTGACTAGCCATTTTTGGACAAAAATTGTTACTATCACTCAAAAATTATAGTTGTCCTGAGCCTAAATTTGAAAAAATATTTCACCTCTGATCATTTTTCGTAAAGTTATTGGGTTTGAATGTTGCTAATTTGGCCAATTTGGGACAATTAACGCGCGATATATTTCGCGCTATCAACGAGTAAGCGGCGAATTAATCTGAGAAATAGTTCGAAATTGATTGAAGGAAGCTTATTTGCCATAATTGATTTGTTAGTAGGAGCGGAATCTATCACTTTGTGCGTTATATGACGTGGGTGGGTGGGTTACATGACAAAAGATCCCTTACCTTAAGATCCCAAACGAGAAGATCCCAGTCAATAAGATACCATTCCAAAAGATACCTCGTTCTAAAATCGCCCACGACATAAGATACCATAATAAAAACACAAAGAAACTGAGAATTGAAAATAAAGCGGTTAATCGATCAAAGCCAAAACAAAGCGTCGGTTAAAATCAAAGAAACGGCAAAATTTTTGCTGCACAAATTTCGAACATAAATGACCTTGCTAATCACTTGGCCTTTAAAATGAAACTCAAACTTCAAAACAGCTTAGACTATAATTGAACTAGAAAAGGATTTCCAATTAATCAAAACCAACTTTGCCAAAAATGGCCTGATTTTCCAGACAACTCAAGTCGGTATAAAATTGAAATTGTTTTTTTTGCAAAATTCTAAAGCTTTGAAATCATTTTCATTACGAATCACTTGCCATTTTATTCGATACAAAATATCAATTCTCAATTTTGATCAACTTTTTTTCGCTAGGCGCAATACTCAAAGGGCCGTCAGGCCCCTACCCCCAACCTAGCGTCCCGCAAATAAAAGCAACTACTCTGGGATCAAATTGCTAGAGACAGCATTTTCGAATGCGAGTCGTAGTATTACGTTTCGGCGTTCTCCGGGAGGGTGCAAGGAGACGTCTATAAAAAGTTGATCAAACAAATTTAAATTTAGGAAAAATTAGGCAAAAACTAAAACAAAGTTTAATAGGTTAAATGGGCAAGTGAACGGATATAAGACAATAAGTTGGAGTCTGTGTATGAACTTGTTATCTGTTGAACTTTTTCATTCAGATCACGGTACTTTTTCCGGGATAAATTGATAGTGCCGCTGGATGCCTTCAAAATGTTGAACTTTTGATTTTAGGAATCTAGTTGAATTTTTTCGAGAAACGTATGTATTGAAGGATGGCTGCCTTGAAACAAGGCGGTTACACCTAGATGCCACCCTTCAACCGCATTTGTGGTACGGGCTAGACCACACACAGCATTTTGATAATGGTTTCAAAGAGAAATAGGAAAAAGTGTTTTTCGGCCAATCAAATCCCCTCTAATGTACGTTTTTTGGAAATAAGCAGTGAGCTCGTCTAATTTTTCGAGATCGTTTTGTGAATTATCCAGTTTGGTTGCCACACTGCATATTTCCTCAATGACTAGGTCGAACCCGATTTCCACTTTTGACTCCGGCACAAAACTAAGCGCAGGAATCATATTCAGCGCTAAGACTAGCTCGCTTTTTGATTCGTACGTCTTTTTAAGGCCCAATTCGGATATTTTTCGCATAAAGCTCTGACAGAGGTTAAAATAGCATCCCTTAATGTCAGTTTCGTAATGAGAAGTAAAAGCACTCAGAGCCGCAATTTCAAAGTCGATCAAAATTCTTTCCGGGGTTACGTCACCGATAAGCGATTTGAGTGCGGTTAGGAATTTGTTATAGGTTGATAAACGCTTATTGCTAAGCAGAGCGTAGACGCAAGGTGGATAAAACCCGCCAATCTGGATGTGTACAGTGTACAGCTGGTAAAACTGACTGTGGCAAATTTTGAAAGTACCGTCTACAAGCCAGGTTTTGTTGTACAATTTAAGTGCATTGAGGTTCTCAATGTCGCCAAAAATTAGTATGCGTTCCGTATCTTGTTTTCCGCTATCAAAAAGACAAAATTGCTTAAAACGATCGGGTATTTCGAAATGACGGTCATCTGTGGCAATAGTGGGCAGGGATGTCGTTTGTTTACTTCTGTTTAAAGTTCGTGTTAGCGCCGACCGGGAGGGCAAAAACAGTTGGGTTGCTTTTTCGTCCTGCACCAATTGCAAACTAGCTGCGATTATCTGGCTGTTTACTGGATTTAATTGATTCCTAACTGTCTCCTTCATTTGTTGAACTAGTTGCCGAGCTTCTGAGCGTCCTGCGTTGAGCTCATGACTGTGCTCGTTGCTCTGTGAGATTATATCGCTCCCAGAAGTGATCAAAGTTTTCGGGCATTTATACGATCTCCATTTGCTGCAGCGCCAGTGTGTCGTTGTCTTCGTATCGCTTTTCTTTTGAAATTCATGGCCATCAAGAATAATCAGAGTTTGGCCTTTTTGTGAGGTTCCCCAAGTAAAAGAATTCATTTTTGACGTATCAATGAGTTAAAGAGGGAGATAATGAATGCAGAGTGTATACATTTTCAACTAAGTTGTTTTAATTCAATGCCATATTAACACTAAATTAAACACATATTGGCACTATTTTAATCCCAAAAATGAGTCCAGTTTAAAATTAGTTATCTTAAATTTGCATTGTTTTTCAATAGCGCGAACCTAATTGAGATATCATTACTCTAGATTTATTTCTGCTTACACTTTGATCAAGATTTTTGTTCTGGGATCTTCTCAAGCTTACACTGGGATCTTCTTAATTGGCATGGGATCTTTTGGTATGGTACCTTTTGTCATGGGAGCTTTTGGTATGGTATCTTTTGTCCTGACACCGGGTGGGTGATCTTCTCGAAAAATCTCAAATTGTAAAAAAAAATCGTTTTATTTTATTTCATTTATTTTTTTCATGTTATTACTACTCCAAGGCAGTCGTAACATTCAGGGTTTTGCCCTGATACGAGCAGTTTTTGTTCCGACTTTGGAAGAAAATTGAATGATTATGCTTGGTGGGGTTTTTTATTCAGTCAAATTTCGGCGATCGAAATAAAGTTTTTAACAAAAAAAATGTATAGCCCATTGACGTTATCAACTCCCTGAAATTAAATGTAAAAATCTTTTTACCTCCGATCATTTTTTGCAAAGCTCTGGGAGTTTGAAAACTGCCAATTTGGCCATGCTCTGGACTAAATTATGTGCGATTGGATTATTTTACTCATAATGTTGAAAGCGTAATTTTTTATGCGTGGCGAATTATCCCGCTCAACAAAATCGTTCCAAAATTATTTAGGGCTATAGCTAATCGATCGTAATAAGTTCGTATGACTCAATTTTTCACCCTTGATCTTTGATGGATTTATAGATTTTCAGTATTTTCATTTCCCAAAAACTAGTCGATATGGATTGAGGGGCGTAGTCGGAACATTTAGGGCTTTGCCCTGATATACGAGCAGTCTTGTTTTTACTCTAGATCTGAGTCATTAGTTTTGCCATTCTATTTCATTAGTTTTTTGCTTAAGTTAAAATAAGAAACCTTATTGTCAGGCAATATAAATTTGATCGCTCGTTTCTAAAGACTATTATCAGACTGGTAGGAAAAAAATTGCCTTGAAGTCTTAAGTACTATCCTATGCCTTGCCTTTTTCTTGAATTGAGGTCAGGCGGCCTAATGAAAATTACCATATTACGTCATTTTTTTAATCATAACGCTTTTTATAGACAGATTTTGCAATAATTTTTCTTAAACTTGATTTGTTTGTTTCCAAAAATTAATTTATCTGGAGGGAAATCAAGTAATTTAAAATTGAGCTGAATTACAATGATTTCTAGAAAATATAAATTTTCTGACAAACTATTTTCATTTCATACCTTATTTCAAAGTTAGATTTTGGCAATACTTTGAAATGTGTTTTAATTTTTCTGGACTCATAAAAAGTCAGACGAGTAAGTTTGTTTTTTTTTTTCGCATTTTGAACGGGAATTTTTTTACCTAATAAAGCAAAGAGAAGCTTGTATTTTGTTTCAATTTCGCGATATCATTAAAATAGAATACAAAAGCGTTCCTTAAAATTGTTCTTAGTATCATGTTTTGATCAAAATTAAAATCTTCAAAAGCTTCCGAGGGGAAAACAACTTAAGATTTACGAAAGAGTTATTTTCAATCTATATTATACTCACAAGGGAACAAACTTTAATCTAATTGTACTCGAGATAAGAACACCAGGTATAATAATCGATTTTGTTTTCATTTCGGTACCAATAAAAACTAATTGCTTTGAAAGATATTAAGTATCGGAACCAGGCCGAAGACCGTGTATTATTTCAGGAAAAAGTAGGATAAAATTCCCAACAAACCCTGACAAAAAACCTTCCGCCGCAAATGAAAACAAAACGATTCAATTTGTAGATTACATATTTTGTTTTCAGGTTCAAATAATTAGATTGAGAGTTCTCGGTAACCTCATTTTTGTGATTAACAATTTTTTTCTTGTGTTTTAGAGATTTCAGATTGATGCAACAAATGAATCATTTTTAACCAATTAACTTCACCGCGAAATTGTGGAGTTAATCATTTTATAAGCTCAGTATCCAAGTTAGTTTATGATTACTTTCGGATTTGATAACAACTTAATCGATCGTCTTTAGTTTGAAATTATGATAAGAGCAAAATTTATTTTATCGTTTTAATTGGAAGAAAGGTAATAATAATACCTAGGCAAAACTACCTACTGACAATTGATCCTTTCTTATACAAAAAAGTTGACTTTATTTATCATTCAGCAATCGAAGATTATGGCCTCTTCTATAGGAGAGAAAACTTCAGTCAAAAGGTTGGTAGTTTCAACATTATGTCTATGATGCAGCAGGTTTTGATAAAAAAGGTAAGTCAAAATTGTTTAGTTGATGTTCATTTTTGCTTTTCTTTAAGCATTTCAACAGCAACGGATACTTAATCATATTAACTATCCGTAGCTGTGCAAGTAGCCGGTTGCTGTGCAAGTAGCACAGAAAGTTCAGACCACATATCCATAGAAGAATTCAAAAGAAAACTTTGTTGAGTCAATTTTGTGTCATTATTGTGCGTGATAGAGGAACCAGATGAAAACTTAGGTTAATATCAAATCGGGTAAAGCTTGCTACAGTTGTTTTCGTAATCTGAGTAATAAATCAAAAAGTCAAATTAAAATTTAAAAAAAATTGAAATCTTTTTGCTTTTCTATCAGACTATTTTTAATTTTTTCCTAAGCCGAGCTAAACCGATCTTTAAAAATTTCTCAATGAGAACTTCTAGTCTTTTGCTCTGTTTGCTCAAAACTAGAACCCGTACAGTTTCTCATAATTAAAATCAGACCTGTTCATGGTACAGAGACAAATTCCACGTCTGTATCAGATCTGTAGCATGTGCATTTTCCGCCTGTGCATTTCTGCACCAGATATGCACCAGTTATGATATTTAAAATTGTGCTAACATTCAGGTATGATCATGCCTGTCATTGACATAAGCATGCCTGCTCCAGATATGGCCACACCTGGACCAGGTATGATCATACCTGTCATTGACATGATCATATCTGGACCAGAAATGATCATACCTGTCACTTAAATGATCATACCTGTCACAGGCATGATCATACCTGTACCTGACATGGTCATACATGGACAAGATAGGATCATACCGGTATGAACATTTCATCCAGTGGTCTACACATTTAATTAACCATGAATTGACTTTAAATTCAAACAAGACTGCTCGTATCAGGGCGAAGCCCTGAATGTTCCGACTGCCTTTTAAGGTTTATGGAGCAGCAGTAATAACATAAAAAATTAAATGAAATAAAATAAAATGAAAATGTTTTTTCTCTAAAATTTGAAATTTTTTATGAAAATCATCCCCCCACACGCCATATAAAGTACAAAAAGATAGATTTCGTTCCTTGTAACAAAGCAATTATGGCAAATAAGCTTCGTTCAACCAATTTGGAACGATTTATAAGACGGATTAAATCTCCGCTTACGCGTTAGTTATATCGCGCGTTAATTGTCCCAAATTGGTCAAAATGTCCAAAATGGCAATCTTTAAACCCTCATAACTTTACGAAAAATGATCACAGGTAAAATATCTTTTCAAATTTAAGTTCAGGACAACAATAGCTTTCGAATGATATAAAAAAATTCCGTCAAAAATGGCTAGTTAAAAAGTCGAAATTTGTCTGAAGAAAAAAAAAACCCACCCCGAGCACAAATATTCCGTTACTTTTGTATCGAAAGTCGGAACAATAAATCGTAAGTAAATGAATCAAAACACATGAGACTAATATAGTTTGGTGTAAAGCAATCTCTTTAGCTTCATTCTTGACGGCACTGATTTTTCAATATTTAATTTTTTCGGGATAGTATATTTTTTCTCTGGTATTTTTCTCTGCTGCTCAGATAGTTAGGTGGCCCCACTGGGAATTCTGTCGCTAGCTCGTTCTCCCTCGAGGCCCCCAGAAGTTGACCGATTTTGGCTGGATAAGAGCGAGGATTCCCTGCTGAGGGCTGATCTAGAGTGGGATCTGGATGGAGTCCGCACGACTTCCGAGTTGTACTCCGAGTGCAAAACTGATATAATAAAAACGATTTTTTTTGGCCTTTCAAACAAAAGCACTATCTGATCACAAAATTGGGAAAGTTTCATTCTCGTTGAGTTTTTAGTTGTTTATAGTGATTTGGGAGAGCTCAAAAAATCAATTCAGTCGACTGAAGATTGACAAACTTTTGCTTCGTTTTCTTAGTATCATGTTTTGATCAAAATTGAAATCTTCAAAAGCTTCCGAGGGGAAAACAACTTAAGATTTACGATAGAGTTTTTTTCAATCTATATTATACTCACAAGGGAACAAATTGTAATCTAATTGTACTCGAGATAAGAACTCCAGGTATAATAATCGATTTTGTTTTCATTTCGGTACCAATAAAAACTAATTGCTTTGAAAGATATTAAGTATCGGAACCAGGCCGAAGACCGTGTATTATTTCAGGAAAAAGTAAGATAAAATTCCCAACAAACCCTGACAAAAAACCTTCCGCCGCAAATGAAAACAGAATGATTCAATTTGTAGA
Organism: Symsagittifera roscoffensis; assembly: GCF_963678635.1. Taxonomy (NCBI): domain Eukaryota; kingdom Metazoa; phylum Xenacoelomorpha; order Acoela; family Convolutidae; genus Symsagittifera; species Symsagittifera roscoffensis. The sequence continues at coordinate 36,158,429 of NC_087069.1, read as the reverse complement.
TTACATATTTTTCAGGTTCAAATAATTAGATTGAGAGCTCTAGGTACTCTCATTTGAGTGATTAACAATTTTTTCTTGTGTTTTAGAGATTTCAGATTGATGCAACAAATTAATCATTTTTAACCAATTAACTTCACCGCGAAATTGTGGAGTTAATCATTTTATAAGCTCAGTATCCAAGTTAGTTTATGATTACTTTCGGATTTGAAAACAACTTAATCGATCGTCTTTAGTTTGAAATTATGATAAGAGCAAAATTTACTTAATCGTTTTAATTGGAAGAAAGGTAATAATACCTGAGCAAAACTACCTACTGACAATTGAACCTTTCTTATACAAAAAAGTTGACTTTATTTATCATTCAGCAATCGAAGATTATGGCCCCTTCTATAGGAGAGAAAACTTCAGTCAAAAGGTTGGTAGCTTCAACATTATGTCTATGATGCAGGTTTTGATAAAATAAGTAAGTCAAAATTGTTTAGTTGATGTTCATTTTTGCTTTTCTTTAAGCATTTCAACAGCAACGGATACTTAATCATATTAACTATCCGTAGCTGTGCAAGTAGCCGGTTGCTGTGCAAGTAGCACAGAAAGTTCAGACCACATATCCATAGAAGAATTCAAAAGAAAACTTTGTTGAGTCAATTTTGTGTCATTATTGTGCGTGATAGAGGAACCAGATGAAAACTTAGGTTAATATCAAATCAGGTAAAGCTTGCTACAGTTGTTTTCGTAATCTGAGTAATAAATCAAAAAGTCAAATTAAAATTTAAAAAATTGATATGTTTTTGCTTTTCTATCAGACTATTTTTAATTTTTTCCTTAGCCGAGCTAAACCGATCTTTAAAAATTTCTCAATGAGAACACCTAGTCTTTTGCTCTGTTTGCTCAAAACTAGAACCCGTACAGTTTCTCATAATTAAAATCAGACCTGTTCATGGTACAGAGACAAATTCCACGTCTGTATCAGATCTGTAGCATGTGCATTTTCCGCCTGTGCATTTCTTCACCAGATATGCACCAGTTATGATATTTAAAATTGTGCTAACATTCAGGTAATATCATGCCTGTCATTGACATAAGCATGCCTGCTCCAGATATGGCCACACCTGGACCAGGTATGATCATACCTGTCATTGACATGATCATATCTGGACCAGAAATGATGATACCTGTCACTTAAATGATCATACCTGTCACAGGCATGATCATACCTGTACCTGACATGGTCATACATGGACAAGATAGGATCATACCGGTATGAACATTTCATCCAGTGGTCTACACATTTAATTAACCATGAATTGACTTTAAATTCAAACAAGACTGCTCGTATCAGGGCGAAGCCCTGAATGTTCCGACTGCCTTTTAAGGTTTATGGAGCAGCAGTAATAACATAGAAAATTAAATGAAATAAAATAAAATGAAAATGTTTTTTCTCTAAAATTTGAAATTTTTTATGAAAATCATCCCCCCACACGCCATATAAAGTACAAAAAGATAGATTTCGTTCCTTGTAACAAAGCAATTATGGCAAATAAGCTTCGTTCAACCAATTTGGAACGATTTATAAGACGGATTAAATCTCCGCTTACGCGTTAGTTATATCGCGCGTTAATTGTCCCAAATTGGTCAAAATGTCCAAAATGGCAATCTTTAAACCCTCATAACTTTACGAAAAATGATCACAGGTAAAATATCTTTTCAAATTTAAGTTCAGGACAACAATGGCTTTCGAATGATATAACAAAATTCCGTCAAAAATGGCTAGTTAAAAAGTCGAAATTTGTCTGAAGAAAAAAAAAACCCACCCCGAGCACAAATATTCCGTTACTTTCGTATCGAAAGTCGGAACAATAAATCGTAAGTAAATGAATCAAAACACATGAGACTAATATAGTTTGGTGTAAAGCAATCTCTTTAGCTTCATTCTTGACGGCACTGATTTTTCAATATTTAATTTTTTCGGGATAGTATATTTTTTCTCTGGTATTTTTCTCTGCTGCTCAGATAGTTAGGTGGCCCCACTGGGTATTCTGTCGCTAGCTCGTTCTCCCTCGAGGCCCCCAGAAGTTGACCGATTTTGGCTGGATAAGAGCGAGGATTCCCTGCTGAGGGCTGATCTAGAGTGGGATCTGGATGGAGTCCGCACGACTTCCGAGTTGTACTCCGAGTGCAAAACTGATATAATAAAAACGATACTTTTTGGCCTTTCAAACAAAAGCACTATCTGATCACAAAATTGGGAAAGTTTCATTCTCGTTGAGTTTTTAGATGTTTATAGTGATTTGGGAGAGCTCAAAAAATCAATTCAGTCGACTGAAGATTGACAAACTTTTGCTTCGTTTTTTTAAAAACCCACCCATCTTTCGCGAAAGTCCTGGCCAAGACTGTCTTAAGTTGTAAAAAATGTTTCAATTTTTGAGTAAGCTATACTTTTTTGCAGAGTAAAATTTGTTTGTTTATGAAAATTATATGTAGATTTAACCTGCATGCTTTTTCTATGAGCAAAGCAATAATTCAAACCGGCTCTTCCTGAACGCTGAGCAAATTGTTTAATCACAATGTGAGTGCGTTTAATCTCAATGTAAAGAATTTTGAAATGATTTGTCACTGGTATTTTTTGATTGAATCAATTTTGCGCAAAAACCTAGTAAAAATTAGCAAAAAAATCGCCTAAAGAAAATATTTTTTGCCACTTTTAGTGGTGGGAGCAAAATCTGAAATAGAAGTATTTTCTTAAAGCTATGTCTTAAAGCTATGTCTCTGTCTATTCCAAGGTAAAAGCCATTTCAACTACCATTAAATCGTTGCATGCATTTTACTGACGTTTTTCCGAAGTATCTTAACAACCAAGTTATTGAAAGCATTGTCTGAGCTTTCAGAAATTTCAAAAAGATTTTCGGATCGTCACTATTAAAGTTTGAAATTAAAATGTGATCTAATACATTCTGATTATAATATGCGTTACATGATTCTGTGTGGCAAACAAGAGAAAACAAAACAAAAACTAGTATTGCCGAGCTAGAATCACATAATTATGATTTATGACCTCAACCCTGTCCAATGATTATTTTGCATGTAAATAATAAAAAAAACTAAAACACTCAAATACAAAATTTTCCCCATTTTCAATCGGTCGGAAGAATTATAAAATTTGCCATTGCTTAACAAACAATTTGAAACAATTTAAGTATTTAACAGCTGGATGTATTGAAAAGCCTATAATTCTGTTGAAAGGCTTCATAACTTGATTTTTTACAATGTTTTTGTTACAATTTCCAAATTAGAAGAAACTTTTAAATTTCCGTGCAGTTTTTTCTCGACACTGAGAAAAATATTCGAACGTCAATATACTCACGACTGAAAAAGTTTGAGGATGATGTATCACTCGACCCACTCTGATGAAAAAAGGGGATATCTGATTATAATTCACGCTTTGCGTGGAACAAGATGAAGAAAAAAAACAGTTAAATAACAGAGATATATCAGAAAAGATTCCTCCCCACATTCAGTTGAGAAGAACTACAAGTTGTCACCATATATTTATATCCCTTATTTGATTTTGTGTAAAATTTTTCTAAATTAAAAAATCCATTGTTTAAATTCAACCTGCAATGGTCCGATTTTTTATCGAAAATTAAGCTATTCAACGGAATCATGCTTCAAATTAGTCCAATGACTATTTTGCATGTAAATAATAAGAAAAACTAAAACACACTCAAATACAAAATTTTCCCCATTTTCAATTGGTCGGAAGAATTATAAAATTTGCCATTGCTTAACAAACAATTTGAGTATTCAACAGCAGGATGTATTGAAAAGCTTATATTTCTGTTGAAAGCTTCATACCTGATTTCTTACAATGTTTTTGTTACAATTTTCAAATTAGAAGAAACTTTGAAATTTCCGTGCAGTTTTTTCTCGACACTGAGAAAAATATTCGAACGCCAATATACTCACGACTGAAAAAGTTTGAGGATGATGTATCACTCGACCCACTCTGATGAAAAAAGGGGATCTCTGATTATAATTCACGTTTTGCGTGGAATAAGATGAAGAAAAAAACTGTTAAATAACAGAGATATATCAGAAAAGATTCATCCCCACATTCAGTTGAGAAGAACTACAAGTTGTCACCATATATTTATATCCCTTATTTGATTTTGTGTAAAATTTTTCTAAATTAAAAATTCCATTGTTTAAATTCAACCTGCAATGATCCAATTTTTTATTGAAAATTAAGCTATTCAACGGAATCATCCTTCAAATTATGAAATTTTACATAGACAAAAGTACGTCAGTTTTTTATTGTAGTCATACAGACCTTTACCTCATTTGTCTTTTCGAACAGAGTTGAAATTGTTTCATGTTGATCAAATACAATAAAAATTTAATTTTTTTTTGCTCAAAAGTTTTTTTTCATAATCTGATTTAATCAAAAAATACGGACGAACTTTAAGAAAATCGTGAAAAATAATAATAGTTTTGGTTCAAATTAGTAAAAAAACAATTGAGTTGTGTGTGGTCATGTAACAATTTTATGATGCGAAAGAACCAGTTGATTGGTTTTTTCTTCAGTTAAATTTATAGATAAGAATAGAGTAGCTTTTTAATGATTTTTAAAATTGCAATCTTTTTTCATAACTTCCTTTAAAATTCTATAGATATTTTTTTACATTTGCAACATCCTCTCAGTTTAAACGTCGGAACATGGCACGACATAAAAATTGATTAAAAGGTTAGTAAATTGGTGTGAAATGTTCGTTCTTTCTTCATTGATGAAATCGATTTCTGTGCCTTTTGAATAAAATATTCATTTTCACCTTTTTTTTGTAAAGTCAAACCAGATTTTTTATAGAATAGGATATATTTAAAACTAGTCAAAAAAATTCACTGTTTGTAGCCACAGAATTTTTAGAGTACGAGTTTACTGTGTTTTTTTTGTTATTCTTTTTTTTCTGTTAAATTTGGCACTGCAGGTTGGAGGGCAAACATCCTATTGCATACTAATTCAAAAAGTTTTTGTCACCTAGTTAATGCAATTTCTATTCTGTTTCAAGACATGTAAAAAAATAAATAAGTTTTTAGGAAGAAAAATTCAATGAGTTTGGAAAAATGGTTGTCATTAAAAAATATTGGTAGCCCCACAATTTACTTGTGAAAAAACGCTAGTCTTTCAATTCCCATATATGAGAGAACACTACTCATAGTCTTAGTTTGAAATTGTTTGAATGCTTAAAATGCATTTGCTATAATATGGAAAGTATATCGCAAGCATTTTAAAACCCGGGATATGTGAAACTTGCTTAAAATTTGAAGACACTGTAATCAGCTTAGCAAAAAATATCAAATCATTCCACAATTAGAACAAAACTTTGAGACATGTTTTTCTTCTCTCAAATAAGCTGCTTGGATTTAAAAGCCCTGTTAAATGGTTAAAAGTTTCTCCAATACATGAGTTAAGTTTCAGATTTGAGGTAATTTACGTTTACAAGGAAACAAACACAAAAATGAAACAAGGACAACAAGGAAAACTAAGATGCCAGAGAAGACGAGTTCGATTAAAAAAGTTGATATGTTTTTCTTCTCTCAAATAAGCTGCTTGGATTTAAAAGCACTGTTGAATGGTTAAAAGTTTCTCCAATACATGAGTGAAATTTCAGATTTGAGGTAATTTACGTTTACAAGGAAACAAACACAAAAATGAAACAAGGACAACAAGGAAAACTAAGATGCCAGAGAAGACGAGTTCGATTAAAAAAGTTGATAACTTCTCCTCTAATAGAGAACAAGATCCGTGTTTTATGCAATATTTTCCAAAAAGCTAATTACGATTAGCGTAAGCTTAACACTTTACAGCGTTTCTTGTTGGAAAAAAAACGAAGAGTTTAAAAATTTTGGCAGAAAATTGTTGAAATACTCACCTCAATAAGCCTCACCAATTCAATGTTGTCTTCTTTGTATGTATGAATTGTTTCAACTTTTGGCTTTTTTGTGCAACGAGTGGTTTTACAAGGAGTTGATTATGAAAACCAAATATGTTCATCATGGCCTAATTAGTCCACTTGTCAATTTTCACAATAGTTGGACAATGTGAACGAAAAATATACTCTTAATAACTTGCAGGTCAAAGGGAAAAGAAAAGCTCATTTGGTTTTTGAAACAAGGAACCCCATAAAATAAAATTTAGATTTGCCTCAGTAGGAACCCGTGAAAACAATTTTTTGTTTGTGATAAGACCCCTTTTTAGTTTTTTGTGCTTGTTTTCTTCCCCCACCTGCAACCTTTACAGGGAAAAATTTTGTCCATATTATTCGGTTGACATAAAAACTGGCATGCAGACTAACGAAGACCGCATACAGACCGTGAATACTATTCTGGTCTTCACGTGTAATTTTGTAAAACCACTCGTTACTCCACAAAAATGATGATCACGTGACGTGGGGGTGGGATGAAGAAAAATAGCTGAAACACTTAATTTGTTATCTAGATACAACATTTTGTAGTTACAGCTTGAATTTGCTACAATTTTTTTTTTAATATTTCTCTCATAATCTTCTGGTTACTAGTTAATTTTTGCGATAATAACAAAATAGTAGCAATCGAAACTTTTGTACCGACCATTGACAATTTTCTGATATTCGCCCCAGTCTCCGACACGTTTTCTTTGTTCGCTGATATTTTTGTCGGTTCGCGTTTGCTTCAATCGAGTATTTCTTTTCTGAATTCTCGGCGTAATGCAAAGCGTGAATCTCTGTCATTTGGTTTTCGATATCCGATGTGCTATAAATTTTCTCTATTTTCTTTTTGAGCGAATATTTAGTTTTATTCTGCGGAAGTTATTTTCCAGAGATGCTCTGGAAACTTGTTTTCGCAGCACTTCTCAAAGTTTTGGTTTCGGCTACCTTTTCATCTTGTCGTTCGATCGCCAATGCCCAAATAATTTCATCTTTAGTCAATTTACCATTATGTTCTCGAAGTTTGGCTTTGGTCGATTCCAGTTGCGGATACTTTTGCTTCGGTCGCAACGGTCGCTATTAACTTCTCTATAGTCGCGCCGGTTACCTGCCGTTTTTTTTAGCTACGACAAAGCCGGGAGCTGACGCATTTTCTGGAAAGACTTGTAGTACAGCGGCTTAGTCTCAGCGGTCCTGAATCTTTACTCGCAAAGTTTAATGAAGTGAAGGACGGGTGATGTAGTTTCTTATGGAAGTTGCGAGCATTGACTTCTTGGAGAAAGGAGAAGTGTGGCTGTTCGTGTTTGATGGAGGGAGATGGTTATGTTCGTATCTCTAGATGAGTCTCGTTGTTTCTGGTAGTCTTGGGTGATTGTGTCAAGACTTCTGATCGATGCAATGACGTATCGATTTCGTTAAGTTTGGAGCGAGACTACGTGCAGGGTGAAGTTTGACTTTTCCGTGTGAAGTGCCCACTGACTAGGATCTGTACGTGTTGCCAACATCGAGATGACCATTTGTCTGGTTCAATGGGTTTTCTTTGCTGCGATGTTCGGTCCATGCTTTAAATTCTTTGTGGGTAGTGACTTTTGGCAGCACATCAACTAGATTTACCCTACCGAAGTTGGAATGTGGTTGGATTGTCATCTACTTTGTTGCTCGTCTTTTGGGCTTTACGAAATCTATACATACTACATTTATCGTTTACTTATATAATTTTCTTTGTTAATTTAGTTTTAGTTATGAACTGTTATTAGTAGTTATCGCAAAAGAGATTTTATATTAGTTAGGTTATTTTTAAAGAGTCGCTCACCCTAGAACAACTCTTGGCAAAAATAGAGTGTGGGTCAAAAAGCGTGATGTAGCTCGGTGGGTTAGACCGGCTATAGAGCATGTTTAGGACGTCCCTCTGGTTGGGGAGGCCAGGAGTGGGATATAGTTTTGAGGTCTATTTGTGCCAGTTAATTTATTTAGTTTTAATCTGGTTTTTAACTGGTTTGGGTAGCGAGGGTTTTTCTTTCTTAGTCATGCTATTAGTTTGTGGTTTGTGACGTTAGTAAGCTGCGTTGGTTATTGTAGTTCACTATATAATTCCTTCCAACCGGGTTAAAGGAAAGTTTGAAACGTGTGAAAACTGGTTAGAGTTGTTATCAGTGAAAGTTAAAACTTAAAATTCCCTATTTAATCAATTCTTCGTGGGCGAGCTGTGCGATTGTGGAAAGAGTTTTATGGGCGAGTGAATGATTCAAATCTTATAAAAGAAGCGTTTTGTAAACAGGCTAGTACTTTTTTAATTTATGTGCGATTTTTTATACATTTACTGCGTTGAAATATCAATTTGACTGCTTTTGTGGAATTTAATTTATGAATTTACAGCTTTGTAAAAAGAAATTTATTGCGTTGGGGATTATTCATCAATTTACTGTTATTAGGGAAAATTTTGAATTTATTACTGTAAGATACATAATTACACTTACTTAATTGTCAGCAAAAAACACCATCTGGGAAAATACCGTGAATGACGTTTGATTTTGTTAGAAGTTTAGCAAGTAGGCGGGTGATATACTTAGTTTGCAGTAGTGGCCAAAGCAATTAAAGTGCTTTGATGATCTTGTGCTCTTCACTACTTGGTGAGAATGAATGCGGTGTATTTTGGATTAAATTATAAAACTTATGTTTAAATTTAATGTTAGGAATGTATTCTAGGATTGGGATTCCAACGGGCTGTATATTTTTGTGTGGGACAATTAGTGGACGGGATTCATCGACATTAAATACATATGAGGATTTGATGAAAAGTTTCTTAGTTATTTGGGGGTTAGCGTTAGTATCGTCATTTGAAAAGATATCTTCATTGGGTCGTGCAATGGCGTGATCATAATGGTTAATGGAAAATCGATTAGCTTTTTGTTCAGTGAATCTAGTTAGTGTTTGGTTTAATCCGATGGTTGTGAACTGTTTTTCGTGAAGTGCTGTAGTTAGATGATATAGTCTAGTTTGACACAATTCAATGTCGTCTGGATTATTATATAGTGGAATTGATGTCGGGTTTTTGAAATGTTAATGTGAGGCCCATGAAAGTGTGCGGATGAAGGCATTTTGGTTAACGTGATTAGGTTGGTCGTTGTTAGGATTTGAGTGATAGTAAGTATATTGTGGAACGAATGGCAAGCACACTTGGAGAAAATCTTTTGTGCTAGTATGAAGTGGATGATCCGAAAATGTTTGAGCTGGTCGAGGGTTAGAAGGGAATGGGGTATTGGGGAGTTTCCGTTTAAATACTCGGTGGGCTCGGGTTTCTCCAGTAGTGGATGGGGGTTGGAGGATACTGAGGATGTCATGGTTTGTGAGAGGTGATGAAAGGTTAGTGTGTTAGGGTGTTGTAGCTGTTGTTGGAGGGTTATGAAGTTATCTAATTCGTTTTTGAGTTCTGTATTAACGGGGCTAGAGTGGTCAGGTGGGTCGCTGGTCATTGAGGAGTAAATTAGGGTTGCATTGTAGGAAGAAGGGGCTGAAGATGGTTCATCGGGAATTTGGTTATGGAGGGGTTGAAAGGGGTGGTTGGGAAAAAGTGGATGGGCTAGGCTCGGGGTCTGCAAACTCATCTGGGGTTTCAATATCAGAGTTGTTAATTTGTGAAATTGTGAGAAAAACCGAATCCATGCTTGGTGAATTATTAGTGTATGATGGTTCAGGGTAGGGAGTCAAATCAAAAAGTGGTGAGATCTGAGAGTGCTGTTGGAGGTTGGATGGGTATGAAAGGGAACGGTTGAGGGATCCAATCTGGCGGCTCATCGTGGGATAAAAAGATTGTTGTTCTGAGAACGGAAATAAGTGGTATCTGGCTGTTCTATAATCTTTTCATACGTTTCTTCTACATTCGGTTGCCTTGCTATAATATGGAAATCTGGATAATTGTGGATATCTATGACTTGTAGAGATGTGCTCTGTTAGTGCTGTTTTCCTGCAACTTTGCGGTACTAAAGATAACGGATGGTTATTTTGTAAAGTGTGTAATTGTGGTGCAGGAGGAGTCGTGTTTCTAGTGTCTTGTGATTTATCATATGTATTAGGAGTGGTTGATGGTTTTTTATTATCTTCACTTATTTGAGCGTCTAAAATATTTCGTTAATTGAGGTTGAAAATATTCCGAAGAATCCTGCGAAAAGTATGCGTGCTACACTTGCTTGCTTGTTTACTTGTGTGTGTATTGCGCATGTATTATAGACTCCTTTCAATAATTAAAAGAGACACCAAAAAAGTTAAACATTGCATATAATATAGTCAATCTTTAGTCAAACATAATGTAGTAGGGCCATCCTAGAAGGGTGAGTAGTTCATTTTTTAAATTTACAAAACTAAAGATTTTGATGGGTGATATATCTTGTGGAAGGTATTTTTCACCGTGTAGATAAATGTAATCTTTTATATCTTTAAAGTATCCACTGTAGTCTTGTGTATAGAGATCTGAAAATCCTGCGGTTTCTGCAAGTTTTCTTAAGTTTTGGTCAATCGATTGTCTTTGTATTGTATCCATTTTTGTAAGGAGTTATTGAAATTATTGTATGCGGATGCGATGTTGTGTATCTGTTCTGGAGTATATACCTATTGATTGTAAATCTATATTTGGGTTTCTAGCAAAAGCTTTACTACTTTCTGATGAAAATTTCTTTAATGGTGGCATAATTGAAGGGTATGGTGTGAGAAGATAATATTTATCTTCATCGAGGTTTAAATGTACAACATTGTGGCTATTTTCAGATCCACATGGGACAGCTGTATCCCAAAAATAAGTTCTTCTAGAAATTGTGTCAACAAGATGTTTTTTATTTTTGTAGAATATGGGGATTCTTTTGTAAAAGTTTTTGTCCTCAATTATATATAATGGTGATAATTTTTTCGTACATGTGTAATACCATAATATATTTCCTTCGTAGTCGATAAAGTTTGATCTATTTCCTGACAAAAAATATCCTGCATATGGTGTTTTTAATGTTTCAAGTGCAGGTGATTGTAAAATTTGTGTTCGTTCAAGTTCATATAATTGATGAGCCGTTTCTAGTTCTGATAGGGATATTTCTTGAAAAATTCTACTTATTGTATAGCCTAATTTCATGTCTAAGTGGATGTCATAGTGAATTGCACCAAAATAGGCATTGTTCATGAGTGATGTTTCTTGTAAGCGTGTACTGCTTTTGTCTTGTGGTCAAATTTTTCCACCAGTTCTTCCCGTGGGTTTTAGAAATGTTACTGGGATGTATGAGTTTCGTCACTATTTGAAATGCGATGTGGTGGGTTAGTTCAATTTTTCGTTTTTCTGTTTTCATGTCGATACCTTTTTCGTATTCGACAAGAATTTCTGGGTATTGTGTTTTATAAAGTTGAGTGTCATATTTGCTAGCAAGTTCTGTTTCTGGGTAGACTTGAAAACGTGTCATTTAGTTTTCTATAAAATTGATATTGTTGAAACGTTGATTCTTTTGTCGGATTTTTTAAGGTTTTACTTTATCATAAGGGATGGATTCAATAAAGTATTTTTGATGAAATTTGATCATTCATACGTGTATTCTTGCAACTTGAAATGTGGTACATGTGTCTTCTGAGAACCAAACAATTGATGCTTGTGTTCTTGTTGTTGGATCGCAATATCCTGGGTCATTTTTCTAAGGTAATCGTATTCCTTGATAAATTATTTTGTCCTCTTTTAAATATCATGTTGATTAAACTTTTTCTAATTGAATTTTCCCTTAAAAAACATAACTTCCCGATATCTTTTGTTTTTGTGTCAGCTTTGCAATTAGAAGGGTTGTTTAATCCAACGTGTGGTATCCAATTTTTATCATAGAGATAATAAGTTAACCGTCCATGTGTGCCGTGGATTCAATATTTGTAAAACTTGAATATTTACCTTTACTTGTGGTTAATTTTAATCGATTGAGATCGTTTTTACAATCTTCAGGACTAAGATGTAAAATTCTTTTTTATTAATTTGATGGAAGGATTCGTGATCAAGTCTATTTTTGTTTCCATTGGAGACTTGGAAACAATGTATTTTTTTCTTTGAGAATGTTGCTGTAAACTTGTATCCTGTTAATGTAGTAGCTCAGGCTTTTGAATTAAGTGTGGCTAATATATTCGTTGTTTCTATTTCTTGTGGTTCTGATTCGCATTGAGTTACTTGGTTTATGTTGTGTTTTTTGTTCATTTTCTTCACAATCATAGTGTAGACTAATGAATTTTGTGGTCCTGTTCGAGGGTAAGGGTTTTTATGTGATGTTGGTTCTGAAAAAAAAATGGGAGAGAGGGTTTGGAGGAAAAAGATTATTAAAAATTCATATGAAGGATAGTCCCGAGTATTGGTTATAGAATGTGATGTATCCAAGGGTCTTTCTTGTAAATCTATCAAACTTATAGATAATTTCTTTTGTGATAAATGAAGGAGGCAATGATTGAGCTGTTATACTTGGTAGAGCTAAGGAGATAGGGTGATGTACTAACTCGTTTAACATCAATTTTATTTCAAATTTAATTGTTAGATTGTCTTGTGTAAGGATTTGTATGTTGTGTTCGTGTTTGTCTTTGTGAATTTCGTGTCTTCATTGTAATCATTGAGTGCCCATTTGTGTAGTCTGTTACTGTCGAGGCTATGACCGAATAATGGTGGGAGTGCTATGAATGTATTCCACACTAATCGTAGGGGTATATTATTGTTTAACTGTTCCTTATATCTATCGTCTAAATGTGTAGGAAAATTTGGAGGAAATGATGTCGTTGATGTCTGACTTATTGAAGGGGTTGGAGGAAGTAAGAGGGTTTCTGGTCGTGATGTGGGGGTTTTTTCGGATGTGGGGGTTGATTCTAAGTTATCCGATGGTGTGTTCGGAGTGTTTTTTTTGTGAGGCAGATTGTAATGGTGGGGGAGGACTTTGAATGGCACTACTGGAAAGATCCAAAGGATTTGGTGTTGGTGATGAGAGTATATTAAAATGAACTCTGGGAATTGTAAATTTTCTTTTTCGTCTAGGATGTATAACTTGTCTATTTATTGTGGATGTATTTTGGCTTTGACTTGGATGTCTTGTTCTATTATGTCATGCTGAAGAAAAGGGTATATACTATATGTTGGTTCGTATTGTGGTTCGCTTAGGGGTGCTTGGCGAACTACAGTTTCTAAAGGTTCCTGTAATAGTGAATGTCTTTCCTCAAATGTATATGGGTTTTCTTGAAAAGAAATACGTATTGATGATTGAGGGTGATTTGCTTGACTAGATGTTGGTGTTGTTGGAGATTTCTGGGACTGTTGTGTGGGTTTTTGATTAGCAATTTTAAAATTTGCTTTAAAATTTTTACCGATGAAGAAAATTTATGTTGATTACAATATTCTCGTATGAAAATGATTAAAAATTTTGTTGCTAGTACAAAAGTTGATATTGCTTTTCTTATACATTTGCATTTTGTCAGAATAAGGGATATTAGAAATGTGAAAAAATTACTAAAAGAAGAAAAATGTCTTTCTTGTTGAATAATTGTCTTACCATTTATATAAATGTTGAAACATCGTACCTGAGGAGGTGTTCATGAACTTTTGCAAAGTTGAGGTAGGTATTGTGGTGTGAATAAAAAATTATGAAAAAACTGCAAAAAATTATGAAGTGAAAGAGAAATAGTTCGAAAGTATCTCTAATGAAAAATATGATGTTTTGAAAAAAAGATTGATAGGATTGAAAAAAGTTTTGAAGTTATGTTTTGTAGAAGGCTGACTGATTTGGAAAGAAGCATTTAAGAAATGATCCGTTCTTGCCGAATTATTGTTTTTTCTTTTTGAGGCAAAGTTTGAGTGTGGTCGGATTGTTTATTGATTTTTGACAAGTGGGTTGGATATGGGCAATTTTTGGTGAAGAGGAGTCTCAAGGTCTATGAATGGGCTTCTTGATTTTGTTTTATTTATTGGATGATCGGGGGTATCTAGGAAATTTTTGTACTTTAGGCTAAATGATTATGTCCTAATTTTCTTCAGGCTAATTTATTTTTTTTCCTTAAGGGAAACTCGGAGTGTAAGTTGGGACAATATTATTGATCTTTATGCCAGTTGATAGAGGAGGGTTGTGATACTTAGATTTTGTTTTTTTTCCGGTTGTCAAATATGAGCTTGTTGCTTATTTTTGACCTGGAGGTCTTCTAGTTATGGTTACATTTATGTTTGAATTTTGCAAAATGTCGGCTAAAGAAGTGGTGTCAGAATGAGGTGATGTTTAGATAGCTTCTGATCAACTAAAGTTGAACTAGTTGTTCAAGAGTGTCAGCATGACTTTTTAGAAAAGAGGAGAAAAATTTGCTATATTTCTGAAAGTTTAAATTGATAGATAATTCGAAGGGGGTTTTTGGAATTCAACTGTCTTCAATATTTTAGATGGTGGAATGAAGAATTTGTAACCGTAACGTGGATGATTTCGAAGTCGCAAAGATTGTCGTTGTTGAGAGTTTTCTTTTATTTCCTGTGGTACAGTTTTTTCTTCTAATTTTTGGTTTTTTGTTTCTGAGGTGTTTGTTTCTTGCTTATTTCTTGGAATTGTTGTCGGGTATTTTCTTTGTTTTTTGTTTCTTAAAATTGTGGTGAACAATTTATAAATTTATATCATTTGTTTTTTTTTTATTAATATCTGAGTTGTCGTGGACAACTTTGAGTCCTGTAAAGGAGCATAATTGTGTTAGTTTGCGAAGAGCGTATTCGTTTTGGTAATAGGGTAAACGATTGTTTCTATGTTGAACAATTTCTTTTTTATTTGAATCGATAATTTATATGTTACATCACTGGGCTTGTCATAATTTTCAAATGGTCCTTTTCGGATTGGTTGTAAATTTTAGATATTCCTTTTTGTATCACAAAATTTGGGATTAAGACAAATGTTCCAATTTTTAAATTTGTAGCTGGTGTGAATCGTGAATTTATTTGGGAATGAACATTCTGTCTTTTTAATAGTTATTTTTGGCTATTTTTCATAAATTTCATTGTGTTTTTTTGTCTCTGCTTAAAATTCATTCGTTATGTGTGCCGGAGGCTAATTTTAAGATTTGTGGGTGATGAAAATGATCTTCATTGTGTGTATGTAATGGTAGATTATGACACATTGATTCTTTTGTAGGTTGGCAATAACCTTGTGTGTTTTTTGAGGAGTTTGCTGTGAACATTATTAGTTTCCGTGGCTTTCGATTAAAAACCATTTCATAAGGTTGTTGTTATTTGTGAATTGTAAGCCAAGGGGAATAGTTTTACATCTGTTGACCATTCAGTATACCTTGTATCATTTCCGTTTATGATACATCTGAGGTATTCTTGTAGTGAACGGTTCAATCCTTCGAGTAAGCCATTAGTCCAAGGGGCATGAGATTTTCGTGGTTTGTGTTTGATGTTATTTAAGTGGCATAATGTGAGCATTTTAATATTGATGAACTCAGTGCCATTATCTGTGACAAGGATTTCTGGTAATCCCAGTTTCGCTATCCAGTGTTCATAAAGTGTTGTACATGCATAATAGGCATTACAAGGAGGTACTGGGTTGAGTGCTACTTAGTGTGTAAATGCGTCAACTGTGACCATTATATACGAGTTTCCTTCTAAAGAGGGTGATATTGATCCTTTTGTATCATATGAAATTTTGTGGTTAAAATATGAACTTTGTCCGTTAAAATCTTGTTTTTCTGCTATTTGTTTTTGAAGTGAGTATGATTTATTTAAATGGCATGTTATGCAATCTTTGCATAATACTTTGATCCAATTTGGTGCATTTGGAAATTAAAAATTTTGAATAGAGATTTCGTATGTTTTTTCCGATCCTGCATGTCCTTTAGTGTTTAAGGAATGTGAAATGTGAAATGCTATGAGTATCAAACTTAGTGGTAAACAGGGTACTTTTAAATCGGATGTTTGTTATTCTAAAATTTGGTTTATTTAAATGGCTGTACATTCTTTGTTCTGTACATTTTTGTATCAGTGGTTTTCGTTGTGTATTGTTTTTAATCCATGATGAATATGGTATTGCTTTAAATGTAGAGTTTGCTAAGAGGTCTGTCTCGTAGTGATTTTTTGCCAATCTAAATATAATGGGAAGTGTTTCAAGATATTTATTTGTGTTTGATCAATGTCAGTTTTTACTTTAAGTCCTGTAAAGGAGCATAATTGTGTTAATTCGCAAAGAGCGTATTCTTTTGGGTAATAGGGTAAAGGATTGTTTCTATGTTGACTATTTCTTTTTTTATTTGAATCGATAATTTATATGTTACATCAGTGGGCTTATCATTATATTGAAATGGTCCTTTTCGGATTGATTGTAATTTTTTAGATTTTGCTTTTTGTATTACAAAATTTGGGATTAAGACAAATGTTTCAATTGTTAAATTTGTAGCTGGTGTGAATCGTGAATTTGTTTGGGAATGAAGATTCTGTCTTTATAATAATTTGTTTTGGCTATTTTTTGATAAATTTCATGGTTGTGTTTGCAAATGTGTGTTTGCAAATGTGTGTTTTGATAAATTTTTTGATAAATTTCTTGTTGTGTTTGCAAATGTGTGTTTGCAATTGTTTTGCAAATGTGAAATGGGATGAGTATCATACTTAGTGGTAAACAGGGTACTTTTAAATCGGATGTTTGGTATTCTAAAATTTGGTTTTTTTTTAAATGGCTGTTTATTTTTTGTTCTGTACATTTTTGTTTGAGTGGTTTTTGTTGTGTATTGTTTTTGATCCATGATGAATATGGTACTGGTTTAAATGTAGTGTTTGCTAGGAGGTCTACTTTGTAGTGATTATTTTGGCAATCTAATTATAATGGGAAGTGTTGTAAGTTATTTATTTGTGTTTGATCAATGTCAGTTTTTACTGCATACTTGCATAAAATCTTGGTGATGTTTCGTCTTTTGCAAAAAAAAACTTAATATTTTGTGTTTTTTCCACTGTTGTTTTTCTTGTTAATAATTCAGGTGGTGTGTTTCAACTGAGTGTATCTGGTAGTGCAAGTTTTTTTCCTGCTGTCCAAACTATATTAAGGTTTGGAAATTTCATTAAAATTAATTGAAATCTATTAACTTCTTGGTTTGGATTTGACTTCTGTTTAAAAAGAAAATTTCTAGGTTTATGGTCTGTGAAGAGAACTGTTGGATGTTTTGATCCAAGTATTAAAAATTTATATTCTGTGAGAGTGTTTTTTATAGCGGTGCTTTCTCTCATAAGTGTAGAGAGTCTAAGTTCAGCTTGTGTAAATAGTCTTGAGTGTGCTGAAATAAGATTCATTTTATTTGTTCCCCTGTGTGATTGTAAAAAAGCTGCGCCGATGCTAAAATTTGAAGCATCGCCCACAGCATCAAAAGGGGTGGTCCGGACCCGAGATTAAATTTGATATTCTTTCAGTGACAAGTGGTTTTTTTTCTTCAAATCGTTTTGGTTTTCTGTTGTCCATTCAAAATTATTTTGCTGTCTGAGAATGTTATAAAATGGTTTTAAATATAGTTGCATTTTAAAGACGCATTTACTTAAGAAATTAAGCATTCAGAGGAATCCTTGGATTTTCTTTTTATTTGATGGAGGTTGAAGTTTGATCATTGCGTCTGTGCGGGAACTTAATGGAGTTATCGTAATTCCTTCTATAATAATCGTAATTACAGATATATAATACAATATCGTTGGAATACCATATATTACTATTTAAAATATTAATAGTGGGAATATTTTTAGTATTAAATGGTATTACAACGATATTGTGTTTCATATCTGTGATATGGAATGTTTGTTTGAATGGTTTGGTTAAAAGTTTATTCTATTTCATTGTTCAAGTGGGAAAATAGAATAATTGGATTTTTCAAAAGTTATTTAAACTTGATCCTTGTGCTGTAGCTAATTTGCTTGAGGTTTTAGAGGGTATAAATTTTGGATGAAAGGTTTGTATTTCATTCCATGTAGGGATTTTTATTATATTTGATTCTGCTCCTGAGTCTGTTAAAAAATCCATTTCGGGGTCTGGTGATTAAAAAATTTTTCTTTTTGGACTTTCTAAAAGAAGTGGGATTGTCCAAACTTTTTCTTTGGGTAATTGTATTTTATTTGACGTATTCTGATATATATTGTTTGTGCTTGAACTGCTTTTAAGTTCCTGTTTAGTACAGTCTGTTATTTCCTGAGTATTATCAGGGTTTTGGAAATGTTTATTATTGTTTTGGTAATAATTCGATTCGATTGGTTTTTCGTATTCGTTTTCAATCTGAAGCATGTTTACTGAAAGCGTATTTTCTGTCTTGCTCTCATCGTCTGTGGATTCGCAAATTACATGAAATAGGTGTAATTCTGTGGTTTCTGTGTTATCAAAACCGCGATGATTCGATTGAGTTTCTTCAGTTGATTGTACTTGGTTTATTTGTCTTTGTTGTTTAGGTGTACTTCTTCTATAGTTTTGTTGTGAATTTTTATATTTTGTATTATTTTTGTGCGGTGATTGAGAATAATTTCTTTGTCAAGTTTCATAATTTGAGTTTCTATTCTGAGAATTGTCAGGTAATCTATTTTGATAATAATTATAGTTTGAGCTATTCTTTGAATAGTTTCGTGATCTGTTATTTTGATTTTGTCTTTTCCTATTGTTTGAATAGTTTCAGTTTCTATGGTATGAGGATTTTCTAGAACGATCGTTTAAATAATATCTGTTTTGGGGGTTTGAGTTTGAGCTATTCCTGTTATAATTTGAGTAGTTGCTTCTAATTGAGTTTGATCTTGAAAAGTTATTTCGATACTGGTTATTTTGAATGTTTGATCAACTATATCTATTTTGTGAGAAATTTCGTGAATTTCTTTGATCTGGCGATCTTCCACGATAGTTAAATCTGTAGAGTGATTGTTCTCTAGAAGTATCATGTTCGTCAGGAAGTGGTTCCCTGAACTATTTTTACTGTGAATGTTTTTATTCGGTAAATTTTGGTATTTTTTTCATGTATTGGTAAAATGATTTATTTGGTTCTCTATGCTTTTGTGGTTTGTTTTGATTATCTTGTTGTTTTTGTCTACATTGAGCAATGCTGTGTCCGTATCTACGGTAATAGTTACATCATTTTTTGAATGATTGTTTGCCTTTAAGATTTGGGTTTTTCTCGTAGATATTTAAAATTTGAGTGATTTTTTCAGCTAATTCAGTGTCAGAGTCATGGATATTATTTATTTGGGAAGAAGTGGTTCGAATGTTGTTTACATATTGTAGTTTTAAATTTTCTGTTTCTTCCAGTTTCGTAGTGATTTCGGCTTGTTCTAGTTTATCTAATAGTTTTCTGAAGTCTATATCGGGTTTTCGATTTGAAGATGAATGTGATGCTCTCTTTTTAATGCTATTTTCTTTATTGAGGTGTTAGAGTCATCAATAACAATTCTGTCATTTTTGTGTTCTCATAATAATGCGTATTTCTTACTATTTTTTCAATTCTTACTGCAAGTTGTTTAATTGTTTCGTTTGGGATTCCACGAATTTCATTGCATAAGACTCTTTGGTGTTGTTGATTTCTTCCTCGAACATTTTTGTCGAACATTTTTGAAAATTCTTGTGTGAATCTTTTCCAATCGGACTTAATATCTCTAGGTAAAAATGAATACCATTTTTGGGCTGGGCCATCAAGTGTGGTTTGGATTATGGCTGTGCGTCTATGTATCCAATTTTGATGAAGTGGTGTACTTACTGGTTCAGGTCCTATATTCAAAATCAAATTGACTGTGACTGCATTTAAACAATCTTCTACTGGGTATTCAGGATCGGTAAATGTGAACACCATTAGTGGCTTATTTGAAGATATAGAGGATCCACCCATAAGGTATGGTTTCATAGTCATTTGTAGTGATTCTGTGGCATTTGGTATTTGATAAAAATTTGTAAGTTAATATTTTGTTATTTCGTGTTGTTGTAGATAATATGGTAGTGAGATTTCATAGTGCATTTGAGTTGGTTGGTAATTTTGTGTACTGATAGATGTTTGTAATTGAAAATTGTTTTGTATGACATTGGGTGATGTCTTGTTTGTCTCTGTTCGTTTCGTGTATATGGTTCGAAAAGATCTCGTTGGTAAAAAGGATCTGGTTGATCAATGTTCCAATAATTGTTTTGCTAAATTTTATTGAATCGTTGTTGATTTTGATGATATTATTCTCCAACTTCTGAGTAATGTGGTTGATTTCTAATATGATGTTTGTTTGTTATGTTTTTTTTTGTTGAAAAAATGGATAATTTTAGCTACGATCTAGTGTAGTTCGTGGTTGCTCGTTGAAAAACACTGATTGAAAAGGTTTGTTGTGGTACATTTTGATTTTGTGATTGTGAATGGTTTTGACTATTCATACTGGGGGGTTTTGTTGTTTTTGGATTTTTGGAAAAAATTATAGTTATGATCTGAGATGTTATTTCTATTTGACATCTTTTGCTTATTTGTTTGTCTTGATGTTGTTACTGGTCTAAATGTTTGATAAGCCATTTGTGAATATTTTGGATTAACTGAAGGTTTTACTGTCGATTGTATAGTTGTTTGTGGAGTAGCTGTGTTTTTATTTTTTGGAGTTGTAAGTGTAGGGTGAATTGGAGAAATGATTTGTTGTGTTGTTGTTGGCATTATTTCAAATATTTCCCCATTTACGAAATCTGATGGAGTTTGAATATCTTGTTGTGTATGGTTGATATTTCCGTTTAATCTTTCTTGATTAATAAACATCGATTTTTAACTATTATTTCCTGCTCTATCAGTGAATAGTGAATTTTAGTTTATAGGTGTTGCATCAATAGTAAGTGGTGTTATTCTAACATAATCTCTATTGTTGGAAACTGTGGTAATTGCTTGACTTGAGGTATCAGTTGGTATATTAATAAATGATGGATGAGACCATTCAGGGTTCCAAACTTAATATGTTTCATCTGCTAGTATAGTTTCATCGTTTTGTGGTTGAAAATTTTTTCTTGCTAATGATTTAAGATCAATGTTATGAACAAAATAATCAATTATAAACCATGCTAGTATCTTTTGTAGATCGCGTTCAACATTTTGTGATATATCTTTATTAGTGAGGTTTTCACGGATTGTTTTTAAAAATTTTGAGAAAATACTTCTTTCTTGTCTTACAGCTGTATGTCGGGATGTTTGAACTGGTGAGTCACCTTGTATTTTTTCAATTCCAGTATTGATAGATCGCTAGAAATAATTGAAAATATATTGTTTGTGAATAACAAATTTGCTCATTGGGAATTTTGGTGTTGTATATTTTTTATATAGTCTGTAAAAACTTTTGAGAATTCTATATCTATTTGGTCTGTTTGTATTTGGTGTTTTTTGTGATTTGGTTTTGGCGATGCAATTTTGATTGTAAATACACCATAATGTGATGTGATATTATATATATCTTTTAGGTACTGATCAAGGATTTGTCGTTTTATCTGTACTTCAGGAAATTCTTGTTTACATGGGCTAATTCAGTTTGCAATTAAGTTACAACAAAATTGTACTTGTCATCGGAAGGGATCATTTTGTGGTTTCATGAAAATTGGGAGTATCGAGTAATCGTCGAAAATTTCGTTGTACTCAATCATGTTTTTTATTGTAAAACTGTTAGTGTGTAATATTCGATATGTCTTATTGGTTGATTCCAATTATATAGACGTATTAGTTTTCCTTTTTTTGATGATGACGTTGTGGCTTCTAAGTTCGAAAATGTTGGGTGGTTTCTAAGTCCGAAAAATATATTTGAGCGTCGCTCGGGTTATTGTTTGTTGAGTCTTTTATATCTTGAAGTTCCTGTATTGTGTTTGTGTCTGATTCTGAGACTGCGTTTCTTCGTTTGAAAATCGTTTTCTGATAATCTGTTTTTAATTTGTTATGCTTGTTTTTTTTTGTGTTGTTTTTTTAATCTAATTTGTCCTATTGTTTGGCTGTGTGGTGTGATTACAAGGTCGTATCTTACGTTTTTAATTAAACAATTATGTAATACGATTGTTTGTTTGTTACCTAGATTATCTCTTGGCATAAGGTTTAGGATGGCTGATGCAATATTGGGATTAGAGATTTTTAATTTCTTAAATTGTTAGTCCCTACGCGTTTTGTGTGGTAATCGTATCTTGGGGCATAGAATGTCGTAGTTTGACGGGTTGGAATGAGAGTAGTATATAAATTCGTGAGAATGATTTTTTACTTTCTCGTGACTAAGTTCTAATTTACGATAGACTTACCTAATCTTACTTAGGGTTTGTGATTTGTGATCAAGGGTTGGATAATAGAAAATGAATTCACAAGGTGCAGGTAACATTACAACGCGAGGAAATCGTTAGATACTATTTTATGACTTACTAAGTTTAGGTGTTTTAGCCTGGGTCGTCTAAGAGGAAGGGATCAGGGATCAAGTGAAGGATGAGTAACCGAAGTTCTTCACTGTTTATCTTAAATAAAATGGTTAGTTCTTTCAAAAATTTCAATTACTCCTGGATCGTTAAAAAGGGTTGTGTAGTGAATCGACGTTTGAAGTCGTTAGACACTTTAAAAATGTGGAAAGGAGAGACCAAAATTGTTCCGTTTGATCCAAAGGAAGCCATGATGATCAGGAGTTAAAGAAATTTAATTTAAGTGATTTTAAAGATCCAAGGAAAGCCTTGATGATCTGTTATTTAAGTTAAGATAACTTAAGAGAAAACAACGATAAGCCTTGATAAGATTTAATGTAAAATTTTAAGTTTAAAAGGTTTAAGATTAGAGTTTAGATGATGTTAGTTTTTTGTAATTTGCTATTATTTTTTAGGTGATGAAGCTGGGATGAAGCAATGATGTGTATAGATTATTAAAACTAACAATTAATTTTTATATAAACTAATTTTTGTACTTTTAACCAACAAATTATTTTATTTGAAATGTTTTAATTTAGTGCAGATTTTTTGGGGAAAACGACTTGTGTTGTTTTTATCAGTCGTTATTGTATAGTAGGTTTAGCATCATTGAGGTTACTGAAGAATTTCTTCGAATTTCATGTCAGCAAATAAAAATTTGAATTTGATGCGGAAAGTATTCTAAAAACATAGGTTTGTTCCGGTTTCCGTCGTACTATCATGAAGTCAATCGGTAGGTTTCTTCATAATCGTAGATCGTGCCTTGTTCTTGGTCTTCTCTCAATACCTGGTATTTCTCGTATTGTTTGGAAAATTGGCAGCGATCTTTTGAGTAGGAGAGACATTTCTAATGAATTGTCTATTTCATCTAACATTTTTTCAGTTTTTTGCAATTGTCTAATTGTAAAGTCTATTTTTCTAAATCTAAGTTAATTAAGGTCTTGTTCGAGCCTCACTGGTAGCACCAGATGAGTTATGACCTATTTGGTTATACTCATAGAGTAATTTCAGATAAGATACACTGTCTGCTCGTCACGCTATCTTATTTTCGGCCGGATAGATTCGTGCAATTTCTTAGTCTAATACCGATCTTAATCTTACTCTTATATCTCCTAGTCTCACTAGATCTAGTGTATACTGGTCTATGCGAGTTACTTGCCAGAAGGAGGACAATTGTATTCTAAGTTTATTTCAAAGTGCTCTGGTGCTGAAACTACTTGTAGTTTCAGCACCAGAGCAATTTGAAATAAACTTAGAATACAATTGTCCTCCTTCTCGCAAGTAACTCGCTTACAAATAAATGTTAAGGTTAGAGATGGAGAATGATTGGTTAATTAGGAATATTTTATATGAACAGAGAATTATATTTATAATCAAATATAAATTCTAGTTTGGAACTGGTTCCACTGTGGTAAAAAATGAAACTATAGATCAGAAGACAGCTTGTTCTCGCCATGACAATACATGGATTTTTACGGACACTAAATATTGTCTAAGGCGCTTTCGCCCTATCATGTCCTATTTTTGAGGGGGAGCTCGCTCCCAAAAGCTATGTTGATGATGCTAGTCTGGTTTATCCACCTCTTTAGTGACTCAGAGATTTTAGTATCCGCTATCGATCTACAATCCGGGATCGCTTAACTGGTCAGCCCTCAACCGGGCCAAAGGAATAATATGATGGTCTTTGTCACTTTTCTTTCTTATGCAAACCTCCTCAACCGGGTCAAGTTATAATCCAGACTTATATTCAAAGAAAAGCTATAAAAAAGATAATCTGCTTTAAGTTCGGCATCATTTGAACTTCTACGTTCTCCCTATTACCCGCTATTCGTTAATTAATTTTTTAAAAATCGAGTGCCAGTACTTGGATATCCGAAAAGTTTGGATGTAGCCAATCCATCCAAGTATGGTGCCTGTATCGGCAACTCTTATGATCATATATTGGCACATTCAACTCTTTAGCGACAAAACTTTCAAAAAATTAGCTTGAGGTCCAAAAAATTTGGTCCAAATAAGGTCTTTATACTAACTTGGAGAGCCCAGAAATTGAGAAAACAGGCCAAAAAAAGCCTAGAACAAAACTCGAAAGTTTTATAAAAACCCCCTTCCCCAGATCCCCTGAAACCCTAGATCTGCACCTGTAAGCAGGGGCGGATTGGGGGGGGGCGGTGGGCGACCCCTTTTAGGGATTCGACCCCCTGCGGACCCAAAGGTACTTTTTAAGAATTCCATTTTTGGCCGACCGACCCTAAAATTTTTCTAAAGGAGCCTTGGGCGCCAATATATACTAATTTTGAGGGGGAGCGCGCGCCAAAAAAAAACGCGTTTTTGTCAAAATTTTCAAAAAAATTGCCCAAAAAGCTGTCTTTTTAGTGGTGCTTTAGAAGAGCTCGGAAAATCAATTTTGTCCACCTAAAAAAAAGTCGTCAAAACTTTCGTTTTTTTTTCTAAGAATCCCCCCCCCCTCGAAAAAAATCCTAGATCCGCCCCTGCCTGTAAGCAAGCAAAAAAGTCAAGCAAAACTTGAGTAATGCTTCGATTCTTCTCTTTCAGCCCCTTTTCAACAATATTGTGTAATTTCACAAAGGATTGTTTTACCGAATTCGGACAGGAATCGTCCTAGTGTCTGACCCAATACCATGTTTAGACTGCATAAATTCAGTCACGATCTTAAATCCGGCTCTAATTTGAACGTCGAAACTTAAAATAAACCCCTAAACCATGATACTTGGGCAATCAAATAGTGATGTTTTTGAAATTGCAAGTAGTATAACTTGAATTTTTTTAGAAACTTCAAAAACGTGAGCATGAGTGAAGAAACCTCCCACGCTAGCAACAAGTTACAGTCTCAGCCAGGTGTTGTGATTGGCGATATGGAAGAGGAGCAATTTGAAGTCAGGGAACTGTCTCTCCGAAACCCAAAATACGATTCAAAGTCAAAGGATAAGAATGAAAGTTAGCATTTAAGATTAATAACTCAGTTGCATCCAAATCAACAACAGTTTTTTCTCTGGAATCGGATAACTCAAAGTTACTTGATTACTTCAGAATTTTTTTCTGCTTCAATTAAATCAGTATAGTTTTTGCGCTTCAGACCAATTTAGCTAGTCTTCATACTCTCATTTTCTTTTTTTTTCTGAGATTTGCTAAAAATTTATATCAAAATGATTTAATTAAAATCATTCATTACGAGGCCAAACTGTGCAATTTGTGCATTGTAAGCGGATTCCGCAACAAGGACGCTCACTTTGTTCTTCTTTTGTTCTTTACTTTCCTTTGATCGTTCCGACAAAGTTTTCACAGGTTTAAAGACTTGGCTCTGGAATCCAGGAACATACAGACATAAAATTGTGCTCCTATCCAGTGCATAGTTTGGCCTTGCAATGTTAAAAAAATTTTGTCGGGTAAATAAATTCGGGTAAACTGGGAGAGGGTAAATGGAGGACTGGTAAACTGGGGGAGGGTAAATGGTGAGAGGGGGAGTAAGCGGGCGGGGGGGGGGGGGGGGGGTAGTAAACTGGTGGGAGGGGGGAGGGGTTCAAAAAACTGAGTTAAATAAAATTATAATTATTATCCATAGAACTCCGGTGGGGGAAGCTATGAAAATCTAATTCAAACACCTGAAAATTTAGTTTTATTAGGGTTTTGGTTAAAAAACATTGAAATGAAGTGTTAGTTAAACTGCGAAGAATAAAAAAAGTAGAGACAAAAAAATATAATTTTTATTTTGAAATGTGACATTTTATGAAACGTCATTCGTAGCAACTGCACTCAACAGGAAATGAGATAATTTTGAACAAAATTGTAAATTTCAAGAATAACCCCTCGAAAAATTCCATAATCGATTAAAAATGGATTATTTTGCCTCGAAAACAAGTTTCATTTTCTTTCAAAAAAAATTGATTATAATCGATTATAATCGATCATATTGAGATTTTATTGATTAAAAAAATAGTTTCATTATAATCCATTTTTAATCGATTATAATCGATTTTTATCGAAATTTATTGAGACAGGCCACAAAAATTCAATATAATCGATTGTTATCCGTGGAACTCCGGTGCGGGTAGCACCAGTTTTTCCAAAATTGAGAAAAAAATCTACTATGCTTCAGTAAGTATTGATTATAGACTCTCTTTTGGAAAACAAATTAGTAACAAATAAAGAACGTTTTAACCAATTATAATTGATAAAATATATCTAATTTTCAAGATTTTGAGACAAGACAATATAACAACTTTTAATCGATTTTAGTTCCTTTTATCTACCTACGTTGTCTTCGAACTTGCTTTTAACTTATGCTTTGAAAGGTGCTTTTGAAACAAAATTAGCTGTTTTCCGTTTAAATAAAAAAAACAATTTTTTTCTCGATTAAAAAGCTTCTGTTTTGTTTTTCTTACCACAAAAAAATTACGATAACGTTTTTGTTTGATGATGATTTTGTTTGAGTTTTTTTGGCGCGAGAAATTTTCTACTAATATGAAATTATCTTTATGAAACTTTGTGTTGAGGCAAAGTAAAATGTGGCGCGACATCTCAAGTTTTGAAATTTTTTTTTGACTGCAATTAAACAATCTAAAAACCTTAAATACGATTTTTTGTTTGATTTTTTTTATAGTTTTTTTTGTGACAACTACAATTGTTTAATAACTGATTGTAAAATTTTATGATGCCTTGAAAGTGCCATGATTAAAATCGATTGAAATTCCTTCAAATACCTAATATTTCTCATCATGATTATATATCATTGTCACAAGCTCTACAAACAATACGTTTTAATCGAATACTTAAGCCTAAACTTGAATGCTGGTTATTTTTCGAAACATTTTAATTAATTTTTCAAAATTAGAATTAATCATATTTTTTGAAAAATTTTGACAATCAATTGCATTATCAAGCACAAAGAGGTATTCTTTTTGTTCTAACATCATTTTTGTACAAATTAGCTTTAAGATTCTGTGATATGTCATCGGATTCCGAAACAGGCCGAAAACGCCTTTCTCTTGGAGTTCGTTTTTTTTCCCAAAATCTTCTCTCGTGGAGTCCACAGACCAGAAGCTTCTATATTGTGGTTCTTCCAAACACGTAACTCAGAGCAACAAAAGTCTTGTCTGAATAACTAGTGTTCGAATCGAGCAAACCCAAACGTTGCGAACAAAAGTAACAATTTTTTTCAAAATTCATTTAGAATCATGATTAAAACAAATTCCACATCAATAAAGCTGCAAATCTCCAAAGGAGTTGTATGTTTCGCTCAATGGTTACAAACAAGCAAAACCTGCCCCCCTAGAATAACCGAAACATCTGCTTTCATGTTTTATCAATTTAACGTCTCTTCAAATAAACTAAGTTAACACAGCTATTAACGACTGTCGCAATGTTCACACTCCGTTTCTGCAGTCTGTAAATTAGAGTAAGGAAAGGATTGAGGGTAAAAGAAAAATCGTTAACCGTTTTCTGATTTTCTTGATTGATTTATATGAATAACAACTTTGAATGAGGACAAAAAATCATAAGCAATTCTTTAGGTGTTGCCTAAACAGCTCTAATATTTGGGTTGGTGGGTTTTGAAGTCCCTATGAAACCAGACCCTTGACAGTCGAAAAGTCTTCTTTTTGATAATATGTACAATAATTCTTTTGGGTCGACCAAACTTGTAGGAGGGGGAGCTCAATATCTCAGTAAAAATTGTCAAAATCAAAAATTGTAAAAATTGTCAAATTATAATGTTGAAAATTGTCTTGCACAATTTGGTTCTTATGGTGATTTGCTATTTGCTGGAGCTTAACAAGTCATTTATTTGTTCAAAAAAAAATCACAAAATTTGTAGAAAAAAAAACAAATTAGTTTTCCTCCTTGATCCTAAAAAAACTGATTGAAGCTGAAAATTTGGCAAAAACTATGTAAGGTATGAAAAAAAGCCAACAAAAAATATTTGAAAGTATAAAAAACTCTTAAATTTCCATTTAAAATTGCTACAAAATTTAGTTTTCATTTAAATAGCGACTAAAAAAATCAAGGGTTTGCTTGAACAAAAAGATCTTAGATTCATTAAAACTTCCATAGCTTCTGGTATGTTCTACCAGGAAACGTCAATCATTAAAACCCAACTAAACTGAAACTACCGCAAGGCAAAGTATTTGATTCATTAATTTTTTACAGGCTCGATAAATATACTTAAATAAACAAAACAAATTGACAAAAGATTGATAATTTTTATCTTGTTAGTTTATTTTATATTTGGGCAGTCAAAAAATGATAATCATACACTTCCACATTTCAGAGAAATCGATAAAATATAAAAATGAGTTTTATTTCTTGTAATTTTTCAAAAACACAAATTACCAGCTTTTTTTACGGAGAGACCATAGTTAAGTGGTAATACTTCGCATATGGCAAGCAAGTTTTGAATTTAAAAATTTTATATTTATACTTTTGAAAAAAAAACAATTTAATTTTGGCTGCAAACGATACATTCCAGGGGCGGATCTAGGGTTTTTTCATCGAGGGGGGGAGGGGGGGGGGGGGGGTTGCGGATTTACAAAAAAATTTTGAAAAGTTTGTCGACCTTTTTTTTTAGGTCGACCAAACTGATTTTCTGAGCTCTCCCAAAGCACTGCAAAGACCCTATTTTGGCCCAAATTTCTGAGTAGGATAACTGTATAAAAGGTTTTTCTTTAGTAAAGCTTTTAGGCGGCAAAATATACAAAAACACCGCTTAAAGAGGCTTCAAAACTATTTTGAAAGCAGTTTGAAAATGTAAAACTGAAATTGCTCAGAGACTGTAAAACTGAAATTTTCAAAGACTGAAAATTTCAGAGACTGAAAAACTGAAATTTTTTCAGAGACTGTAAAACTGTCTCTGAAAGAGACTGTAAAACTGAAATTGCTCAAAAATTTTATACCGATGTATTAGAAAATATAAGCTCCTGAAATTAACTAAGACTATTTACAACTCCTCTGACAAGGGCAAGGAATATGTAGTTAAACGTAACATCAAAACTGATCAGACACACAAAAAAACTAAACCCGTTTTGTCGTAAAATTTTCAAAAGTTTTAAACAGGTAAGCTTTTGACGTTTATTGCACAAGAAAGCAATAGGCTAATGTATGTCTCTAGTAGTATTTTATCGCGTCCCGGAGTCTAAGGGGGTCCTTACTAAAGGGGGGGGTGATCCTCACATAAAGCAAAACACTAAGAAGTAGTTCCTTAGTTACTTAGTTTTTTATGGAAACTTATACTTGGACTTTGTAAACGAAGAAAATCTCCCACTCGCATAGCAGAAGACCTCCTAATTAGGATCTTGCTCAGCTTAGCTTAACAACAAGTGACACGATACACATTTTCTTGTAAATTCAGTTTTGAGGTCCTTGTTATTTGTCCTGTTTAATTATATAAATCAAAAGAATTGGTTTAATTGTTTCGGGCAAAAGCTGAGTTTTGTTGGTGAAACTGGAATGGAACTTGATGGTTTATAAAAAAAAATTTGTCGGCAATTTTGGCAGCGTAATTTAACTGTTGGCAGCAGTAAGCTATTTTCTCAAGTTGTGCTATATTTCAGAGTGAAAATGCAGAAATTTGAAAACACTCAACAAGGGCTGCCGTTTCTGGGCCAAGTAATATCTAATAATAAACGAGCAAAAATGAAATTCGAGAAAATGTTGTGTTGAAGTTTTTGATTAATGAAATTCAGAGTTAAGAGTGTTTTCCAACCAAAATCACCAAAATCGAAATGAGTTAACATGAAAATGCTCTTATTTCCACTGGCCTGAATTCAGCAGGTTAGAGATATGTTAGAAAACTAAAGAATGGAGTTTCAAAAAAGTTGAAAATTTCCTTTTGAATTAAACATAATGCACGAAAAAATAAATTTTTAAGACAAACTTATAATGACAATTCTTACCAATAAAACTGTTTTTAAGCTTCATTACCTCCGTTTTTTGGTAGTTTTATAATCTTATCTACGACAATTTAATTATTTTAGAAACTTATAATGGCTTGATTGTTATTGAGCGAGGTACGTTGAAAAAACTCCAAACATCCCAACAAACTGTGAGCTAGAAATGCTTGAAAAATTTGCTGAAATGTTATACATTATGATTGTGTACTATTCATAGTCCTTATTCATTTAAGATTTTTTTTCTTTTTCAAGCTTTTTGTGCTGTAAGAAAAAATCCAACACAGTCAGTAAAATTAACCGTTTTTAAAATGTCAGAAACAAAAGCAGCAGTAGATGACCCTGATGCAATAACGGTACAAAAAATTTTGTGTATAACGAGACAAAAATGAGAAAAAAAAAGTGGAAAATTTGTAACAGTGTTACTTTGAGAAGATCTGAAATAGTTTTGATAGCGCAAATGGCAGTAATTCTAAATTTAATGTTTTTCTGCGTTCTCAACTAAAATAAGTTGCACAGAAATTTCAGTTCTGTTCTCGATTTCTGTCAAACTCAAAAATCTGACAAAACAACAGCAGCAAAAAAACGGACTTATTTATCTATCACAAACGAAAATTGACAAAAAATTTACGGAAGTGTTGTAACAAAACAATTTTGCCAAGATCTAAATTAGTTTTTCTTGCGCAAATGGTCGTAATTCTAATTTTACAGTTTTTTGCCTGCTTAGACTCTCGCTCACAAAATTATTTTGTGAAAAAATTATTGTGTGGTTCTCAAATTATATCTGGTTAAGTTGACTACGTGCTGCCAAAACCAAGGATAACCAAAAAAAATAGATATGTCGACAGGAGTGTTGTTGGCGAGAGTAGAACCCTCAGGATTCAAGAAAACAGGGTTAATTTTCAAGCATTTGATTGAAAAAACGTTGTGCACTTAAAAGTACATCTTAACAAAGGCATGCAAACTGTAGTTTTAGAAAAAATGTCTCCTGGCTCAATGAAACTTCATGAATTGCGGCGGATTCAACTTTGTAGAAAACTGAGAAAATTATCTTCCATTTTTGATAATTCATGCAAAGATATCTGTAATCACAACGAAGTCGTCATTTTAACGACAGTAGGTAGATACAGAAAGATAGACGTGATATATGTTAAGCATCCGTTTTTTCAACAAAATCTAATGTCAGGTACGACTACTTTGAAAATTTCACCCTGACCTTCAGCAAATAGATCTCTTAGACAGATAATTCATTTTATCACGCTTTTTGAGAAGCTGCTAGGAATTAGCTAGCAGTGATTTTTTGAACAATTCCTACTGACTTGGACCCTGTACATCAGATTATTTGATTTGTTCTTCAATTATCACGCAGCCTAGACCATCATCTCTTCATTAAACTTTATCTGAAGCAGACACTACTCGAATAATAGAAGAAAAAAAAATTATCTACTCTGCAGCATATGGTAAAATTGAAACCTGGCCAGCTAAGACAATCAGTTAGAAACTCTTCAACTGACGGAAACAAAATTTTATTTGCAGTAGTTTCTCATTGTAGTCGATGAAAACGTACGTGTTTAAATGACAAATATTGAAGGATTCGAGCCAGCATAAAAAATTTCAATCACTCCAAAAACCAATCCTGTCAAAAAACGTGCAAAAATTGTGAATATAAGGACTCTATACAGTGCAACAAACACACATCTTTATTAGAATTGTCTCACAAGTAGTTATTTTTGACCACTGGAGAATTCAGTCTATGTCCAAAACACTTGTATCTTAAAGAGCAACCACATGCTGCACGTGTTCACATTAAAAGTACTTTTAAACATAAAAAATTTCAATTATCTTACCTCAACCGGCTCAGACCCCATTAGTCAGACTTCTGCAGGCAAGGAAGCATCTACGTAAAATCCCGAGCTTCAACAAGAACAGCTTCATTTTTCAATGGACGACGAAAAATTACCCGTCGATGGCAGTAAGATAAAGTGTTTGAAGAGGAGAACGAAACAAAAAACCAAAAGTAATGTTTTACGAGAGTTACGAGCCTTGGAAGCAAAACAAATTATTAGAGCAAAAACCATTCTTGAAAATATAAAAAGTTCAAAAATGTTTTTTTCAAGAGCAAACATCAATCATGACAACGAGATTATATACGTGGACGAAACATCAAGAGGACTGAAGGCTGCAGTATTTTTGTATGAAAAGAAAAACAAACGAAAAACTTCGCAATTTGTTGTTCATTTTTTATTCTAACCGCCGTCATTGTGATTGAAAATGTGGTAATAAATTGAAACGCAACGCGTTAAAAACGCGTTGAAAATGCAATAAAAATTCTTGAAAAACGAGAATATGCACCGTCTAGAACCCAACAGTTATCCCCCACTAGGCGGAAAAGAAGCAGTGCAAGCGTTCAGATAAGTAGAAAAAAAAAGATTAAGTCTCATTGAGACTTGAAAAAAACCTAAAGTCCATCAGCAATTGACGGCATTGGAGGGAGAGCGGAGGTTGTTACGGATCGTAAAACAACTTATTGCCGTCTTGCACAAGCTAAATTTATTTGGTTAAGTAGTAAGCGACTTCTTGTCGTGTGAAGAGCACCTGCTTAGCGGTGTGAGATTAAGAATGTCTATTAGATATTCTTCTATCGGTTTTTTTGTCATTTCTGAAGATGCAGCTAATCACTACAAGTTTCAAATAATCGAAGCTAACCTCTATGTCAGATAGATGACTGTGACTGACACTGTGCTCCCATCAGTTCAAAAAACAATGTTGCAAAAACGGTCACTTTACAATTACGATGAAATATTGCCTTTTCTCAGAACAGCAGGAGTAAGAATCTCGCAATAAGGTGATGTTTTCGCAGAAGAACCTAATCAAAGAATCAAGGTAGCAATGAGCATAAGCGAAGCGTTTTAGGGTACTAGCCAGAAACGTACATTTCATTACCAGTAGATTAGGTTGAATGAAATCCTTGTGTACAAAAACAGTGTATTCAAAGGTTTTACAACCTCAACAACAGACAATTAAAAATTATTACAATACGCTTGAAGCGTTCGATTTTGTGTTGAACACTAGTCAAGGAAACAGTCTCGCGGAATATAATATTCATTATGCCCTGTGTTTTGATCTCACAAGTCTGCTCAGAAGGCTTCACACGATTCTATTCATCATGAATTAACCAATTGCTTTTTGTTGGTCGAACTCAACTTTGAACAAGGCCTGGCTAGAAAGCATCAGCTTAGTCTTTAGAGAAGAGACCGCATCAAAAACTTGTTTGCATTCAGATAGGAAAACTATCAAAAAACACTCTTGTGACTGAATTTAGCCACGGATATTTTCCAAATAATGGAATTTATAAACCGTTGTAATCAGTTTAAATATCGCTCAAGATGGTTTTACGGAATTTCTCTACGCTCGTCAGTATTGGAAAACGGCAGAAAGTTTCTGATTGTCAATGCATTCCTCAGATCAACCCAGAACCCACTGGTTGCTTTTTGCTCGATATTCATTGTAGATCATCTACGTACAAAATTAAACGAATACCTTCTTGTGCACAAAAATATGAGACTTACATTTCACGATAAAATCCAAATACTGATAAAAAAAAACCAATGCAATCAGCTGATTCAGTCTTACTTTGACTTTTTTCTAGCTTATTGATCTTAAATTCATTTGATTCGCAAGAAATATTATGTTAAAAGAATTTGTAGAGGCTCTTTTGTGTTTTTTTTAAATTCAACCTTAACAACGACATATTATTTCTGAAACTGTAAGTGCACCGCGATTAACTTTGCATCAAATCTTTCGAAAAAATAAATAGTAGCCGTTCGGCTTAGCAGGCCTTAGCTAACCTGTCGATGAGCGTGTAATAACATTTTTTTATTCAAGAGTTCAAAAATTTAAAAAAGTTTGAGCTTGAAATTTTTTTCAAGAAAAAGTTTTACCGAGAATTTATTTGAAGTATTTGCCATACAGGCATACCCACTTTAAATTATAACATTTGTTCTAAAAAAATCAGCAGCATTTTCATCAATCAAAATCTTAGAAAAGCATTCAACTGTTACGTTAGTAATCATGTCAGTTTGACTTTGACTTGATTTAGTCTGCGAGCCGAAGCAAACATGAGGTAATTGTGGGCGAATTGTAAGTTTTTATTCAAATGTAAAGAGAAGGGGCAGGGTACAAAGATGGCTTTTTTTGCATTCGACCAACACATGATATTGTTTTTCCTTGTCAAAGAATGGATCGCAAAAAACGATTTGTTTGAATTGGAAAATAACTGCAAATGTTGCATTTGAAAGGAATTTTTGGAATGAGGAAGTTGGGTTCAATGTTTGAAATTATCAGGGGATTGCTCATACATTGCTTCAATCCTTGCTTTGTAGTTTTATACGAGTTGATAAAATAACACAGCCCGACAACTAACCTCATTAATAATTTCGTATTTCTATTGAAGTGTTTCGGTGCTTTTGAATATTTAAGTTAGTTTATAAACTTTTCCTCCTGTCAATTTTTTGGTTTTTGAGTCATTTTTTATCGGAACTCGAATTTGGTAGTTGACATGGTCACTCTTTGTCTATGCTTTAAAATTCAATCTTCCTCTTTTTTGTACAACTTGTTCATTTTTTAAGTAGCAGCTTGTGCGAATGTTTCAACCGACTCTAACTAAACATTTACCTTTCAAAAATATATCACAAAATTCATCAAACTGGTCAACATCTGTTTCCGATGAAAGTTTCATAAAATATCGATAGCGCCCAAAGAGCTTTTAGCAACCAAATATGGAACGTTGAATAATGACTCTTCCCAGTATACCAACCAGATCGTGCGTTCTTTAGTAGATATTTTTATGTGACATTTTTACGAGC
Source organism: Symsagittifera roscoffensis (assembly GCF_963678635.1). Lineage (NCBI taxonomy): Eukaryota > Metazoa > Xenacoelomorpha > Acoela > Convolutidae > Symsagittifera > Symsagittifera roscoffensis. The sequence goes on along the minus strand of NC_087069.1, from coordinate 36,123,327 downwards.
GCTCTCTAATCATCATCTCAGGCATCATGAGTACTATAAAACAAGATACTATCACCTGTTGTTTTCCTGTTTTGACAAAAATGAGCCATACATTCCCTTTTTATCACAACTTTCATAATTTCTTACTTTTTTCTCATTTCTTTATAAAAATCAGTCACTATACTCTAACAAAAAATTTAAATTTTTTCTAGTTGTGAGTAGTCCTCTACAGATAATATCAGTGTCCGAGCGAGAAAGAACGATTATCTACCAAAAATACGCGCTCAAAACGCTTGCAGTCATCCAACAACAGAGAGAGAGAGCCTCTTCACCCAGAGAAAAATCGTTCAATGACTTAGCTCTCCGACAAAACAACGGCTATCAGTAGGAAGAATCGACTACAAGAACTCAAAAACTGATACCTAACTACCTCTCGGTCATATCAATCTACTTCGACATGATTCGAAACGATTATTCAAAAAATTGTTCTATGAACGATAGCTATCAGGCGTAAGTAAGGACAGGTAAACGACACAAAATAGCTCGAGCAGTCTCCCAGAAAAACTTCCGTAGCGAATGAGGGCGAGTCAATTCCATTGAATGAAAATCAGGAGATGTATTTGTGATTATGTAGAGCTTGAATCATCATGGAGTACTCGAACAGCAATGACTCTCTAGTCTTCTTTTTGGGAAGCAATTACAATTCCAGATCCAGAAAAATCAAAATCTAGTTCGGTTGATTGTATATCTACGACAGAGATTGCGGAAACAATTGATCTAGTGACTCCAAATATCATTCAAGGATCAGTCTGCTACGCCCCGAATAGAGGATAAAAGCAGAATCTAGAACTTAGAGAAAAATTATTGTTTTTTTTTAATCTCATTATTCTTCAGTTTTTTTTAAATTTTGATTTTACTTTGAAATTTAAATTATTTTTAGCTTATCTGTATATATCAATCTTGTCTCATATATTGTCTATCAGAGAATAAATCAATTAAAACTGGCTCTTCTCTGATTTCAGCAAACTTTAGTTTTAAAAAATGCAAGAAAAATTTTTTAAAAATCTTGAAGTTATCAAGAAAGTTATTCAGTTGAAATTTCCGTTGGAGAAAGAAATTTAAGAAAAAGTGAAAAAGAGATAAATGCGCTTGCTCATCGGTGGAATCAAATTGGAATATCGTCTTCAGATTATTGTTTTCTTTTGACAGGAAATATAAAAATGAAAGGTTCCAAAACTTTTGTCGCTAATTTGATGTCATAGCAAAGAGTTTTTTGAGCCTAAATTGTGCTTTTTTATTAAATTTACATACAAGTATGAAGTTTTTGCATGTCTCAGGTTTTCTCCAACCAAGAAATTTCCCAACTTAGGTATAACTATCAATTTTACGGTAAAAACGTAGAAAAATAGAAAGCAGTTTTTTTAGTTTCAAATTGGCCCTTAACCCTGCTCAGAAGACCATGGGAAAGTGATTGAGGGTGGTTTCAGTGGTTTTGGATGTTATATTTGTTTTTCCAAAAAATTATTGATTAATCTCAGAAAATTGCAACTTATTAAGAGTAGTCCACGCAACTTGATTGAGTTTTAAAAGTTTTTAAATTTCTTCTCTAACCCTAACTAGGCATAAAAATAGCATTTAAAATATGCATAACCCTAGTTCTGTATTAGTTTTTAAAAAATACTGATTGCTTTATGATAAAAAAGATGGAAAAACTTTTTTTTCTTCTAAAGTTTTGAACATGACCACTAGATTTTGGCTTAAGATTATTCAAAATTTACTGGAATTTTTTTTAATTATTATTTTTTTAAGATTAACAAAATTTTTCAGTTGATTTGGGGAAAAAAAGCTTATGGCTTTTAATTTTTTCGAACGGTAGCCGGGGTTCGCTAAATGAAACGACGTTGCCCCAATATTTCGAAGATCAAGAAATTAAATGTTTTAAAAACCTTGAATCAATTGGAAGAAAATTTGATTCTGAAATCCTTTAAGCAGATTCAATCTATGTTTACCGTCCACCTGCAACTATGATGGTATTTAACTTAGACAATCAAATTTTGATGTATTTTTATTAGTGTCTCAAAATTCAATCAATTCATATACCTGAGGCAAATTTTTCTCAACACTTTTATCTCATAGTTCTAATTTCTATTACGCGTAATCAAGTAAATTAAGAAATTGGCTTGAAATCATTAAAAATTAATTGATTCTCTGCTAAATAAATTCGAAAAAAATTAGGGCTCAATTTGAATCCTGATTCCTTATAAGATTTGAATTGTTTTTTTACTGCTCTAATTTGAAAGCTAAGCCAGTCCTTTAAAAAAGCTAGCCCCAAAACAAAAATATCGCTGCCCCTCAAAATTGATAGCAAGAATTTAACGCTGTATGTGAATCAAATTTTTAATAAAGACAAAACCCTTGCACTTGAACAAGATGATGAGTCAAGTCGGCCTCAAAGCTGTAGCAAACCCTGTGTTTGGAAACAAAAGTACTTGTTGTCAATTTCACGGCGAAAGGCAACTCTCGTTGATGGCTTCTACTTTTTGTTACTCGTGAAGCTCTTAGTTCTTGTTCCTAATCACTTCTCGTTTTTGCTTCTGGAAAACCAATTTTACTTCAATCATGAGTTTTTTTCTGAATTAACTAAAGCTTGTTGAATGAATTAACACATCGTTTCATTCAAAGATTAACAGAATGTTCTTGAATACATTTTACGTATTTTAATGGGGGGGGGGGGGGGGGGGTGGGGTTCTTTGCACTATTTCAAAGTTTCCATTTTTGGCTGACGGACCCTAATTGATTTCTAAGGGCGCCTTCGTTGCCAAAATACACAAAACTTGAGAGGGAAGCGCGCGCCGAAAAAACATAACGTTTTGGTTAAAATTTTCCAAAAAGTGCCCAAAAAGCCTTGTTTGGCCTGTTTTTCAAAATTTCGCCTGCTGCGCAGAAAATTAGGTCAAAATAGGGTCTTCATAGTAATTTGTGAAAGCTCGGAAAATCTGTTTGGTCGACCTAAATGAAAAGGCCATAAAACTTTTAACTCTTTTTGAAAATCCCCCCTTCGAAAAAATGCTAGATCCGTCCCTGACAGTGAAGGAATAATTATACCCTTATAAAAAAAACTTTTTCTCTTATTGTTTTACTGAAGCTATTTACGGAAAGTTTTTTCATATTTTTGTGGCTAAATGTAACGTCAATCCCAACTGCTCCCAAAAAAGCAGAAAATAGGTATAAATCAGACTAAAAGAAGGAAAAAAAATCAAAAAGTTTTTTTTCTTCCTATCTTCAGATTTGAAGAAAAAATCAAAAAATTTATTTTTGATTAACTCTTTTATAATACATTGATTATCGTGCGTGTGATATTTTTTGCTGCTTACATTACCAACACCTTCACTTGTTTTTCTAATGTGTTTTTGATATGGCTTCCCTGATAATACAAAAATTCATTGAATCCACATGTAAGCTGAGGGCGGAAAAGAAAGCCAAACAAGCAGCCTTACAACCTACGTTAGAATAAATGAGCTTTTTGCGTCATCATTCAAAAATTCAAAAACAGTCAGAATATAATGGATTTTTACCAATTATTTGTTTTCAAAAGTCTTGTCATTCTTTGCAGTGGTGGAGAGATGGTGTGTTGTTAATCATTTAAATAGAAAGAGTTCTCTTTGGTTGTTTTCATTTGTTTCATTGACTTTGAGGAGAGTGAAAAAGGTTTTAAAAGAACAGGAATGGGTTTTATGCCTACGTGAAAACCCATTGTGTGGGTGACATTTCAAATTTTTATTAACTCCGTCGACATAAAAGATTAATCAAAAGTCCCATATTTTCCCACTTCTTACAATTTTTCATCCGGTGAAATTTCAAACCTGTTCATTTATTACTAGCCTCATATATTTTCGGATACTAATCTAAGTATAATATTTTGGTCCATTTAGTGATTTTCCAATTTGATAGTTGATACTATTTTCTTTTTACGTCATTTGCGCATTTGTTCCTCAAAAAGCCGAAGTAATACTATTATTTTTTATCAACGTGAACCATAAATCCAATGTCGTGAACAGGAAATCACGGCAAGAAAAAAAGAATATTAACTCTAAGAAAACCTCAGAGAACAAAATTGGATAGCTCTATTTTTTATTTCGTTATTATTTTGTTTTCTTTTTATTGAACGCCACTATTACTTTTTCTTGCGTTGAACATATGATTACGTCGATAGTTTTGCGCCTCAATCTATACTAAATTAACTTTGAAATTTGAGAAAACGCATTAAATTGTCATTACGCAAAACTTTATTTATTGAAATTAAAAACTTTTATATTCTTCACTGATTGATTTACAATTTTGTTTAAGCCCTTCTAGCTAACTTTGAAAAACTCTTAAAAACTAGTAGGCATCATTTTTAGTAAGTCTAATTGCTTGAAACAAATTATGAATTTTAGATTCTCACTTGGAGTTTTTGAGAGTTGCCGTTTGCTTCTCACTGTGGTGTAGATAATTTGAACTATTCGGGACACGACAAAAAACGCTAACTCTTGAAGAAACAAAACATCTCAAATACATTTTTTGAAGAAAAAAAATGGAAAAAATCAGACTAAATCATCCAAAAACGGTAGAAATCCAGAAAAAAAGCTTTGTTATTTTTGTTTTTAATTACGATACTATGAATGGCAAATTCAAAGAATACTAACAAAATATGCTACAAAACCAAAATCAAATCATGATGTAGAAAAGCAAAACCAAAACTTGAAATATCGCAAATAAACTATGGGAACATCTGTGAATTTTTTTTCAAAGAAATGTCACGATAGCGTTGACATTTACAAGCAAAATCAAAATTTGAAATAGCTCTGTGAAATTTTTTTTTCCAAAAAATGTCCCGATACTTTTGAAATTTACAAAAGCAAAATCAAAACTTCAAACTTTTCTGTGATTATTTTTTCAAAAGAAATGTCTCAAATTTTTGAAATCTACAATAGCAAAATCAAAAGTTGAAATACTTCTGTGATTTTTTTTTCAAAAGAAATATCTCAATATTTTTGAAATCTACAATAGCAAAATCAAAAATTGAAATACTTCTGTGAGTTTTTTGTTCAAAAAAATGCTCTGATAGTTTTGAAATTTACAAAAGCGAAATCAAAATTCGAAAAATTTTTGTGGAAGTTTTTTTTCAAAAGAAATGTCCCGATAGTTTTGTTTTCAATTTTCGTAGCTCAACTAAGTATGCTTTTTGAAAAGTAGCACTTGTTGGCAAGCTCGTATCGCACATTTTTTAAACCTATTGTCATCTATTGAAATGCATGGCTATTAGGCTAATAAAAATCATCAAAAACTTCAAAGGAAAAACTGACAGTAAAAGTATTTTCACCAATCGCCATTTTTTTCAGAAAAACAGTAAACACTCCTTAGATTTTTTCTTTTTGATCATATTTTCTTTTTATAACTAAACATCAAAAAACTTTAAGTTTTAGTATTTAATGGATGCCATACAAATAAATATCAATAAATTGGATACCATAAAATAGTACCAAAGGGTGGACCCTTTGGTTAGCGAGAGAGTCGAATCCAAGAAAAAAAGGGCGTCCGCCACCCCCTCCCACCCCTGATTTAGTTAATGATTCAATTTTACTTACACTGAAAACAAAACATGTTTTACAACCCATCTCGTAAAAAATGGGGATGAACTTTGTATTCGGGTGTGTTTTAGTTTTTTCCTTTTGATTTGTTTGCCATGCAAAATCAGCTACCATACTTTAATCTTTGGAGACAGTTGAATGGTGTATTATATTAAGGATCTTGCAAATCAGATTCGACCGACAATAAAATATTTTAAGACATTTTTACCAGAGTCGAGAAAGACGGGTTCGAATATTTTTGTTTCTTCGTGTAAGTTTCAAGTAAATTTTTTTGTTTTTCGAGTAAATCTTTCAAAATCTGTTGTCCTGTTTGAATATGCCTAAAAATGCCTAAAATGTGGTCGAATATGCCTAAAATTTAGTTTTACGCTGATCCTTTTATAACACAGCGCAGAAAACTACACTTATTTGGAAACAAACCTTTTTCTTGTAGTTTTTCAAAAGTATAGTCTGAACATTCTGTGCTTCTTGCACAGTTACTAGCTATCCTTGTTTTGATCTTTAATTATAATTTGGAATAACAGTTTTTTGTCATTTTTTATTCTTGTTTTTTCAGTTGTTACAATGATGAGCTAGTATTTTTTTAATTGTTTTTTATCTGTTACGATTATTCTCGTAGAATAATTATTTAACAATTTTTTTAAAGAGTAATTAATTTAAAAAAAAAATCAAAAACGTCTTTTAAGTGAAATAACTATTTCAAACTGTTTAAGTTTCATTTACTCGTTGAGGTTGAGATGATTTTTTTCAAGTTGCATGTTTGAGTTTCATTTACTCGTTGAGATTGAGACAATTTTTTTCAAGTTGACTTGCTTGATGTTATAAGTTTTTAAGAATTGCATTAGACCTCGAACAAAATTTCAAAGGCAAAGTAAAATCTTGTAATTCCTACAACTTTAAGAAATTGAAGGATACTACGCTTATCGTTTGTATTTTTCTGACGAACTCGGTCTTAATTAAAGAATGCTTGTAGGTCTTAAAGATTGGTATCATACTACAGCTTTTCAGCTGTGAGTTTGATTGAAAAAAAAGCAAAAATGTTGTCTGAAAGTCGAAAACATATCTGGTCTGCCTTTTTCTTTTTTTCTTCTGGAAATTTGAAGAAACTGAAGTTGTGTATGCCCAGTTTATTTAATTAGTTTTTTTTCTGCGTTATCTCTTAAATTATATATAAAAAATAACGTCTAAGATAGCAAACGTCTACCCTTTTTTAAATATTAGAGCAAACGCAAAATTTATTTTGTAGACTAAAGCTTGCAGAAGCGTTACGTTTTCATTACCACTGTAGCAAGTCTTAGCTCCAAATTAGTATTGAATTAGAACTGGTAAAAATCGATTTAGTTTTCATGTTTTGATAATAATGCAATAAGCACATGTTTTTGAGGGTCAATCACACAAATGAACGGAGAGTAGGCTCTCGTGATTGCTGTGTGTCTTTATTTTTATCTAGTCGACTTTGTAGGATAATTATTCGGATATTCAGGATACCAAATTAACATTTTCTTCCCCTCCCCTCAGCCTCCTCGTCCCATATAGACCAAATTAAAATCTTCCACCCCAACATTTGATTTGGATTAAACTTGCTAAGCGCTGCATGTTTAATTTTCTATTCTGATTGGCTGAAAAATCCAATTTAGAAACAAGTTAAAAGCAGCCAACTTCAAATGTTTTTTTAAAGGGAGCGGAGGTTGTTTATTTGGTCTTTGGTCCCATTATGTTGTTAGTAATGTGAAGCAATTTCGTATTTTTAGAGAAATTTTTTTAATCTTGCAAAACTTGTTTTTCGCTGATTCTTCAGTAAAAAGCACTGATATTATCAGAAGAAGATAAAAAAATGCAAAATTAGAAATAACTTTAAGTTTTTCTAGCCTTAATTGACCATAACACTACAGCCAAGAAACTGCCATATATGGGTTAGAAAGTATCACTCAAGCTCCATTAGGAATTTTATTGCCCAATTTCCCGGAAAAGCTAGTCACTTTCTCAAATGGCTTTTAAAAAGCATTTTTCAATATAAAAGAGAAAACCTATCCATTGTAATATTCGGTGTCCTTCTTTTTGAAAATGTTCCCAGGTATTCAAAAACATCAATCTTTGAGCTTTTTATTAGATATGTTGTCATAGGAGCCATCATTTTGAACTAGTTCAGAGAATGATACAGTTTTTAAAGGAATGAATTCTATTAAAACGTTCCATATAAGGGTCAGATGAAAATCAATTATACATTTCTCTTTGCAATATTTTAAAAACTAAATCAGCTTCAAAACGTCTTTTACCATGCGAATTGAATAAATTTCAATAGAAGCTGATCAGAAAAAGCAAGCAAGCAAAAGCATACATTATTTTAAGATAGAAATAGAAACAAGACTGCTTGTATCAGGGCTTGTATCAGGCGAAGCCCTGAATGTTCCGACTGCCTTTTAAGGTCTATGGAGCAGTGTTAATATGAAATTTCAAATATAATAAAATAAAACTAAAAAAAAGTTTTTAAAAAAATGAGAGAGATTGTTTTTGTAAAAACATCCCCCCACACGTCATATTAAGTATAAAGTGATAAATTTTGCTCCTATTAACAAATCAAAAATGGCACATAAGCTTCCTTGAACAAATTTGGAACGACTTATAAGACGGATAAAATCTCGCTTACGCGTTAATAGCGCGAAATATAAATCGCGCGTTAATTGTCCCAAAAATGGCAATCTTTAAACCCCCACAATTTTACGAAAAATGATCACAAAGGAAATTACTTTTCGAATATAAACTCAAGACAGCAATAGCTTTCGAATGATATATAAAAAAATTCCGTCAAAAAAGGCTAGTTAAAAAGTCACAATTTGTGTGAAGAAAAAACCAACCTCGAGCACAAATATTCCGTTACTTTCGTTACGATAGTCGGAACAACAAGACTGCTCATATTAGGGCTAAGCCTGAACGTTGAAGCCTGAACGCCGACCGGTGCTTAAAGTGTATGGAGTATCGTTCGTTTTAGAAAAAAAAGAGGACTTTGCAAAAGAAAAGAAAGAAGAGTTTTTTCAAATCATCCCCCACATGCTGTGAACATAAGTACGTATACAGTGCTGATTTAAATTAACCGGACAAAACGAGCTAAACTTCAAATTTAAAATGCGTTTTTCTCAATTTGGGTTGAGTTTAGGTGAAAACTTATGAAGACAAAACTTGATTAAAACTTTAGCAGGATTAATATGGTGTAATTTGTTTTGCGAAACTCGGGCCCATAACGTTACCCCAAAAATGGGTCATTTTGGCTTTTCTTAGTTAATAAAAAATTACGCCAAAAATTACCGAGTCGATCACAGACATAATTATATCAAAGTGAGCTCCTTACGTAGCCCAACAAACTTTAAGAAGGGTATAATCTCCAAAAAAAATGCAAATCAATTAAAAAATGTTTTTAAATAAATAGTTGGTATTTTTTATAGTAAAAACGACCTTTTTTGTCTATCAAACAAAAATAAATTAACTTATACAATGTTTTGGAGAAAATATCATTCTTACAGTTTGTTGGGCTACGTAAGGAGCTCACTTTGATATAATTATGTCTGTGATCGACTCCATATTTTTTGGTGTAATTTTTGATTAACTAAGAAAAGCCAAAATGACCCATTTTTGGGGTCGAATTTTGGACCCGAATTTTGCAAAACAAATTACACCATATTAATTCTGCTAAAATTTTAAGCAAGTTTTGTCAACATAAGTTTTCACCTAAACTCAACCCAATTTGATAAAAACGCGTTTTAAATTTCAAGTTTAACGCGTTTTGTCCGGTTAATTTAAATCAGCACTGTATATAAGTATACCAGTACGTATATAAAAAGTTCAATTGATCAAACAATATGCCTCAATTCTTTTACAACTACTCGCGTTAATTATTCGAAATAGTTCGAAACATATTGCGCGTTAATTATCCCAAATAGGTCAAAGTGGCAATCTTTAAACCCCATAATGTTACGAAACAAAAAGCGGAAAAAAGCAAAATATCTTTTTAAAATTGAACTCAGGACAGCAATACTTATTGGCTGATATAAAAATGTTGGTCAAAAACTGCTAGTTGAAAAACTAAAGTTTGTCTGGGGGAAAAATGCTCGAGCACTAATACTCCTTCATTTTTTTCGAAAGTTGGAACAAAAAATTTATCGGAGAGCGAACGCGTAGGAGTTCTAAAAATAGTGTTACAACCAAAACCTTGCGTTGGTAATATGAGGTCCAATTTGCTTAGTTTTTGCTCATATTATTCCGACTTCCGAAGAAAGTGGCGGAAGATTTGTGATATGGTTGTTTTTTTTCTGTCTCCAGAAAAACTTCGACTTTTTAACTGGCCACATTTGACTGAATTTGTTTTTACGTCATCCAAAAAATATTGTTACTAAATTTGAAAAAATTTTCACATGTAATTTTTTTCGTTTTGTTAAGCGGGGTTCAAAGATTGCCAATATGGCCAACTTGAGACAACTAAAGCGCGATACATTTCGCATTATTAACGCGAAAAAAAAAGAACTTTAGCCCGTCTAAAAAAATTGTTCCGAATTAATTGAGGGAAGATAGTTGTCAAATTTGTTACGCTACTAAAAGCAAAATCTATCATGTTGTACTTTTATAGGGCGTGTGAAGGGTGATAAATTTCAAAAAAATCTGGAAAATTGTTTAAATGTTTTTTCTGTGTTTTGAAAAATTCATCAATTTCTTGAAGCGAACAATACTCCATAGACCTTAACACGCAGTCGGATTATTCAAGGTTTCGCCCTGATACGAGCAGATCTGTTTTCATATTGACTTCAAAAAGAGCAACAGTATAAAGAGGTCTTCTGCTTAATGGTGAATCGAAACACCGAAAAGAATTGAAACAGCTTTGATCATCAGCTTTGAATCTTGGCCATAGTTTCATTGTTGAAATTTTTTTTTGAAGTTATGAATTTACCAAGCCTATGAAATAGCAACCCCTTTTTTTGTAATTTTGAAGTTTTGCTTTTTCGTTAACACCTTTTCTAATAACTCAACGCCTACGATATTTTTTTTTTCATTTCCTGCTTAGGTTATTTGCATCCTGGCAAACAAGCAACATAAAAAAGAAAAAAGAAAATTGATTTTTGCCTAATTAAAAAAAAATAATGCAATGAAAAAATGTGGGCGCGATTTTGAGTTTTCACTACGATCGTTAAAACAAAGTCAAGTTGTTTTTGCCGTTATCGCCGAAGTTATCTGCAAATTATTCATTGTAAATATACCTGTTATTTAAGTCGAGATATCTGAAATTTTAAAAACCAATTGATTCAAAATTGCTTTTCATGAAACAATCAAAATTTTGATTACCTGAAGTAATTTTAAAGTAATCAATTGGATTTAACGTTTGCTTTCCAATTTACCGTAATTGGATTTAACCGTAGTTCCTAGAAGTACTAAATTATGTCCGCTTTTTTATTATTAGCCGAACTATAAAATCATTTATCATTCAACCCAGCGTTTGCTTTAAAATTAAAAATGGAGCTGCTAGAATTAGAAAAAATTCAAGAACTGAAGGACGAAATTTAAGCATTAATAAAAAACAGGCGCGTTCTGACACATTTTCCCCCATTTTGACCAATAAATTAGGGTCTATTTTTTTCAAAAATCTATTTTAATCACGCTCGGTGTGTTTTTCCACTGTTGGTTCATTTTTCAGTCTATAAAAAGAAAAACTAAAAAAAACGATTTGAAAGGAAGAAAAAAAACAGAGGAAGAGCAAATAAAATGAAAATAATGTCTACTGTATTACGCAGGTTTCCATATCGTCTATAATTCCTATTTATATTCTCATTATCTCTTTTTATCTCATTTTATTCCTGGGATAACTTTGATGTAGTTATTCAATCTTAGCTCAAAGTTTAGAACTAGATTAAACTAAATTTATTTTCACCAACTAGAGATTTACTTTTTCATTAATTTTGGCGGATTTCAATTTCATAACAGATCTTTTTCAAATTGCAAATTATAGATTTTATTAATCAAAGTTTGGTCACCTTGTTATCAAATCGAATTATTATTATTTTTGAAAACTGACCGCTGAAAATGGTGAAGAATAACGAGAAATGGACGATTTTGGGAAGTCCAAAATTTACAAAATCTTCAAAGAATCAGCAAAAACCGAACGCTCTTCTGGAGAAAACATTACGACCTCTTCAAAGTAAATCGAATTTCACCTCAAACAATTCTTGGGACACCTTCAAAGAGTCATTGAAAGAAAGGAAGCTTGAATTGATATACAATTTTCCCGGAAAAATTCGCCTAGACCAGCACGGTAAAGCCAGTCTTTTTCCATACTCAATGCGACTCGAAACTGAAGATGAAAAAACAGAAGACAGTTTTCCAGTCGGCGGGAATTCAACAGAGGAGCAAAAACCGGCTGACTTTTTGTCTGTTTCCAAAAAGCATCAAGACCTGGGCGTTCGATCTAGAGCAAACTTGCCAAATAGGTCGTTTGATTGTAAGTAGCGATCAAAACAGTGCACATCATCCATCGAAATCATTCAAAAGTTTTCTCAATCGAACACAATTCAAACCTTATTCTCGGTCAAGCACAGTCTAGTTGTTTTTTCTCGGTCGAAATGCCTTTGTGGCCTTCTCAGTTGAACTCATGGTTACAAGTTAAGTCGCAAAAAAAAACGTCTGCGCAAAATTGCAATATATAACTTTGGGTCGCAATAACAATATACCTGTTTTGTTTGGGATGGTCGCAACGTAAGTCACGAACCTCGGCCCGGGGTGTAAGGATATCGTTCTGAGGACAGCAACTAGCGCACTTCACATAAAAATGTTTTTCGAGGAGTGATAAAAAGTTCGGGTAGCGACATAAAATATTTCTGTGAAAGCATTTTTTTTGTCCTGATCACTGCTAGCAAGTGGGCTGGAATTTCGTATAGGGTAAGATTTTCCACCTGCAAAGTCAATTATAACAAAAAAACCTGGATGGGGTGTAGTGATATACTATATTAAAGCCCCCTCAATCGTGGCTCAATGGATAGTTTAAAAAACTTCAAACTGATATTTCGGGTCGAAACTTTTTGACAAACAAAGAGAAAATTCGCTCTTGTTATCGACTCTTTTCACATGGCTCTGAAGTTTTGGGAAAAAATTAAAAATATAACCTAAAAATGGTATTGAAACCATTAATGGTTTTCGCTTTGCAAGCTTTGAAATTTTGGGTCTAACTTTTTTTTCATGCAAAAGTAATTGTTTGGTCTTTCGTGTGAGTGTTTTGGATCTTTTCAATTTCTTAAAAGTAACCAGGCTTAATCTGAAATTCTATTGATAAAATTTTTCGTCTAGTAAGGCAATATTCTCGTATAGTAAGACAATTCTTGCCTAGTAACGTAATGAAAAAACCAACATGACTTCTCGTATCATGGTGAAGCCCTGAACGTTCCGACTGCACTTAAAAGCTTATGGAGTTACTGCTTATGCTGAAAAAATGAATGAAATTTTCAAAAATAAAGACAAAATGATTCAAAATTTTTTCATTTTATTTTGAAAATCACCCTTCCTGTGCAATTCAAAGTACAGTCTGATGAAAGTTGTAAATAGTTCAAAACAACCATATATTTTGAATCATATAAAAACCATTTTGTCAAAAAATGCTAATTAAAAAACTAAATATGTCTGCACAAAACAACACCCCGTGCACAAAACTGAAAAGTGGGAAAAAACAGCTTACGAGGCCAAACTGTGTAGTTTGTGACTTGTTTCCGCAACGAGGACTTTCTCTTTGTTTTTTTTGTTCTTTCTTTTTCTTTGATTGTTCCGGCAAAATGTTTACATTTTCAAAGATTTCACTCTGGATTCCAGAGACCTACATATACCAAATTTTGCGACTATCCAGTGCACCGTTTGGCCTCATAATGAGATGTTGTTAAAATTTTTGGGGTTTAACTAGCCGCTTACTTATTGAAAGAACAAGATCGCGC
>NC_087069.1:36079110-36109563 GCF_963678635.1 Symsagittifera roscoffensis | reverse complement strand
ATGTGAACAATACCTCCCCCTTTTAATGAATCAATTGAACGATCTTCCCCTAAAAAAAGGACAAATTCAAGCTATAAGTATGTACTATGCTCAAATCTGATTGGCTGAAAAATGTCTCTTTTTAACTAAGTGAACATTCTGCCTCTAATTGATTTAGGGGGGGGGGGGGGGGGGGGGTGAATGTTTACTTGATCCAAAAAATTTTAAAAAAATCTCTTAATGACTAAAACAATCAGAACAATTTTTGAATGAATATTATTTTCAAAGTTTTTCAAAAAACAAATCAGGTTAAAACATCGGCAAGATTTTTTCACACAGAATTTAGTCCAATTGATTTAAAAGATTAAATATTCAAGATTTTTTCTAAGTACTCTATTGAAGTACAGACCATTAAATATAAAAACATTGGTAGTGGGCTAATATTTTGTTACTATTTTGGAGGAGTCTTACAAAAAAACATCATTTTAGGTTCAAGTAGTTTTTTGTGTTTATACTATTTTTCTGCTTATTGGCTATTCTGCCTGCAATAGAAAACAAAACTGGTATGGCTTTTTATATGGAATTCAAAACACCGACTGAAAATGCTTGCTGTTTGTCATTCCTAATATAGTTCTTCACTATTTTGAAGCTAATAGAGCGTGAACAAGTTAAGTTGACTTTTCCTCACAGTGACATTTAAAAAACCGCCCGAATGCCCCATTGGATTTTTTAATGAATGATCCTCCATCAGATTTTATTTGAAAGCCACCTAATGGACCCAAGCGTAATTGTACTCCGTCATAAAATCCAATCAAACAATGCCATTCCAAGTATACTTTCATAGCCTTCCTCAAAAGCTTTGAGACAGCAAAAAGTCAATTTCAACATGATGAACTGAGCTGAACTTTGGTTCCAATTTTTTTTTTCAAATAGGCCCTAAAGTTCAGAGAGTGACGTTGACACCTGATGCATTTGTTTGGTAAATTGAAAAAAAAGTATCATCTGGAAGGGCGGATCCAACATTTTCACGAGTGTGGTGGATTTTCATAACCTTGATTTTTATAAACTTGAATTAATGTAATTTTCCAACTTCTCGTTTAACATCAGAGGACTCCTGTTATGGGTGAAAAAATTGAAAACAACAACAAACTATTAAAAAGGACCATTTTTGACTCATTTTAGAATTTATTGAGGTAAATTTTTTTCTTCTTGGCGTGCGTTCTCCTTGACTTATTAGCATAAATTGGCGCCAAAGAGTGAATTAGAGGTTAGAAAATGATAGCAAAAAGAGGGCGAGGTGTTCAAATTTATCCCTGGGTGGTATTTTTGAGTCGAGGCTCTTTTGCCGATCCCCCACCACCAAGTATTTATCACCCAATGCGCAAGATCGCACATTGGACCTGGTTTGTTAACAGTTCCAAATTAACTTACACAAAGAGAGACAATTGAGCTGTCTAAGTTTTGAGGCAGTTTACACTATCTAAGTTTCGAGACAACTGAACTCTGCTTCAGAAAATGGAGAGTTTGAAAAAATGGAGTTTCAAATGTAGAATTCCTTATTAAAGCGCGACTAGGCCTAACTGGCCTTTTGTTGACTTTTCATATCCGAATTATTAGTAGAATTTGACGGAGAGGGGAAACAGTTTCGCTTCAAAAGTGAAAGATATGTTAACAATATGTTCCATGTCTGCTATAATAAAAAATGATTTATAATAATTAGTGCCTTATGACTCATATAAACTTCACTCTATGGGTCAAAGGTCTCTCTGCATCACCAAAAAATTAATTGATTCTGTATTACGGAGCCAAAATGTAACTTTTGCGCCACGTAAGCAAAATCCACAACAAAGCTGAAATCACTTTGTCGTAGACTTCGCAACATGGCTAGTTTTCCTAATCTTTTTTGCTAAAGTGGATTCCGCAAACAAAAGGCTGAAAAATAATTTTACTCAAAAATGCTCCGAAAGCAGAACAATTTGCGGAATCCAGAACAGTTTGTGGAATCCATATACTACTAATAATTGGGGTTTCTACTTACAATTTGTGAAATTTTCTTATGAAATTGCGGAATTCGTTTGCAATTTTTGTGCCGAAAAGATAAGATGTGTGAATTCCGCTTGAATTTGGAACTTGGATTCCACTAGTCTACTGATATTGTAGATAAAATTTTCGACCTGATTTCAGAGATGATAGTTGAAAAACATTAATAACCTTTTCAAATAAAAATTTTACTCCAAATTTTATCAGAATTAAATAATTGGAGTAACTTTAATTTTAGGAAGTTCTAGATCCTTAGTACTTTATAAACTCCATCTTAACAGGGTTCTGTTTTTCAATTTGCGTCGAAGTATTGGGGCGATACTTGTGATGTTGTTTCCAAAAAAAAATTCTTTTGTTTTACCCCGGGAGGATCGAGCTCGAAATTTGTTTTGAGAATGCTTGAGGCATGTTTTGGTCGGTGTGGGCGGGTTTCGATATTTCATACTGTACTCCAGATTTGTTTCGAGTTTGTTTTCTTTTCTAAACCCCATCTGGAAAACTCTTTCTGGATCGTGAACTGACATTGTGCTCGACTTTGAAAGTGTTTTTATAGTTTGAGCACATCGATCTTGGAAAAAAACAAGTTGAATTAAAAATCTGGTGTGTAAATATCCTGCTTCAATTTTACATCAGTATTTCATTTTTCTAACACTTTCAAAAGCTCCTTGAAACAAAACTGCAATGAGTTATAGTGCTGTTCTCAAAGTCAATAAGAATGACAATTCATTGAAAATCTGATGAAACTTAAAACAAGCAGCTCGTATCAGGTTGAAGCCCTGAAATTTCCGACTGCTTTTTAAGGTTTATGGAGCAGTAATAACATTTAAAAAAATAAATGTAATAAAATTAAATGATTTTTTTCTAAAATTTGAAATTTTTTATGAAAATCATCCACCCACACGCCATATAAAGTACAAACGGATAAATTCCACTTCTTGTAATAAATCAATTCTGGCAAATAAGCCTCTTTCAACTACCAACTTGGAACCAATATGGATTACGCCAGATTATCACTAACCGGGTGAAAGTGTTTGAACTATGTTTTGACCGAGTTTGCTTGAACACACGGATGTTGATTGACCCAAAATTTGTGGTCAAAAACAACCCTTTCAGTCAAAAACAAAGTCAAAATGAGCAATCAGTGCTTTTCGACGCTTTAGGAACTCATTTTAAGAACTCCATGGCGCAAATTTTTTTTGCTATTATTTATTAAAGCAGTAAAATCTATTCGAAATTATTTATGAATGATTATTTTTCACTTTTTTAGCTAACAACAAAAAGACTCCATTATAGAAGGTTTTTCCCTCTTTATGCAGATGCAAATTTCAACGCAAAAAAATGTGTCCTTCCTTTTAAACCGAAGTTGACTACTTACTGTACAGTTTCAATAATTTTCTGCGCAAGTTTGATTTTTCGTTACGGGTGGTACGGATGGTCAGCTGGGAGGAGGCAAACGGCGCAAAAGTTGAGATGGGGGACGGGTTGTAATAAAAGGGGTTTTAGGAATCGAATAGGCCATACACTTGCACTTCGCGAAAATTTGCACGACGCAAAACAAAAATAAATGAGAAAAAATCCATTTTAATTGATTTTAAGTGGATATAAATTTATTCTCAATTTGATAAAAACTTTGGATTATAATCAATTTTCTTTTCATTTTGTTGCATCAGTGCAACATGGGAATCAGTTGTGTTCATAAAACTTTACATCACAAAATCCATGAGTTTTGATTTTTTCACTCAATTTTCTTAGGTGAAGGGAGGGATTATTAAAGCTAGGGGATATGGTTGGAATTTCTTTCAAATAAAAACTCATGTTGGAAGTTAGAGACATATCACATAAGCATGAGGCATGGTAACTACCCAATTTTTTGTTTATTATTTTCCATACCCCAGCAGATAACAAGACTGCTTTTTTCAATGCGAAAACTTAAATAATGCGATTGCCTTGTAAGGTCGATCAAAATGTTTTTGAGTAAATATTCTTCGGAAATTTTTCAAAAAACGAGTACAAATTGATGGAAAATTTTGTACAGAGAATCATCTGCTATTTTATTTTAGTGTCTCCAGCTGTCACTGGTCTGGTGTTGTTCCTCTGTATAGTGGGTCTAATCGCTACAGCCTATGTGTGCGTCAGAAAAGCATTTCGTAAAAACAAAAAGGTCAGCTAAAATTCTGTAAAAAAGCTGAATCGATTGCTAAAATTTATGTCTGAAACCATCAAAGCTTAAGTGGAGCCGGGTTTTGAACCTGAGTCATCGAAAAAAAATTTGTTTCGAAATTTTACAGTATAAGGCATAGCGTTCTGTTTGATGCATAGCGTTCTGTTACCTTAATTTCTGATGCATAGCGTTCTGTTATCTAAATTTCGTGCTTAGCAGAAAAAAAAACAGATTCAGTTGATAAAAATATTCGATGTAAATTTTCAAAATTTAGATGTTTTTATATTTCAAAAAACATAGTTTGAAGATGCCATTCAAAAGCTATTCATCATGTAGTGCAACCCATGCAAAAACTGAACAGTACCAAAACAATAAATGCTTAGAATTAGTACTTAGAATGCGCGAGATTGAATATATGTACTGGATTGCAGTCAAAAAGTAGACATGTCATAAAGTAGCTATGTCGTAAGCCAATCAGAATCGAGATAAGAAAACCAATGTACGAATCAATTTCTTTTATTTACTCTGATTGGCTTACAGCATATCGAATTTATGACCTGTCTACTTATTGTTACCTAATTATAATTACTATCTGTTCACAATTTAGGTGGGGGCTCTGGTTGGAGTGGGTGGGGGCAGTGGGAGCAAGAAGGGGGAGAAGAGGGGGTTGAAATGCACTCCTGAAATGAGGGCTGCTCAGGAGTTAGGCAATGCTTACAAGGAAAAAGTAAGTGAAGACATCTGATGTTCAAACAGCAAACACGTACAAAAAATTGATTTCTTTCAACTATAATTTTTTCATTCAAAATTTAAAAAAATGTATGTTTTTTTTGACTGGGCAAATGCTTCAATTGGAAAAAAAATATTAACAAGCTGGATGAAAAAGGCGGTTTTTAAACGATGTCTGGTGAAACTAAATTTTTTTATTGAGATTGATTTAATAGGTGTAATGATCTTCGCGAGTGATAAGTGATATGCCAGTCCGAGGCTCAAACTTGATGTTCAAATGAATTGCAAAAACATAGGCAAGGTTGAAAAACTCTCCATTTTAGCCCTCGAAAATAAACCAAACAAACGTTAAAATAATTTTTAATTTATGGGTCGCCAGGTGTACTGTTCGTTGGGTTTACGAGATGAACTCGACAACTCGTGCCTGACTTCGTCAAAAATTGAGTGCTTTTGAACTACCTGACTTGAACTCAAACTTAATTTTTGCTGATCTTTTCAGCTAATAGAAGATTTGGTAAGTTGAAGCTAGAATCGAGACAAAAATGCGGTTAAGTTCTGTCCAGACAAGGTCGAAGGCGACGCCGAGACCTTTGAGGCGCTTTTTACCGCATTTTTATTGAAACTTCTTGCATGCTTCAGACCTTGTGAAAGAAATGCACAGTAGTGCAAATACCTCGGACAAACTAACAAACTATAGAGTTTCGCAAAAGATAAGAACAGACCAAATTAATTAAAAGTTGCCATTCAAATTAGCCATTGACCTATTCCAGAAACATTTTTCTTGCGATAGCTACCTTTTCAGACAAAAAGTTTGTCTCAACTTCACCTAAGAACTCAAATCTGCATGCTAAAACTGCTTAAAATGTCAGAATGCTCTTCGTAATTTTTTTTGTCTGTTCCGAATTTTGCTACTTATTACAGTAACATCAGAGACTTTTTTGCTCACTAGTATCGTAATATTAGCAAACTAGTTAGTTTTTCGACATCAGTATTTTAGAAAAAAGATAGTGGCTGAACTGTTTGAGTAGCGGTACATATTTGCTCTCTCTGCGTGAAAAGTTTGAATTAAATCCCAAGCAAATCACAAATCCAAGTTAAATCCGTTCAAACATTTACGAACTTTCACTTTAATAGTTACCAATGTAAAAGCATGCTCTGATTTTTTGTTTAGGGGGTCAATGTTTAATTTAGCTATCACTTTTTTGCTCTTTTTTGTTTGGCTGCATTTAACCAATTTATGTTCGCTTGTCTAATCTTATTGTTCCTACTTTTGCAGAAAACGACGAAATATTAGTGCTGGGGTTTTTCTCAGACAAACGTCGACTTTTTAAGTAGCCGTTTTTGAATGGATTTTTTATACCATCCGAAAAACAATAGTCTTTTGAGCTCAAAGAGCTACCTGTGATAATACCTGTGATCTTTTTCAAAAACTTATGGGGTTTTGAAAACTGCTAATTTGGCTAATTTGGAACAACTAACGCGCGAGGATTTTTTTTGCTATTAACGCGTAAGCGGTTATTTAGATCCGCTCATAAATCTTTCCAAAAAAATTGAGGCAAAACTTTTGGTGTTTTTGTATGTTAATAGATATAGTAAGAACATGTTTTTGTCAAAATAAGAAAAAATCCAAATTTTCATTTTTTCCTCAAAATTTTATCAGTTATTTAATTGATGTTTTCAAAAACTGTTTCAACGACGATGATGGGCAACCGAAACATTCAGGGCTTTGCCTGATACTAGCAGTGTTGTTTGATTTAATTAATAGAGGAAACACTAGAACAAGATTTTTTCGCCTCTCCTATTTTATTCGATTTTTTCCGTCGATTTTAATCGTGAACTTTAACCTTTAAAAATTTTCGTTTTATCTTGTTATCATATCCTGTTTTTAAAAACATTGGGCAATCTCCTGAATTTTCCTCCCCTCAATTTGTAATATCAAATTTCATCGCTCTTAATATTATTCTAACAACCGGTAACTATAGTCGTTATTGATATAATTGCTACCATTAGTTATCAATTACATATCCGGTTCGGAAAAGGGCATCAATAGTCATCAGGTAAAAAGAAACATCTCCAATTATATCCGCCGTAGCTTTGGAAAAGAAATTCGTTGCAGGTTCAAAGTTCTTATATGCGTAACTGTTATATTGCTTCGTAACTGTAAAACGATATAGTGATTCGTGGTATTTTTTCGCTCTCTTGGGTATTTTTTTTTTTGGATGTTATATAATCTTTGCGAGTTTGGATGTTTTTTTCTGGATAACTTGGACAGGGGGCGGTGGACATTTAAAGATATTTCCAGAAAGCTGACGTCGAATCAAGTCAACTATTATCAATAAGTTAATTAAATTTAGAAATTGGATATCATCTCTGGCAAATCTTTTTGTTCTGTGGAGTTGGTGACACATTAAAATTTGCTCTGCGCTGTTTGTTTTATTCTGCACTCTGGTTGAAACTCACAAGTGAAAACCAGTTAAACGTCTTCCACCGGCTCTTTTTCTTTCCCTCTCAACCCAATCCCCTTAAAGCAACAATTATATGGTGTATCGGCGGGTTTTATAATGTTAGCTATTATAATGTTAGCAACTGATAATCATGCTGACTTTCTGATAAAATGATGACGTAATTATTTAATTTTAGGATGCGGAAAATGAGAATTTCCTGGATCAATCGGGCAATTCCACCTCTTCATCTGGCAGGAAGGTACACCTGGGCAAACTGCACTTCTCAATTGACTACAATTTCTCCGATAATGAGGTACAAGTTTTGAAAATATTTCAAAATACAGGCTCAAAAGTCGAAAATCTAGACAAAAACTAAACCAGCCGACCTTGAGCAATAAGCACCCAGGTCGAGATCAGTGACTCCTTTCCAGAATTAAAATACTTCCAACTACATGTGAGATGTCTTGTCCCTTTTTGTTTCAGCGTAATACACAGTTTTACCTCGAAACAACAGTTTCGTAGAGATCCCTTAGTATTAGTTAAAAGGTTCCCGCGGTAAATGAAAAATAATTCTTTCAAATAAATCACGAAAATAGAGCAACGTGCTGATCTGATGATGATTAAAAGAACCTAAATTTTGCATTATGAAACAACTTCAATTGAGACGAAATGAAAAAATATCAACGTTTTATATTTGATTTGATTTGAAAACAGCTAAAACGACTTTCCCATTTTTCATATAAACCAACGTCCACAAAAAGCATAAAATATAGGCAATTCAGATGCAACGTCGAAAACAAATTGGCAAATGAAAAGGATTATGACAATTTGTAATCGATTATAATGGCTTTTTTGTGCAAAACAAATAAAATAGAAAATGGTATAAAATTCGATTATAATTGTATCAAAAAAGAAGGATTGATGATGGATTGAAATCGATTAAAAACGTTATGTTTGATTCGATTTTGATTTTAGAAAAAAAAGATTTTGATTGATTTAGATTTAAATTCATTAATTGATAAATATTCAGTTTTTCTCAATTTAGCAACAAAATATAATCTATTATTAACGCTTGAAACTGGATGCGGGTAAGTCGGGTCATTTTTCGCTTTTGATCAAACAATTATTACGCCAAAACAGTTAACCAGAACAGGTCACCAAGACAGTCTGACAGAAATGCAAAACTGTATCGAATGGAGCCCTTATACAGATAGTAGCACAACAAGTTTTGAGATATATATAATCTTTTCAATTTCGTATAAAAAACTTACTTTTTTCAATAGCTAATACATCTAAAAAACTACTTTCCATTTTATATACAATTTTTAAACGTTTCGCGCAACGCTTGTTAAACGTTTTGATTTTACCCCTCGTAATTTTAAGGCATAGCATATGAAATTTAATTGATGTAATTTTTCAGCAATTGAAAGGAAAATTTAGAAATAATTTTTGGTTGACTAAAAAAGCCGATTTTCTGGGTCCAAAAATTGGGTGGAAATTAGCAATGAAATTGCATCATATCAATTTTGTTAAGGATATAGGCAAGCTTTGTCTTCATCAATTTTTAGCTAATGTCAATTAAATTTGAAAAATAACTTTTTAATTTCTATTATTTTTTCCCGATAATTTGAGCCAACACTGTATACTTATAAAAAATGCGTAACGTCGTAAAACTGGAAAGTGGCTGACATTGATACAGAGCCAAATTAGGTTACCCGTAGAGCACGAAACATTGCTGAGAATTGCTGACAAAGTTGTTTCAAAGAGAGCTCTCTATGTAGCCCTACAAAAATTAAGATGAAGAATATAGCCTCCAAGAAATGCTCAAAGGTTCAACAATTAAATTGAAAAAAAAATGTTGTTTTATTTAGTAAAAATTGCATGTTTTGGCAGTCAAGCAAAAAAAAAAGACGTTTTTTCCGGGTTTTGCTGGACTTTTTTATATGATTTAAATTTTGCTGGGCTACTTTACTTGACAGAAAAAAGCAGTTCAACTTTGCCTCGTTAGGTCTCATCAGTAGCTTGAGTTTGTTCCGTCTAAGTTTTGTCGCAATCTTATCGCGAAGAAAGTTTAACTTAGATTTCATGCCAGAATGTGACTGAAAGGCATCAATGACACCAAAGATTCGTTACTGTTTGAAAGCGAGGACTCCGAGATAGCTCCTTTTTTTGCGGAATATAACGAATGATTAAAACTGGATTAAAGCTGGATTGTCAGCAGGGTATTCTTGTTGTTTCCGAGCCTGAAAAAAATAACAGGATATATTATTCTTCATTTTGAAGAACAAGCCTATTTCGAGAAAAAAGCTCGGATTCTAAATTTAAAGGTTTTTATACAAAAACATTCTACAAGCAGAAAAATTTGAGCTTAGTTCTTGCCCAGGTTATTAAACTTTTAGGTGTCTGTGTCTAGGTTTCTAAAAACTTTTTTGCCGTTTTTATTTCTTTTTGGGGGAAATGTGTTGTTAATGATATATCGAAAATTGCACATTTTTGTACAGAAAGATATCTGATTTTTTCATTCAACTTATGAGTTCGAAATTATACGTGCAACTACTGACTCATTTTTTTATACATTTATAATTTATTATTTTTTTAAATTTCGAGTTTTTTTATCTTGTTTTTTTTTGCAGCTGTGTGTGGGGATAATAGAGGCGAGTGAGCTGATTGGGATGGATATGAGTGGGACTAGTGACCCCTACGTGAAGCTGTACCTGCTCCCCTTCGACACTCAGAACAAGGGGGGAAGTGGGGGTGGGGGTGGGGGTGGGGGTAATAGGAACAAGAAGCAGGAGACCAAAGTGCACAGGAAGACACTCAACCCACTATTCAACGAACACTTCACATTCCACGTTAGTTTTACCCATTTGCACCTTCTGAACTCCACCTTGTATATATTATAATAAATTATAACAAGAATTACTTTATAACAAATTTTGAGAACGAAGATATTTCTTTAATGAGACGATCAACAAACTCTTCAATTTCTAGCTTAGTGATCTTGATCTTCATTGAATTTTATTATCTATATTTTTGATGCAACAACAAATTATAGTTTTAACGTGGGTCCTCTTAGAATCATATTTTTAAATTTTTCTTTTAATCTACCTTATTTAATTGAATTAAGATTAATATTTCTTTGTTGATTTCATTTTAGAATAAAACTGCTCTGGAGAAATCAAAAAGCAAACCGCCATAGGAAGTGTTTTTTTTTGAAAAAGTTGTCCATTTCTGATCAATCATTTAGCACAACCCTAGAAAGATGATATTCTATTACATTTTTCTTCCTTCGAGGCATTTTGTGCGACGCGGAGAAGTTTTGTTGACATTTCGAAGATAGAGAAACAAAAGGTAGTTTTCAGGTCCCGTACGCAGAGATAGCTGGAAAGACTCTGGTTTTGTCAGTGTTTGACTTCGACCGTTTCTCCAAACACGACCAGATAGGCCAGTTGAACATCCCTCTGACCTCGATTGACCTGGGCAAGACAGTAGATGAGTGGAGAGACCTCGTGCCCCCTGATGACGGAAAAGAGGTGAGTTTGCATCAGTTGTCAGATTCTTAACATCAATACTCACATTTTAAAAGAGCTGATTGAGGTTTTTTTACAATCAAGAATGACATTAAAAAGGTAGTGATTGAGTTCTTATACTGCATGTTATTCATCGTAGCCCAGGAAAATACTAGACACTCTCATGATACAAAATGAGAAGTTTAAATTATAATCAGGGGTTTTTAAATGGAGTAGAGCCCATCCTGCTTCCGTTTTACCAAAAACTCTGTGATATTGTTATAATTTTTGAATTTGAAGCGGGAAAATTCAATAGGAAAGAGTCCTAATTTTTTCACTTGGTTTAGTGGTAACTTGCTTTGCGGTCAATTAGCTGCCGGTTCAAAAATACAAGTGCAGCACAGTTTGTAATGGGAGATTTTTTAGTTAATTATATGGCTTAGTTGAGCTGCAACAGCATTTAACTTTTGCGTTATGCATCTGTTTATCTGCTTAATTTGAAAAAGATCACGAAAAGTGTTCAATTAAACCTTGAAATAAATGCGTAAATCAACAGAGTTTTACTAAGAACTTTTGGGCTTAAAATTACAACCTGAAGCAGACTTTCGAAACAATTTTTTGTTTTCGCGAAAAGATTTTACAAGATTTAGATTATTTATTACCAGTCATACACAAGGGTCGCATTTTGTTTGAAACATTCTTAAGTTTTTTTAAGTTTCTTTATCGCCAAGCTTCGTTTTTGGTTCTAATTTTTTCTGCAAAACTGCAAATCGAAGAAATAAGAAAGTGTGTATGATCAAGGATTCTTTAAGAGACTGAAAAGACTTGGAAAACAACTCATCTAAAACTTGTTCAGCTTAGATTTTAAACACTTCTATTCAATACACTCCCACAAAAAATAGTCAGAATTATATGTGCATTAAAAACTCGAAACGATTAAAGGTAAACAAAAACTGCTAAGTTTTGTGCAAATAGTGCAGTTAGTTCTGACCACAGTCATTTTTGCAGAACAAAGGAAACAAAGTAGTCAATAAACATTCAAAAAACCCTCAATTTTCTTTCTAGTTTTTCCATTTTTGGTACGGGTGCTGAAAAATACCTGCGTAGATCAATTTACCAAATACTTCATCAAATTCAATTAAGTATTTTACAAATTTCGCGAAAAATGTTCTAACACGAAATAGAAATTCACTCTCAAATGTTCGAAACTCAAAAATTCGAAAAGTTTTTATAGACAAAAAATGGTTTGGTACTTTTTTAATTTATCGAGCCAGGACTCGACTTAGCGTCTCTTTATAATTGATCAAATTCAAGCCAAAGATATTCGAAAAACAAATTAATTTCTGGGAGCAATCATTTATGATGCACATAAAGAAGATAAAAATGCAATTAAAGCAATTCATTCAATGAAAACAGTTTAAAAAAACAGTAATTAAATCTGAAATGAGATTAGTTTTTTTGACGACTAATGTAATCCGAAATGTTTTGTATCCAAAAACTGGCTATCCCGCGTTGAAATCCCTGGCTAATCATAGTTGAACAAAGATGACTTAGCGATGTTCAATCGATGAATCAGCGCAAAAATTACAAGTTTTGTCATTGATAACCAAAGAAATCAAGAATAAAATGTTGCAACCGCTGATTCTGTTTTCATTAATTTTTTGATATTGCTTTCTGTGTTTTTACAGTTTTTTGAGTAAAACTAAGAGACGTTGAAGCAATCAAAACTTGTATGATTAGAAATCAATAGATTTTCGAATATCTCAATTGTGAAACTTCATTTTGCCCTTCTCTGTAAAATCCGACAACCAGAGCTACAACAATGATAAATCATCGATATTGCTAGTAAAAATGGCAATTCTCAATCAACGAATCTTTTATGTTGTTCTAACTATTTACCGCTGCAATTATTATGAGCGTGACATCAACCTAGGAATTTTGATAGACTTTTGAGTAAACATGCCCTCCTTGAACGACCTTCAGTTTTGCTAAAAAGTGTGCTCTTTTGAATTTATATGAGATCATCATTCAATGGTGTCTCGTTTTGAAATTGTTTTATCTTTTTTTTTCATTTCCGAATTCTATTTATGCTATAGATCACGAAAAAATGTTATTTAATTTTTTAAAACAAAAAGATCAATGAAAGTCT
Source organism: Symsagittifera roscoffensis (assembly GCF_963678635.1). NCBI lineage: Eukaryota > Metazoa > Xenacoelomorpha > Acoela > Convolutidae > Symsagittifera > Symsagittifera roscoffensis. The sequence goes on along the minus strand of NC_087069.1, from coordinate 36,096,552 downwards.
TGTTTCTCTGTCTGTTTTTATAAGCGAAAAAATCAAAAATATAGTCAAAAAATGGTCTTTAAGTTATTATGCGACACTATGTCTGTTTAAATTTTTCTGCCGAAAAACTATAAAGACTTATCAGCATTTGAAGACACTTCAGTTACGAGCAATTTGAGAGAAAGGAAAAAAATACACAAAGATCAGGCAAAATGATGATAACTGTGTGCAATCACAGTTGTTTTTGCAAAACAACTATCCCTAACATCGGGAAAATTTTCACATTAGAACGAAACATATATAGATCATCTTAAAAAAATAACTTGTGAAGGAGGTTGGCGGGTAAAATTGAGTGGTTTCCTGAAAACGAAAGGACTGAAAACTGAAAATCTAGCTCTATTAACAACCTAGAGGGACACTAATTTTCTTGGCCGCAAGACTTTTCTAAAGAAAATATCCTTCTGAGCAAACTTCATGAAATCATTTAGGCTGAAAACTCAACGCACAAAATAATTGCTGAAAGATATTCAAAAACTATTTAGGTCATTCGGCTGAAATTTGGTACAGTAGAACGATAACAGACAAAAAGGCATAATCGTTTTCCAACACCATATTTTTTTCTGAAACAGTCGGTTTATTTCTGTATTATAAAATAAGACCACTGAAACCTAGAGATAAATATTCAGACATGTTTAAAAATATAAGCGGTGTAAACTTTATAAACTTCCACCGTTTTTGTAGCACAAGTAACTGTAACTGTAGCATAAAAATATGTCGCCACATAAGGTTTGTCGGGGTTTCGTAACGAGCCATTTTAGCGAGTTGTTCCGGATTCCACAAGTGTAAGCGGATTCTGCAAAATGAAAGTGGATTTCTCAATTGTGAGCGGCTCTACTTACTTTGTGTTCTACAAATTATTTGCGGATTCCGCGACAGCGTTGTCTTACTGTACACAAAAAACTATTCAAATTCTGTAAATTCTGTTGCGGATTCCGCAAGTTTGCCTTGTTTTTAGAGCGGTTTTGAGCAAAAGAGTAATTTATCTTTTTGTTCTTGGAATCCAAAACAGCTAAGAAGATCAAAGAAACTTTTCAATGTTGCCAATTCCGCGACAAACTTGTTAATTTGCTGCTGAATCCGCTTACATGTCGCAAAATGCACAGTTTGGCCTCGTATTGTCGTCACAAGATCTGAAAGTGTCCCACTGCTGATAACGTTTGCTTCAGTATAAAAATATTGAACAAAAGCAGAATGACTTTGAAATTTTTGTCTTTTTTAGAATAACGTGCTTGGCGACATCTGTTTCTCTCTGCGATATGTCCCTACGGCTGGTAAACTCACTGTGGTTGTACTGGAGGCGAAAAATCTCAAGAAGATGGACGTCGGAGGATTATCTGGTTAGTTCAGTTTGTCACTAAATTTTTTTAATCAATAACTTAACTTTCCACATTCGAGATTGATTTTGTCGCATTAATTTGCTGGATCTACGTAACAATCTCCCCTTATCGTATCTACTAAAAAGTCTCCATCCTATGCAAATAACTGTAAATTAGCACTAGATAGTTCTAGCGTTCTCTTCCAAATTCTAGTTTTGCTGCATTCTGATTGGTCGAAAATCGATAAGTTTAATCCACGTACAATATCCTCCCCCATTTTTTGAAAGGTGGATTGTGATGTAGATCCAAACTGCATTTTTTTTTCTTTTGTGAATAAAATTCCACTGCGAGAGTTGACTTAATATGTGAAAAAAAATGTAATGATCAAAAATTTTAGAGCAAAACATTCAAAAAACATGTTTTTGCGGTGTTTTCAGAAATTAAGCTTTCCGATTTGATTTCCAATCCGGACAATGAGAATGATTCTGATAGAATCATTTTCTATCACTAAGACACAATTTTTGAAGCAAACCTAGCAATAACAAACTTGGGCAAACTACTGTCTTGAAAAGTATTCTCAACTAATTTTTATTCTCAGTTACGTTAAATTGTTTTTTTTTTCCGTAAATAGAGATTTCTTTGTTTTCGAGGGTTTCATGTAACCAAACAAAATCTCAAATTATGGAAAAAGTTTGGAAAAAATGAAATTGTAAACATTTTTTTTTCGCGAATTTTAGTGCTTAAACTATTTCAGGAGCGTTTCGGTTGTACGTAATTCTGGCAAATAATCAGAGCGCTTCGATTATCTGATAAACATCCATACCATCGATACAGGTGATTTGGTTGGGCGACAATTAGTAACTAGCGACAATTCGTAACAAGGCATTGGCAAGTAATGTGCGCTTAAATGAAGGTTTGCCGCTTGAGTTTTTGTTACGAATTGTCGCTTTACGAGTTGATTTGATATCCCTTTTAGACCCGTATGTGAAACTGGTGTTGGTGCAGAATGGGAAGCGCCTGAAGAAAAAGAAAACGACAATTAAGAAGAGAACTCTGAATCCATATTACAACGAGAGCTTCGTATTCGAAGTACCATTCGAACAGATACAGGTATGAGAAGATACATTTCACTCACACAATTCATTCAGTGCATTTGAATAAAATACGCATTGCATTCAGAGCATTAGTAAGTGTTCAACAAATCATGATATATTAAACTGCATTGGAAGTGCAATATTTTGAAAAGACGATAAATAACGACAAAATGTATGTAGAGATTTATTATGCAGAACAGAGTCAGGTCTAGGTTTTTTTGCGTTGGAGGGGGAGTCAACTTTTCGGTTGATCAAATTTTTGGTCCAATTTTTTTAGTTCAGCCAATCTCAATTTCCGAGGCGCCCCAAAACACTAATTAGAACTCATCTTGGTAAAAATTTTGCATGTTTTTGTATGGGCAATTTTGCAAGTTTGCTCCAGGAAATCGCTTTTTCAGCTCTTACTGCAGCCAAAAAATTAGTAATAGAGGCGCCCAAGGCATTAGAAAAAATGGGTCATTTGGCCGAAAAGATGTTATTTTGTGTAGAGGGAGCGTTTCGGGGGGGGGGGGGGGGAGGGCGGAGGGGGGCTTTCTTTTTACTGTTATACTCAGGTGGGTATCCGTGCGGATAAAAACCCCCAAGTACTATCGACCCATGATCACCCAAAGGGTTCCCTTTTGGTACTATTTCATGGCCTCCATTTTTGCTGACCGACCCTTATGATTTGGCGCCAACATATACTAATTTTGAGGAGAGAGTGCCTGGAAACGTCCTAAAAACATAATTTTGCCTGTTTCTTTTTTAATTTGCCGGCGACGCAAAAAAAAGCCAAAAGGGGTCGTTATCGTGATTTGGGAAAGCTCGGAAAAACAATTTTGTCTTTAACGAAGTATCTTACATCCACCCCTGGTTATGGGGTCAAATTCCTGAGAGAAAAGGGAGTCCGCTCTTCAACCGCCTCCACTATAAATCCGCTACTGATGCAGATGTTTTAAAATTAAAAAAAAGTTTTCACAGGAAATTTACTTAAAATAATCCGAAGTTTATTGTATACAAACTGAAAAATCTGAAATTATGATGTCTCAAATTCTGATCTGAAAAATCTCAAACTCAGATGACGTTTTAGAGAGTCGAACTGCATGTGATTGTTTTGGACTACGACAGGATGGGGAGCAACGAGGAGATAGGGGGGATAGTGTTGGGTTGCAATGGAGTGGGGGCCGAATTGAGACACTGGAGTGACATGCTAGCATCTCCGCGAAGACCCATCGCACAGTGGCACACATTGCAGGAGCTGACTGACAGCATGAGTGACAAGTAGCGTTCTAGAACATTCTAGATTGCGCCACAACGTTCGAGAAGATTCCATATAAAATAGAAAATTCAAGAAAGCGGAGAGCTTTTCATACCACCCGAGAACAATCGATTTATCCAGTAGAATGGGCCAGGAAATTCTAGAAACCTAAAACCAAAACAGTGCTGTTTTTCTTGAATGATGTGCAATAGAAACTAATTTAAAGAAACTGAGTTTACGAAAATTTGTTGATAATTTTGAACACAGTTGGCGTGAAGCGGAACCAGAAATTCCCAACATGCAATTGTTACAAACAAACTCTGATTTTCTGATATTTTCTAGCGCTATCTTTTTCTCGAAACAGAAACTGGTGTGAATTTCGAAAGTGGTCAAACATGTGACTTGATCAATTTAAACACAACTTTTTTGATAACTGAAAGTTTTAAAGGCCACTCTCCACTCCATAAATTTCAATTAAAGTATCTTGTACTGAAAAATACTTTTGAAAAAAATTACCAAAATGCCAAACAAAACCTTATAAATTGATAGAACACTTGAACAAATGATGAAAATTGTGACGAAAAAAAAAGAAACGAAATACATTTTGTAGATATAGAATTTTATTTAGATACTTTTGATGTTCAGAATGTACCTACTGCTTGCATTTAGTTGTTGCCAGTTCATTCAACGTTTTTTTTTGTCCTCGGTTTTTATTCGGTTGAAAAACTATATTTTATTTAGCTGTTATTAGGGGACAAAAAACGTTAGATTTCAATTATGTTTTATATTCTGGTGTACTATTAACCACCTGTTCATTAATTCGGTGCTGTTGTGTATTTTGAAAAAAAATAATGGATCTTTGATTCATAATTGAAAAAAAGCTGCTATTAGACAAAGTTTAATTTCAGTTAAAACTGGTTGTGACTTGTTGGGTCCGCGACCTGACAGATCCCATTAGAGTCTCGCCATGCCCCTCAACATCGGCAAGAAATCCCATACTCGGAACTTTTTGGCTTCACTGACCTTTCCTTGAGTTCTTTGGAGCTTCTTCTTGTTTTGGCCTAGATGATGAAGAAATCATTGGCCTGTTTTGATGATTTTTAAACCAGCGTAAGTTTTCTAAGATCGTTCGATTGATGTATTGTCGCCATTGCCCGACGGAATTAGCTCGTTCATTTTTTTAACAGTCTCCTTTTTCTCCTATTATTTCTTAGCTTAATAATACCCCTGCAAAATCGCAAGCAAAGATGTTAGATTTCTGCCGAAAGTTAGCATTATAACTCAAAAAACTCCGTAGATTTAACAGCTTAAATTTTAATTATTTTCAGGAAAAACCCAAAATAAAATTGAAAAAAAAAACCTTTCGAAATTTAATAATTTTTTGCTTTTAAAGAACTTGATAAACGTTTTTGATGATCAATATAATAATTTCACCCGTTTATTTTTCAGATCAATTAAAACATGGGGAGTAACTTTGTATTCGGGTGTGTTTTGAATTTTTCCTTTTTTTTCTTTTTTGTATAGTATTAAAGTAGGTCGATTGCCTCTGTTTTCTTCATTAGGGGTATCGTCTTTTATGTGTTAAAGCTGAACCCAAACCATTAAAATTGCTTGCAGTCGTTGTTGCATTTGGGTGATGAAATGGCCAAATTTTCCAAATCTATTTTTTCCAATACGGATTTGAGTAATCATTGGCCTGTTTTGATGATTTTAAACCATCGTAAGTTTTCTAAGATCGTTCGATTGATGTATGGTCGCCATTGCTCTGTAGATTTAACAGCTAAAATTTTAATTATTTTCAGAAAAAAACCCAAAAAAAATGAAAAAAAAAACTTTCGAAATTTAATAATTTTTTGCTTTTAAAAAACTTGATAAAATTTTTTGATGATTAATATGATAATTTCACCCGTTTATTTTTCAGATCAATTCAAACATGGGGAGTAACTTTGTGTCGGGTGTGTTTTAAATTTTTCCTTTTTTTTCGTTTTTGTATAGTATTAAAGTAGGTCGATTGCCTCTGTTATTTTCATTAGGGGTATCGTCTTTTATGTGTTAATGGTTAACCCAAACCATTAAAATTGCTTGCAGTCGTTGTTGCATTTGGGTGTTGAAATTGCCAAATTTTCCAAATCTATTTTATTCAATACGGATTTGAGTACCGCTTGGTGATCCAATTTTTTCATTTAGTAACAATTAGAATGTTATCTAGGAAAGCAAATGTGTTCTTGTGGTTTGCTAGTGTAAGATCGATTGCCTTCTGAAGTTCGGTTCGCATGTCTGCCAAACCGCAAAAAAATTTGTCTGAAACTGATAGGTACCTGTTTTGTTTCCCCCAACCAAGCTGAATTTGCACTGCTTTTTGGTTTTAGGATCCAATGGTAATTGTGCATAGACATAACCCAGATCGAGCGTGGAAAAATACATATCCACTTAATTTAGATAATTTACCGTTTCGGCTGCGTTATCAAGCAGGAGTTCGATGTTTGATATCTGGTATTTGGGTTTATGTATGTACCCGTTGATCTGTTCGGATTCCAGAGCCAGCTTGATTGACTCTTCTTTTTTAAACTGCGATCATAATATGGCTGAGAAATTGTCTGTCACTGCAATTTTTGAGTTTCTTCACTGGCTCATGTTCGATCAGTTGTTTGATTTCCTGTTGAACTCTTTTCTGCAATTGGTAATTGTATGGGTATTCGCCTGCCCTTATGTTGTATTGCTTTGAAGTTTTTCTACAATTTTTCAACACATGGTGTTTCGATCTCCCGAATCTTGTGCATAATCCGTTATAGTTGTTCTTGAGCCAACTGGGTATCTTAGGGTCCGATTCGTGTTGTGGTTCGATATTTGATACCATTTGGTTTTTGTTTGTCATGCCTTCGTTGAATTCCTGTTTGCTACTTCAAGAACCAATCCCTGTAGACAATCTCATCCCTGAAGAGACTAAGTGAACAATATTTTTCCTAAAGTTAAATGGCCAATTTAAGCAGTAAGGCCTTCATGTACTATGCTCAAATCTGATTCGCTGAAAATTGTTTATTTTAACCGATTGAAGATCTCCATATTTTGATTTAGGGGGCAGATTGTTCACATGGTGCCAAGAACTTTGTCCTTCTGAGCATACTGATCATAGAAATGATTTTTTCATTTTTTTGTCGGTGAGCTTGCAGCCTACGTACTATAGTCTGTATCGCCGTTTCCCTTTTCTGTTCCTGTCTTGGTTGGAAACATATTTAGCGTGACAGAAAATAAACGAGAGACTGATGCCAAACTAGACGGTCACTTGGCGTGCTCTGTGATAAGACCTTCGAGTTTTTCGATATTGATGATGGTGAGTAAACAAATTTATGGACAGAAAGTCGGGATCAGGAGAATGGTTCGTCCGATGTTGTTGATGACGTGCAAGTGATTGATAGCTGCGCGCCAAACTCTTGTTGTAGATAACGTCTCGTTCATCCAAAATCTGACCCTTTGGTCAAAATTTAGAAATCATCTTAAAATTTTTCTAGATGATCGAGTTGACTTCGTGTGTTAAATCCGGATATTCATCAAACATGTTTGTCATTGAAATCTGTTTTTTTTCTAAACTTTTTGCCCATTGTCTTTTCCATCAACTATCAAGTTTGTTTTGGGAAAGTTTTTTCTGTCTTTTGGAAAATTTTTTATGGACTTATGGCCGCTCCTCTGCAGCTCGTCTTGTTATCAAAAAATATTTCTAATTTTTTTCATTCTCACTAACTATTGATGTTATGAAATTAAAGTTTTATTTGCTTGTGGGGAACCGGTCGTTCAAACTGATTTCACATTTTTAGGCAATCAAACAGGTTCTCATGCAACTGCGTTTGTTGTCAGAATATTTGTTGGACGCTTCCTTTTGCCCTATTGTTTGCACTGCTCTAATAAACGAAATGCACGAAAACATTTTTATCGGTAAGTTACCAATTGTAGAACCTTTCATTCAATTATTTTCAATTATAATTCCATCTGTTTTCGCTCAAGTTATGGTTAATTAAAATCGATAAATCAATTGCATTTGTGTTATTTTCATGTTTCAATCGAGTGATCGACGTTGACGTTTTCTCATCTTTAAGAACGTTTTTTCGAATGTTTTTTCAAAGGTTGAGGTTTTTCAATAAGTTAATTGTAATCAATTTCTTTAATAATGTTTGCAGGTGCTCTAAGAATTATTCATGCTGGACAAAAGAAACGCAACTAGAAACATCAAAAACATAACATGAAAATGAAATTTTTAATAGAACGAAGTAAATAATTTTGATGTTAGTTTTTGCCGGAAATTGGGATGTACCGGTTTTTTTTCCAAACAAAATCACAGAATTGTACAAACATTTTTGAAAGCTTATTTTAATTTTTTTTGTGTTCAAAGAAGTTTTTCCTGTAATTAATCCATTTTTTTCATTCTCTCACTAACTATTGGTGTTATGAAATTAAAGTTTTATTTGCGTGTGGGGAACCGGTCGTTCAAACTGATTTCACATTTTTAGGCAATCAAACAGGTTCTCATGCAACTGCGTTTGTTGTCAGAATATTTGTTGGACGCTTCCTTTTGCCCTATTGTTTGCACTGCTCTAATAAACGAAATGCACGAAAACATTTTTATCGGTAAGTTACCAATTGTAGAACCTTTCATTCAATTATTTTCAATTATAATTCCATCTGTTTTCGCTCAAGTTATGGTTAATTAAAATCGATAAATCAATTGCATTTGTGTTATTTTCATGTTTCAATCGAGTGATCGACGTTGACGTTTTCTCATCTTTAAGAACGTTTTTTCGAATGTTTTTTCAAAGGTTGAGGTTTTTCAATAAGTTAATTGTAATAAATTTCTTTAATAATGTTTGCAGGTGCTCTAAGAATTATTCATGCTGGACAAAAGAAACGCAACTAGAAACATCAAAAACATAACATGAAAATGAAATTTTTAATAGAACGAAGTAAATAATTTTGATGTTAGTTTTTGCCGGAAATTGGGATGTACCGGTTTTTTTCCAAACAAAATCACAGAATTGTACAAACATTTTTGAAAGCTTATTTTAATTTTTTTTGTGTTCAAAGAAGTTTTTCCTGTAATTAATCCATTTTTTTCATTCTCTAAGTTTTTTTTTTCACAGAAGCCTTGTCATTGGGCTTTACATCTCAAGAAAAAGAGATTTAGTTTTGATCAATTTCAGATTCTCAAAAAGTTTTCTTATTTTTCATGGAAAAAAATGATGACTGGGGACTACCATTTAGCATACGAACCTACAGTCAACCCAATTGAAATGATGAAAAAGCAATAGAGATGAAAAGAAAACAAGACTGCTCGTATCAAGGCGAAGCCCTGAATGTTCCGACTGCCTTTTAAGGTTTATTGAGCAGCATTAATACATAAGAAAAATTTTAATGAAATAAATTAAAATGCAAAATTTTTTTTCTAAAATTTGAATTTTTTTAAATGAAAATCATCCCCCCACACGCCAAATAAAGTACAAAAAGATAGATTTTGTTCCTTGTAACAAATCAATTATGACAAATAAGCTTCCTCAAACCAATTTGGAACCGTTTATAAGACGGATTAAATCTCGCTTACGTGTTAATTGCGCGAATTATATTGCGCGTTAATTGTCCCAAATCGGTCAAAATGGCCAAAATGGCAATCTTTAAACCCTCATAACTTTACGAAAAATGATCACAGGTGAAATATCTTTTCAAATTTAAGCTCAAGATAACAATACTTTTTGAATGATATGAAAAAATTCCGTCAAAAATGGCTAGTTAAAAAGTCGAAATTTGTCTGAAGAAAAAAAAACCCACCCCGAGCACAAATATTCCGTTACTTTCGTATCGAAAGTCGGAACAAAAAGTTGTTATATTAGAAAGTTTTTTGGTTACAAATCTCATTCCTATGAATGTTATGAAAGGCGCATAATGCTCTGCTTATACAGCCACCGGCTTCTCTTGTAAAACAGCAAGTTCCATAGAAAAAGTGAATAACGAATACAAGAACCAGCAGATTTAGGGGAGGGGGGTGTTACGGACGACACCCTTCCCGCAAAGATTCGACCCCCTGTCGACCCACAAATCGATTTTCTAACAAGCAATGTAACCACAACTTCTGCGCATCATTCGACGTTTATTTTGTCCTGAGCTCATATTTTAAAAAAATGTGATCATTTTTTGTGAAGTTATGGGGCTTGAAGATTGCCAATATGGCCAATTAAGGACAATTAACGCTCAATATATATTTCGTTCTATTAACGCGCGAGATTTAATCCCTCTTAAATATCGTTCCGAAACAAATTGAGGCACAAAACTCTAACATGTTATACAATTAGTCTTTCACTATAAGCAAAATATATCATTTTCTACTTTAAATGACGCGTATTGGACGATTTTCAAAAACCGCTAACTTAAAAACAATTGTTTTCTTTTTGAAAGTTTCATGTTTTAAAAAAACGAACACTATTAATTTATCATAGATGATAAATAGTCGTCTGAACTCGGGGCTTTGCCCTTATATGATCAGTACTGTTGTTTTGGCTTCGAAGTAAGTGGCAGGATATATCTGTTTTGATGGTTTTTCTCCAGACAAATTTCGACTTTTTAACTAGCCATTTTTGACGGAATGTTTTAGTTCTTGTTGTCAATCCTGAGCTTTTTTCATAAAGATATTTCATCAGTGATTTAATTTTTTTTGTAAAATAATGGGGGTTTAATTATTGACAAATGGACCAATTTGAGATATATGACGCGCAATATATTTGCGATATACTTTGAAATTTTAAAAAGTGGGTGGTAATTGGATGGTTTTAGTTCAATTTTTTTTATTTTATTGAAAGCAGACACTACTCCATAGAACCTTATAGTGCGGTCAGAATGCAGGCGGATCTAGAATTTTTTAAAGGTCGACCATATTTTTCTTATTTTTCTTATGTCGACCAATTGATTCTCCGACATCTCCCAAATCGCTATTTGGACCCTATTTTGACCAAATTTTTCAAATTAAGTTTATACAGGAAAAATTATTGGGGCGGTAAGCGAGAAATTGATATCTTAAAATGTTAGTGAAGGGTCGACCGGGGTCAAATGCCTGAAGAACGGGTATCCAGCCCCAGACCCCCCAACCCACCACCAAATTCACTACTGCATACATGCCTACATACATACGTACAACCAGTGAACTCGGAAACGTTTTTTTTTTTCAATTGATATAAGCAAAACTCACTCAATTTTAAGTCACACCGGTTGAAACATGTCTGAGTTCGATTGAATAAGTTTGCACTTTTTTGTCAATAGAATTTAGATAGCAAAAACATACCCATTTTTGTTCGAAGAACTCGAAACATATCTGAACTGGGTCAAGCAAAGTCGGACACTTTTTTACCAAAATACCAAAAATTGGTCGAAAAAACCGAAACATACCAAAATTTGGTTGAAAAAGTCGAAACATAAACGTAGCACCTCAAACTCGGGTACGAGCAGTCTTCTTATATTTTGTCTTGAGCTTTGTTCGTCAATTGTGCGTCTCAAGACATGTGCTTTCATTTATTAATTAATTACCATTTGAATCTTTTGTCATTTGTGACTCTTATATTCTGTCATTTTAATTACTACATCAGAAATGACTCACTATGTGGCCATATGCTAATTACCTATTTTTGAATATCTTGATGTTAATAATTGACGTCAGATAAAACTTTAGTTTCAATCTGTAAAAACGTTTTGATCAAACTAAATGTTTATATTTTACAGCGCGTTTTAATTTTGAGTGTGTATGCGTTATTACTTTACGAGTTATTACATTAATCATAAATCTCTTAAAGATTGATAAACTGTTGGTAAACATTAAACGAAAAGAATGACTTCCCAAAATTACATAGAAGCTCCTTTACTGCAGTATTTGGATCTGAAATTCAGCGAATTCGAAATAAGGACTATTGAAAACAGAGTGCGAGAAGAAGGAAAATACATTTTTTTTTCTGCTTTACCTGCACAGTTTTTTCTCTTAATTGATGTAAACATGATCGATTTGTTTTTATGTTCAAGTCTGATCCAGATAATCACTAATTTTTCTTGTTAGTTTTAAAGATTTTTTGGATCTAAATATATTTTGGATTATTCCAATTGTGTTTTCGATAATTTTTTTTTTCAGAATTGACTGGTTTAAACCTAGTAAAAAAAGGTTTTATTGATACCTTCGGATGTTACAGCTTGAAATAAAAAAATTTAAAAAATCTTAAAATCTTAATTTTGCGAATTTACTTAACATATGATTATATTCAGGGGTGGACCTAAAATTTTCCCGAGATAGAGGCTGAAAAAGTTTCCAGTTTGACCAAATTGAACTACCTCAAAACACTATAGCGAACCTTTTTGACTAAATTTTTCTGCACCGTCGGGGAGATTCTGAAAAAAAAGAACACAGGTGTTAAAGATGACTGCTTGAAAAACTCCAAATTTACTGTAGTAAGATAGGGACCAGTTTTGAGTTTATGTAAGTGCTATCAATTTGTTGCTTCTGTCTGGAGACTTGCTGTCGTTACCCTGCGATCCCTAATGTCCGATGTGATCTGAATTAGAACAGTGCAGTAAGATTTCGATTTGATGCCTAACAGTTGCCTACAATTAAACTTAACAAACTAACCTTTTTTACGACAGTATACATTTACGTACTTCAACACGGCGCAGCCAGCAGAGAAAAAAGGCGGGGGAAAATCTACTTAATATAATAGCATTTTGGGATGCACGAATACCGGAACCTCCAGTTTACTGGGAGGAGTGGATAGTTAAATTTCACTGGGGGATGATAGCAAAATACGACATTGATCCCGATGATTTCTATTTTGCGCGTACTTTAAATGCGGCGGCTATCACAGCGATGCCTGAGGAGGTCAATGGGAAAAACCGTATCGATTCGGAAAAGAAGTTGAAGTCTAATCTATACCTTTGTATTGGAGACGAGGCGCAAAGGTTATTCAAAGCACGAAAACCTGCGGTTAATGTTAAAACTAGGAACGTTACCCACGGGTCCTTGACGAGATGCAAAATGTTTTCCAACGCGAGCGGAATGTAACTCATGAAAGGGAACTTTTCTACGGACAAAAACAACGTGAAAAAGAAACGTTCGAGAAATTTTACGCGGAATTAAGGGCTCTAGCAGGCAGATGTGATTTTGCGAATGCGGCCAAAAATGTTCGTGATATTTTTATTATGAACATGCGGGAATCGGATTGCCAATGAGAATTATCGCTATCAACAAAGTTACCAGAGAAAGTCTATAGGATCGCAATATCGTATGAACGTGGTGAGCGCGCATACAAATCATATACTGGCAAACCGGCTTCAACGAGGATTATTTTGGAGACGAGGATTGAAAAGTTCCAAAGCACGGCAATTTCTATAACACAGAAACCGATCAATAATATAAAATGGGGACAAGGATTTTTCCGAGGTCGAGGACGCGGGGGTCGTGGAGGATACACCCAAGGATCAAGTAGTGGGGAAGCGGCAATAACCGTAGGTGTTATAATTGCGACGCACCAAATTTTACCCTTGATCACATAGCAAATTGTCCTGCAAAGGGAGCAACATGCAACTCGTGCCAAAAACTGGGACACTTTGAACGAACATGCAGAGGAATTAGGAGGGGTACTAACCAATGGAGAGGAGGAGGACGAGTCGGCTTATTCAGAGATGAAAATGACTTTAATGGGTTCAATGCACAGTTTACAAAAATTTTTGCCTAAGCTCGCGGAAGTAAGCGCACCATTAAGACCATTACTAAATCAGAATAACGATTTTGTCTGGACGCCCGTTTGCGAAAATTCGTTACAACAATTAAAGACGCTCGTGGAAAACATTGTCGAATTACGACATTTCGACATTCACCATGAAACTAGAATTATTTGTGATGCTAGCCAACGGTGGCCTAGGGGCCGTATTAGAACAGTATTGCGCCTCCGGTTGGCATCCGACTTCGTTTGCGTCCAGATATCTTAATCCGGCTGAGAAAAAGTACTCTACCAATGAATTAGAAAAACTCGCGGTAGTATGGGCTTCGGAACATTTTCGAAATTATATATATGGCCGGTATTTCACGGTTATATCGGATCACAAGGCACTACTTAAATTGTTAAATTCTTCACCAAAGGGAAATAAAACGTTTTTCAGCCAACTAACTCGATGGTACGATCGATTAGTGCCATATGACTTTAAAGTTGAACATAGTAGACGTAGGTCAAAAATGGGAATGGCAGACTATTTGTCTCGGTTTCCGTCCGCAGAGGCACCCGAGACAAGTCACTATGATAAAAAATTTTACAGTAGCGAAAATGAAAATGATAAACGCAGCATTGAAGCCTAAGGATCAAATGCAGCTTAAAATTTGGCCAAAACCCACGGTAGAGGGCGATCATTCATGTTTCGACACAACAAGAACAGTTTCATCCAATGGGAATGAAAGAAAAGATGAATATGCAAATATTCACCGTGAGCACAAACGCTCAATAGAGGGCGTGTTTACATGCAACCGGCGGTTAACCAATCAGCATCGAGATATTTTCATACCGCCGGCGGAAATATGCAAATGCCGAAGAAAGAAAATCAAACTTTCTTCTCAATACGTAAATTCCAGTTGCAAGCCTTCAATTATGAGTAAAATGAGTGAAATGAGTAATAAAAGCATGATAAATTCACCTGAAAAAAAAATGACCCACCAACTTCCGCCATTGTTAACACAGCGACCAATTCTGGAGATGTCAACCTCAACGGTATTCTTAATCGGTTAAATCAACCACCCAGTATCAGTTCGGATTCAGATATTGAATTAAAACCACCTGAAAAAGTTGCTCACAAAAAGACAATTTCTAAGAAGTTAAACACGATTATCTCGTTTCCCCACCAGTTCCCCGGTTTATCCTACCCACTTGTACAGAATGACAAATGGATTTACTCTATAGTACCATCAGACAGTAAAATCGTTAAAAAGATTGATCACCCGGAGATCCTGAGTCTGAAATTTATAGAAGCAAATATAGAAAATGATCCAATTATGAAAACCATCAGGGATACAATCAGAGACAAGAAACCACGAGCCAAGGAGATCATAACAAGACTGGGACAATATTACGCTCAACACTGCAATGACTTTGCCGTACGTAAAAATTGCCTGTGGATGGGCGGCCGGTTGGCCATATCGAAGGATATGTCATCAGCAGTACTCAACCGTTTACACTTTAACCATCATGGGGTGACAAAGTGTTTGCAGCCGCAAATGATGTGTGGATACCACTTATGCACAGGAACATCGCCGCTACAGCAAAATACTGCAAAAGCTGCTTAGAAGCAGGTAAAAATCTTAAACCAGATATTCCGAAAAGTGACATGGGGGAAACTTATGTGCCTAGGGAACCGAATGATTTGGTCCAATTAGACTTCTGGGGCCGGTCAATTACGTAAGGGGTCGGATGAAGTATGTACTTAAAAGCAGTAAACACTTTGCTGCATTGGCCGTCGGCGTATGTCTGTTCAAGTAACAAGTCTAAGAATGTATTGAAGTTCCTAAGGAAGTACATAAATACTCATGGAAACCCAAGGAAACTGCATATGGATCAGGCCACTGGGTTTTTCTGGAATGAAATTCAATTTTTTTTGTAACTACGAAGGTATTGAACTCATTAAATCTCCGGTTAAGGACCATCGCGCGACGGGAATGGTCGAACGAACAATTGGGTCGATAAAAAATGACGTGCTAACTTACCTCCAGGAAAATAACAACTATAAGTTTGGAGTAATGATATCCCGTGCGCTCAGCGCGTTACGTTTTGTGCCACATTCTAAGACTAAGATAACGCCTTTTGAAGCCTATCATGGAAGAGAAGCGAATACGGCTCTGCGAAATTTAACGAAAAAACCATCATTGAAAAATCTTAATTGGAACAATGTTGTTAACCAGAAGTTATTTTGTTTAGACAAGGCGGGCAATCTCCCGGATGTAGAGCTAACCCTAGATTGGGAGAAGAGGAGCGATTTGGTATACTCCCCGGAGAATAGGAAAACCCCAATCATTCTGGATGACGAGGAATTAGCCGAAACGGATCCCAAGGCTCAGGAAGTAGCTGATCTCAAAGAAGTAAGACCTGTACCTAAAGCTCCAGCATGGCTCAAAAGGCATAAGACCAGCTCAACAACAGTCTAACAAAGGACTGGAAAAACGGACCCGAAGGACCCAAGAAGGTGTAAACGTTTACCATTGCAAATTGAAAAATTAACTAAGCATACGGTGCAGATGAAAAAAGGGTCGTTACTAAGGCGAAGCGGTGTTTCTTTTAGATCGGCGGCTGAAGAAAACCTATTTGAGGATAGAAGTGATGCGTGCACCCCAGGTCCTAGTAAAAGCGTTAAAAGTACCCCGGGCCCAAGTGAACCCACAAAGTGTAAAAGAAAAGCCGAAAAAGATCGAGTTGAGATGGAAAACGCGCGGAAATCAATGAAACACTGTATAGTAGAATACAGCGCGGACGAGAGCGAGGACGACGAAGATAGCGAATGGGAATTGAAAGGAACGAACCGGTGAGGATTACGGCGAGCGGGGGAGAAAGTGTACCGTCGGGAACGGACAGGGAGATATCACCGAGAACCGTCGGTGGAAAACGAAGAAAAGGCGAGGCAGCGACGAGAAAATCAACACGACAGAGACGCGGAGTTGATAAAAATGGGGGGAGTTATGATCCATCGAATAGAGCACAAGTAACATGATGACAAGAGAAAGAAACCTTAAAGAGAGGTTTGGCAGGTGTGCCTGAAAAATCTATTTAAACTAAAACTGAACTAGTAAAATGAACCTATAGCAAAAGAAACAATGAGTTGATAAATTTTATATCTACGCTTTAAAAATTATTTGTGGTTGCCCGAATGAGATAGGGACCAGTTTTGAGTTTATGTAAGTGCTATTAATTTGTTTGAGATAGGAACTAGTTTTGAGTTTATGTAAGTGCTATCAATTAGTTCCTTCTGTCTGGAGACCTGCTGTCGTGACCTTGCGATATCTAATGTTCGATGTGATCTGAAATAGAACAGTGCAGTAAGATTTCGATTTGATGCCTAACAGTTGCCTACAATTAAACTTAACAAACTAACCTTTTTTACGACAGTATACATTTACGTACTTCAACAGTAGATTGGAAATTCATTTTAAAATTTTTAGGGTTGATGGACTAGAAACGGTTTTGGTAAAGCAGTTGCAAAAAGGGGGATGCATTTTGGGTTAGCAGGAGTGCAAACATTGAAAGAAGAGTCGGCCCCTCTCTTCTCAAATCCGCCCCTGATCATAATGATTAATTTTTTTCTGATTAAAAAAATAGTAGGAATTGATATAAAAAGCAGATAAAAATTTAAGGCCTGACATTGGACAACAAAAACAATGCATTCGCCTTGTTTTGCTGCAATCTATCGAAGATACGCGTCACAGTTGCTGGGTTTAACGACTTTATGACCTACTGGTCGCTACTGGGCGAATTCAACAACTTTTACGGTGAAGTTGAGCTGCGTTCCATTCTCAACAAATCCAACGCAATCCCGAGAAACCAACCAGGTGTTCCAAACTATGTCGAGTCCGAAACTGGTGATTTCAGCCAATCGGGGGGATCTTCGATTGACCAACCAGGAACATCTGCGGCAGCAACTGTCCAATCAGAGACGGCGAGTTCAAGTAACGGCCTTGAAACTGTCCAAGGTGAAAAGCAAAGCCAACTAACAATGG